>NC_064920.1:222150315-222462346 GCF_023897955.1 Schistocerca gregaria | reverse complement strand
CCGGGGATTGTGAGCGATGTTGTTCCACTGACTGGCGCTGCGTGTCTGGACCTTTACATGAAATATGGGTCTTGTCAGGTTCAAGTTCAAGATGGCTCTAAGCACTAAGGGACTTAACTGCTAAGGTCATCAGTCCCCTAGAACTTATAACTACTTAAACCTAACTAACCTAAGGACGTCACACGCATTCATGACCGAGGCAGGATTCGAACCTACGACCGTAGCAGCAGCGCGGTTCCAGACTGAAGCGCCTAGAACCACTCGGCCACAGCGGCCGGCTAGGTCTTGTCACCACTAACAACGTGGCCCAAAAACTTCCCGCCTTTCTTGTTGCGCACATATCAGTACAGGCTCCATTCAAAATTTTTGCTGTTCGTCTGCCAAAAGGCTAGTCTCTCACTATTCTACAGGCCAAATAGTCTTTAAGAATTTGATAAAGAACTTATCATGAAATTCGTGGGTAGCAGAATCACAGTCCGTTATAGATTGTACACAGTACTCGGTAGAATGAGTGATCGAGGGTGTCGGGTAGGTGGTCCCAGTGACACACTGCTAGTCGAAAGAAATGTGTTATTCTACACTCCTGGAAATTGAAATAAGAACACCGTGAATTCATTGTCCCAGGAAGGGGAAACTTTATTGACACATTCCTGGGGTCAGATACATCACATGATCACACTAACAGAACCACAGGCACATAGCCACAGGCAACAGAGCATGCACAATGTCGGCACTAGTACAGTGTATATCCACCTTTCGCAGCAATGCAGGCTGCTATTCTCCCATGGAGACGATCGTAGAAATGTTGGATGTAGTCCTATGGAACGGCTTGCCATGCCATTTCCAGCTGGCGCCTCAGTTGGACCAGCGTTCGTGCTGGACGTGCAGACCGCGTGAGACGACGCTTCATCCAGTCCCAAACATGCTCAATGGGGGACAGATCCGGAGATCTTGCTGGCCAGGGTAGTTGACTTACACCTTCTAGAGCACGTTGGGTGGCACGGGATACATGCGGACGTGCATTGTCCTGTTGGAACAGCAAGTTCCCTTGTCGGTCTAGGAATGGTAGAACGATGGGTTCGATGACGGTTTGGATGTACCGTGCACTATTCAGTGTCCCCTCGACGATCACCAGAGGTGTACGGCCAGTGTAGGAGATCGCTCCCCACACCATGATGCCGGGTGTTGGCCCTGTGTGCCTCGGTCATATGCAGTCCTGATTGTGGCGCTCACCTGCACGGCGCCAAACACGCATACGACCATCATTGGCACCAAGGCAGAAGCGACTCTCATCGCTGAAGACGACACGTCTCCATTCGTCTCTCCATTCACGCATGTCGGGACACCACTGGAGGCGGGCTTCACGATGTTGGGGCGTGAGCGGAAGACGGCCTAACAGTGTGCGGGACCGTAGCCCAGCTTCATGGAGACGGTTGCGAATGGTCCTCGCCGATACCCCAGGAGCAACAGTGTCCCTAACTTGCTGGGAAGTGGCGGTGCGGTCCCCTACGGCACTGCGTAGGATCCTACGGTCTTGGCGTGCATCCGTGCGTCGCTGCGGTCCGGTCCCAGGTCGACGGGCACGTGCACCTTCCGCCGACCACTGGCGACAATATCGATGTACTGTGGAGACCTCACGCCCCACGTGTTGAGCAATTCGGCGGTACGTCCACCGGGCCTCCCTCATGCCCACTATACGCCCTCGCTCAAAGTCCGTCAACTGCACATACGGTTCACGTCCACGCTGTCGCGGCATGCTACCAGTGTTAAAGACTACGATGGAGCTCCGTATGCCACGGCAAACTGGCTGACACTGACGGCGGCGGTGCACAAATGCTGCGCAGCTAGCGCCATTCGACGGCCAACACCGCGGTTCCTGGTGTGTCCGCTGTGCCGTGCGTGTGATCATTGCTTGTACAGCCCTCTCGCAGTGTCCGGAGCAAGTATGGTGGGTCTGACACACCGGTGTCAATGTGTTCGTTTTTCCATTTCCAGGAGTGTATATCAAATACACGTCACATCATTAGTAATGTAAAGGAGACACACTGCACTCTAGGTAGCCTAGCCGACGTCGGCTCTGGATGGCTGCTCCTGCTCTGGCGAGGAGAAGCACGCAAAGGTGCCCCCACTTTCGAACTGAAGCTTCATTTATGACACTTCTATCAGCTTCGGTTACCTGTCTATAGTTTTCTGTAGGGCGAATGTTTTCTGCATTCATAAATAGTAGTAGTCTCTGAACCTCACATTTGGCGTGATCGCTAGTTTCAGCATAGACTTTAAAATCGCGCCTCTCAACAGTACATGCCTACTGTTAACATCATACTGGCGCTTACGATTATGAAGGCCTATGATACGGCAAGGGGAGAAATTGCCTATTTTGTTACATTAAAGCGTTCTTAACTTTTAGAATGATCATCGTAGTAGTAGTTGCCGAGCAAGGTTGGAGGTATGAGGTACAGCTACTGTTGTCAGGAAATTTCTCTGCGAAAGCGTCGTTTCAAACGAAGAAAAATTCTAACTCACGGACACAACCCAGAAGAAGGACAAATGAGTGTCAGGAAAGTGGTACGAAAAATCTTCATTAAACGCGAAATTAAAATTGTGCCAACGTACCTCACAAAACATCCTTAGAAATTTTTGCCATTTGTAAAGTCAGTAAGCTCATCTAAATCACCTCTTCACGCCCTCAGTGACCACGGTGGCACCTTAGCAGGTGATGACAGAGAGAAGGCCGAAATATTGAATTCGATCTTTAAAGATAGTGGTACATTTCCTCCGTTCAACAATTCTATGGTAAGTAACAGCGGAATAAATAAATTCGCTCAACAGTGAAAAGTATCTGGACCCAATGAGATACCTGTGAGATACTACAGACATTACGCGAAAGAGCTAATTCCCCTTCTAGCAGTATTTTGTTGTGGTTTAATGGAGAGCAATGAAGTGTACAGAGTGATTATACCATGAGGTCGGGTCAACCTGTCCAGAGTTATACCCTCCTTGTGGAGCATTTCTCACTATTTTTTATTAAACTTTTACTGAAAAATCGTTTCAATAACATCAAAAATCATGTAAACGTTTTACATTTACTAGCATTTAAAATCTGTTTCTTTTTTATATAAATGCTTTTGGCTGAAGAGTGGCATGCTGATCCGCTGCTAGCACGAGAAAAGAAAACAGTACGCCGTAGAATGTAACCGGTTCCCATAAACGATTCGGTGACAAAAACAGTGCGGTGCAACAACGCAAGGACGTTTGACAACGGCCGCGAAAGCCTGTAACTTGAGTCTTCAGCCATCTGACTGGTTTGATGCGGCTCGCCACTAATTCCTCTCCTGTGCAACCTCTTCATCTCAGAGTAGCACTTGCAACCTTAAACACTCCGTCTTCAGGCCACAAGTGGCCCACTGAGACCATCCGACCGCCGTGTCATCCTCAGCTGAGGATGCAGATACAAGGGGTGTGTGGTCAGGACACTGCTCTCCCGGTCGTTATGATGGTTTTCTTTGACCAGAGACGCTACTATTCGGTCGAGTAGCTCCGCAGTTGGCATCACGAGGCTGAGTGCACCCCGAAAAATGGCAACAGCACATGTTGGCCCGGGTAGTCACCCATCCAAGAGCCGGTCACGCCCGAAAGCGCTTAACTTCGATGACTTGCAACCTTCGTCCTCAATTATCTGCTGGATGCATTCCTATCTCTTTTTTGCTCTACAGCTCCCACTAGAATCATGGAAGTTATTGCTTCATGTTTTAACTGATGTCCTACCATCCTGTCCCTTCTTCCATACATTCATTTCCTCACCAATTTTGTGAAGAATCTCGTCATTCCTTACCTCTGTTCTTAAATTTCCCTGTGTACGGTCCGTTATAAAGAATCCGCCCATCTATTGTTTAGATGACTTGGACGTTCACCACTCTCTGCGATAGCCGAAAGTGCATTAAAAGTACTGACTGGAAGACCGTTGTCCGGAAATTAAAAACTGAAGTCGGTCTTCTATACTGGATAGTTTATGTCTCCAGATTTCTCGAGTGCACCAGAGAGTTCAAATGGTTCAAATGGCTTCACTATGCGACTTCTGAGGTCATCAGTCACCTAGACCTTAGAACTAATTAAACCTAACTAAATTAATGGCATCACACACATCCATGCCCGAGGCAGGATTCGAACCTGCGACCGTAGCGGTCGCTCGGTTCCAGACTGTAGCGCCTAGAACCGCTCGACCACTCCGGTCGGCCAGGACAGAGTCTCTTTAACTACCTTGAAAAAGGTAAACCAAAGATTGCTGTGCATCACGTAAGCTCTCTGTACCAACATGAACAAACCTGGATTGCCAAATGGAAAGAAACTATCGTAAGAAGAATGAAAGGAGGAATGGGAATGGAGAAACGGTATTTGAAGTAGAACTGTTGAACATCTGCAATATCCAACACATTTTCGTCGAATGACTTCCACTTATCCGCTACGCTTGTGTCATACCTGGAAAACGTTCGGTATTGTACTTCCGGAATGGAATAAATTCCAAAAAAATGTCGAAACAGGAATGGAATGAATTCAAAAAATTGCCCATACAGGTGTATTGAACTAAAAGGCAATTACAACAAAAATGAGAGTGATGAAAACAATGCCGTGCTCGTGCCCTACTGCTTTTTCCAAAAAAATTCACGTTGTTATCAAAATTACAGTTTCCATTTTCTTCTATCTTACGTCGGATGACAAGAAACGGCGGAGTACTTTCTGTAATACGACAGAGGTGAAACAGTTATGAGAGAGTTCGTACTCGGGGAGACAGTGCTTCTTACGAGGGCCAGTCAACTGAAAACCAAACAATCGTGACATCGGGACCATGGAATGGATCACTTCAAATGTAACCACTACACGCCTTAAGACATTTAACCCACTGGAAAACGAGGCGATCAGTTCACGTTTCGGAGAACGCCTTTGGACGCTGACGGAACCACAACCGAGTCCACTCTTGCTCTCGTCAGACTGAAACCGACGTCCCTGCTTGTCTTTCTCCGGGTCTCCAAGATGTCAAAAATTGCTGTGAAAGGACCGGTCTGTACGGAGGGTGTTGCATTGGTTCAAACGGCTCTGAGCACTATGGGACTCAACTGCTGTGGTCATTAGTCCCATAGAACTTAGAACTACTTAAACTTAACTAACCTAGGGACATCACACACATCCATGCCCGAGGCAGGATTTGAACCTGCGACCGTAGCAGTCGCACGGTTCCGGACTGCGCGCCTAGAACCGCGAGACCACCGCGGCCGGCGGATGTTGCATTGTTTCCCAACCAAATCGCTCGTGCATAGCCTTCGTCCGATTGCCAGTGTGCGTTATCGTGCTACAGGATAATTGTGTCCAACAGCCCGAAGACAAGCGGCAAAGTCAACTATGTAAACATCAGACTGTGGTTTCTCAAAATAAATCCAAAGCTGTTCACACGAATTCCGTTAAGGTCATGAGAACTTCCTTCTTCGACTGCAGGAGCCCTCTGACCGTCGAGTTCTGCGAGCGTCGAACCACATTCAGTGTCCAGCGTTATCAAGACACTTCACCAAAAGTGCGACGCGTCATGAAGTCAAAACGCCCAGCAATGCTCTCGCATGGAATCATCCTGTTATACGATAACTTGCGCCAGACATTGACAATCGGAGGAGGTTTCCGCTTCAGCGATTTGGTTGGGAAACACTGAAACTTGCCTCTAATAGCCCGGATCCTTCACCGTGTGATTTTCACATCTTTGGCGACCTGGAGAAACATATACGTGGACGTTAGTTTTAAGTAGACGTGTTTTTGATGTCGTGAATCAGTCAGCTGCCGATTGCTTTCTATGAAAGAGGGGTTGGGTTGTTTAGGGGGAGGAGTCCTGGCAGCGAGGTCATCGGTCTCATCGGATTATGAAAGGAAGTCTGTCGTGTCCTTTCGAAGGAATCATCCCGGCATTTGCCTGGAGCGATTTAGCGAAATCACGGAAAACCTATATCAGGATGGCCGGCCACGGGATTGAACCGTCGTCCTCCCGAATTACGAAAAAGGAATGAATGTGTTAACGCTTGTGGTGATTACTTTTGAAAGGAACCATTCCATGGTCCCGTTGTGACTGGTGTTTGGTTTTCATTTCACTACCCCTTATAATCTCCGTCCGCCCATCCAGATTTAGGTTTACTGCGGTTTCTCTGAATCGCCTAAGACGAATGTCGACGTGTTCCGTTAAAACAGACAAGACAGTTTGCATTTCCCATCCACGACCAAGAACTGGCGGTCCATTTATAATGATCTCGCCATCGACGGTGTATTAAATGGCAGTATTTCTTCCTTCCGTTTAGTTCTCTTCTCCTAAAGCGTTCTCCTGAAACTAAAAGTGATACAAGACGAACCAAATACTCGAGAAATACACAGTATATGTAACAACTGCATGAATTCTTCACTCCAGAGAAATTTTACATCTCAGTACGTAACACCATCACGCTTCTCCGTGTACAAGCTTCCCACAATATGGTGGCTCCCTTTCCTAAGAAATAAGGCTTGAATTATTGAAAAATATATTAAGTTTTTCCTCCTCTACCGAGCGTAAAATTTTCAGTTTTTCTTGAGTGAAATGCCGCTTTAAAGGGCCTAAAATAAAAATCCCCTGATAACTTTAATTTACCAATATAAAAAATCGCAGCTGACTTCCTAGAACTCACGTCTGACTAAATTCAAGGGGCGCCGCTAACAAGCGAAGAGTGAATACTTGTCTCAATTTCACGCAACAATTAAAAAGTCTGCACACTTCAATAAATGACTTAAAAAAATGAGCCTACTTTCATTTCAGATCAGTATGTAAAATTACACCATTGTTAACTGAATTAAAATCTCAATACATATATACTTTCGAATAACAATACAGACATTGTGCCTCATACAAATAAGTTCCCAAGAGTCTGTGAAACAAAATAATAACTGCAAGACTGTAACTCCGGAGCAGTTTTATATCAGTCTGTCGAGAATGAATATAATGTAGTGACCCATTAATATACGAAGGCGTGCTGGGAAGTAATGCCTCCGAAGTTTTTGTGTGAAAATTCTTAAAGTCTTTTAGATAAAACTAACATTATTAACATTCTACATCTTTATTCTTCGTGTCTAAATGTTTGCAGCCCTCTGAAGCTAGAGGGCTCCGGATTGTAGCGCGTATCATGGCGGTAAGTAACCTAAATATGTCGCTGCGTGAGGAAAAGCGCGTTGTAATCAAGTTTATAATTCCAATAATTCTTCCACGTTTCAGCATGACAATGCCAGAATACACAAGAGCGCCGTGACTTCTGTAACAGTCCGACACCATGGGTTTACTGTCTTAGATCATCCTATGTATAGTCCCGACTTGGTCCCATCCCATTTTCATCTGTTTCCAACACCTAAAGGACACTTTCGAGGAATTCACTTTGATAGCGATGAAGCGGTGCAAGCAGAGCTGACATTGTTGCCCCGTTAACAAAGTCAAACATTCTACAGTGACTCTATCAACATATTGGTCTCTCAGTGGGAGAAATGTGTTCGTCATCAGGGCGACTGTGTTGAGAAATAAATATGAGTGTGAAGAATAAGGATGTGGAATGTTAATAACGTTTGCTTTATTTTAAAAAAAGCGTTAAGAGTTTTCGCACAAAAAAATTTGTAGGCATTGCCCTCGTAATCGCATGGTGTTCTGGTATCTAGTGAGCAAACGCCGGTTGTGGTTGCCGTGTCTCTTCAACGATTGTTCCACGTTTCTACCTCTCTCTTTCTCTCCCTCTCTCTATACGAAAAAAATTATTTCGGAATTATTAAAAACGATTTTTTTATCTCTTGTCACCCTTCTCGCACCACTCAGAAACAGTTTAATATTCATTTTCCTATTCTAATATTTGTAATTAAAATTATAACAGGCAACGAAAAGATCGTGTGTAATTAAACCGTTAGAGCAAGAGATGTGTAATTTTGTCAGAGAAATTTAGTCGACAGGTAAGACCACTCACACACTCAGTAACAATCGCACCAAATATCGTGGCAGACGGTACACTAGACACGACCTCGTACACAGTAAGGTTCAGAACTCTGCCAGGGAAACATTTTTCACTATCGTCTCCAGCCTCATCTTCTGTTTTTCCTACTTTCTCCGTGGTCGCAGTCTCATTTTCAAGTACTCAGTCCTGCCAAAATAAAAGCTGCCAGGTTGGAATCGGGCATCGCTATTGATCATAGTCCAGCAATAATTCCACAGGAGCCTGATAAATATCATCTGATTAAAATCTGTTGACGCCTTTACGTAATGAGTAATTGACCAGTAGATGTCACAGGAGGTGGACCCGCTAGAGTAAAAGAAAAGGAGTTGACCACTACATGCCTCGGGAAGCAGACCCACCACTAAAAGAAAAGGTATTGACCACTGCATGTCACAGGAGGTGGACCCTCCAGTATTAGAAAAAAAAGGAATTGACCACTACATGTCGTGGGAGGCAGACTCACCAGTATAAAAGAAATGGAATTGACTACTACATGTCACAGGAGGCAGGCAACCCAGTTTAAAAGAAAAGGAATTGACCACTGCATGTAACAGGATGCAGACCCACCAGTATAAAAAAAGGGATTGACCACTACATCTCACAGGAGGTGTACTCAACAGTATAAAAGAAGAGCAGTTGGGCATTACTTGTCTAAGGGCGCGGTCCCACCAGTATAAAAGAAGAAGGGAAGTATGTTGAAGTCAGTAGAGAAACAGTTAGACCACAATGGGTCTGCCAGAAGAGTTCATTGACTTCGAAAGTGTGGTCTAAACACTGGATGTCACCTGAGTAAGAGATCCAACAGAGACATTTCAACCCTTCTAAAACTGTCCATATCGACTGTTGGGCACATGACTGTGAAATGTAAACTAGAAGGAACAACCTCAGCTAAACCGAGGCCAGGTGGACAATGTATACTGATGGACAAGGATGGACTACCATTGCGGATGGTAGTTGTAAAAATGTGATTGTAAGTTACAAAGTGCTATTAGCAGCGAGGTGGCAGAGTGACTCTGTGTAGGGCAACGTTTTTCAACCATTCAGTATTCAAGTCCCATTGTATCTTTCAAAGCGTCTTCCTGAAGCTCCCCCCCCCCTCCCTCCCCCCCCCCCCCCCCCCCGTGCTCCCACCTTCTTCACACGATAAAAATATATATGAGCCACTGCAAGTGTCGAAATTGACAGACAATTTCATAATGAATTTGGGCACAGTTGACTGAAAACAAGAGGATTTGGTAAAATAGTACCATTTATAACATCGCATCTTTGAGAAACCGGGCTTTTGTGTTGGCTTCTTTGAAGACGAACTATACATCTCAGCTAAGCATAGGAAAATAACTCTACTTCTAAAACTAGTCCCGCCTTCCAATACTTTTTCCCTGTAAGCCAAGGCCAATAGTGTTATTAATAATTAGTAAACTTATTTGTAATTTAGCATTGAAACATTAATTACGAAATTCATTTGCATTACTATTTATAAGTGCATTATATGAGTGTAAACATGAATTTAAATTTCTTATTGTGAGGGAAAGTATTTTGCTTTGCTTTCCTTTCAGTAAATTAGTCATTTTTTGAATTCATATCATTTCTTTCTTTTCAGTGGGCTCGTGAGCCGCAATTAGGGTTCATCCTCCCATCCCTCAGGGTGTGAAAAGAGGTTGGGGTGGAAGGTTTGGAATCGCTGGGGAATGTGGTACACAGGAGTAGCAATTGCTCATAAGCCATGCATGCCTGTGGTAAGTGCAAAGCGACACTTGAGGGGGTGTAAAGTGTGACGCCACTGCACAGTGGATGACTGTAAACGAATAATTTGGCGATACGAATCTCGCAGTACGCGTAGCAATCTAATGGATAACGTTACGTGCCATTATGGAAAATAAGATGTCTGAAATGAACTGGCCCACCCAGGGTGCCGATTTGAACCCAGTGGAACACCTCTGCTGTGAGATAAAACGTCGGGTCTGCTTCATACCCCAACTTCCAACATCAATACCGTATTTGGTTTCTGCACTTCATCTACATCTACGTCTACAACTGCAAACATACAGCGAAAGCTACAATGTAGTGCATACGGAGGGTACCACGTACCAAATATGGGCATTTCCTTCACTGTTCCAATCGACTGTCTATAAGCCTCTACACAAGCCCCAACTTCTCCCACCTTAACTTCGTGGTATTTACGCGAAATGAACCTTAGCAGTAGTAGAATCGATCTGCTGTCTGCCTTAGATATCAGTTCTCTAAATTTCCGCTGCAGTGCCTCGAGAAAAGTACGTCGTCTTCTTCCAGGGATTCACATTTGAATTCAGGAAACATTTCCATAATACTTGATTCCAGGCACTAAATTAATTATTAGATTCTAAATTATTAATTATTAAATCACGGAGGACCATCTCCATCCTCAATCCACTTCACTGGAATATACGTCTCCAGAGCGCAGTTAACAATCAGTTTAAACTTAAGAATAAATTTCTTTCCTTCCGTCTGTGATCACAAACTTGTTAAGTTCTCAGGCTATCGGTCAGCAATGACCATCTTCAGATCTGCAGTGAAACATGGGAAAAACACAAAGAGCCATGTGTCGGCTCTCAACATATATCGCGCTGTAAAGATTGTTCTGAGTCCTTCCATTCCATCGTTAATTGATTCTTTCATATTTATCGTTATGCTGCGTCCGATTCTGTTGAGATTCCCCTCTGGGGTGTGTCTGGTCTTATCGATCTTCGAGTCGTTGATTCCTGTTAGCCTTGTGTAAGGGAATAATATCTTTGGGGGGATGGTCTGTTGGTTGCCTAGCGGTGACGAGTCGGTCAGTCGGTTTTTAAAATGAGGAATTATAGAATGTTGTACGATAAGACCGCGGCGTGGCGTGGCGGTGGGGAGTTGGCTGTGGTTCCGAGAAGCCACGTGGTCTATCCTGGCGGGGCGAGACGTGTGGGACGAGTTGACGAGACAAGGCTGTAAGCTCTTGCTGTGAGCACCCGGGGGCCACGGCTGTGGCTCCGGTATCAGAGCGCGTGGCTGCGTGACTGTGTCCAGTTGGGTACTACATGTTCGGTAGCGAAATTGTATGCAAATTGGTGGTTTTTTAGTTTCATTACTTGGAAAGTTTTAATTTTGTTATTAAATGCTTTATCAAAGTCTGTTTTAAGTAAAATGGCTTGGCTATTAACGATAAAGGAAAGTTTTTAATTTCATTACTCAGAAAATTTTGATTTGTTATCAAATGTTTTATCAAAATCGGTTTTAAGTAAAATGGCTTGGCCTTAACCTGAAAGTAAATTGTACTGAAAAGGCACTCATGCCTACTAGCTTTTTTGGATCGGTTCCTGGTCAAGTGATAAAGAAATGACTTTTAATGGTTGAAGTAATCAATAAAGAAATTGTAACTCGACAGTAACCAACTAATTTTGGCTTCGTTTCCCAACTGGGGGTTTTCCTTGATTAATCGTAACACCCGTCTCACACAAGTACAACTAGTGGATTGTCTACGGCTTGGAATAATAATATAAGACGTAATGAAAAGCTGTAGACAATCCGCTAGTTGTACTCGTATATGTGTTTTTTCCAAGTTTGCTCTGCACACCTGAAGATGGTCATCGGTGACGGAAACCGGTACTCTGAGGACCCAACAAGTTTGTGTTCACAGACAGAAATATTTATTCTACACTTTCTGGATCACGGTTTTGTTCACAATAATGTCTCAGCTTATGAAAGTTTAAACTTTCCTCACAAGTCTTCTACATCTGTCGTATTCGAACAAAATGATGTCATTGATTGTCTACGTGCGATGCTAACAATGCGACAACGACACTTGAGGAACAATGACTCGCCTTTCATCCACAGACATTGGAACACCTCTTTGACAGGATCCTCAGTAGAGTTCAAGCCGTCACAAAGGCGATGGTTTATTGTTGTCGACCAATAGTGCTTAGATACCTTTGATCGGATAGTGTACATCAGCTAGAGACTCAAAGATAGAGACAGTGTACCTACGCGACGTCTCTTTCACGTTTTAAAATTTGCTAGGTCTCACTAATTCACTTCACCATCTTTTATTCAGGAATGTGATGGTCGTTGTACAGCGCCACACTTGCTAAAACGGCCGTATACTCCCTATAATGCCGTCGATGTTGTCCGAGCCCTGCCTTCCTCCGGCAGAGAGATAGGGTCCACGTGACGGGACTGGTACTGCAGGAGGCGGGAGCACTGGAAGAGTCCGGAGGCGTCGAGACGCAGACGCACTGCCTCCCTAGGGGCGAGCCGTCCGAGTCGACCTGCGCCTAGGGCCCCCACGTCTGCCAAAGTGAATTCCGCCTCACAAGCTAAGGCGCATCCCTGCAGGCAGTCCTCTTTCCTGAACTTGTAGCACCTTCATCTACCACCACCATTACGAGTTTCCCTTAAATTGTTCTCATTTTAGATCGCATCATCCTGAAAAACACTGAATCGACGATTCGGCCAATGGACGGCTAAGACGGCCACCCGGTCTCTTTGGTAGTTTGCATGGCTAACGGCGTTTGAAAAAATTGATTTTACGTGGTTCACATAGTTACTGACAGAATTTAAAAATTTAAAATGTTGTCGTAACCTATTCATCAACATTCATAACACCGTAAGACAAGTAAAAAAATTGGAGACTGTACATACGTCTTGAGACAGCTTAATCACGACGCGCCCACTGCCCTCACTATATTCATCCAGTATATAAAAAGAGAGCCTTTAATGCCGTCTATCTTTATATGTAATTTTACAACTTTAGTAACTTTTTAACGCTAAAACTATCTACGTACAGTGTGTTTCACGATTTATGTTACACACTTCTAGAGGTTGTAGAGAGAGATGAAATTTTACACATGTTCGGAAACTTCATCCAACTTTACTACAGAGCAATAAAATTAATGAGCTATCGCCTGTAAGTGTTTGTACACAACTGACCATTAGAATTGCTACACCAAGAAGAAATGCAGATGATAAACGGGTATTCGTTAGACAAATATATTATGCTAGAACTGGTATGTGATTACATTTTCACGCAATTTTGGTTCATAGATCCTGAGAAATCAGTACCCAGAACAACCAACTCTGGCCGTAATAACGGCCTTGATACGCCTGGCCATTGAGTCAAACAGAGCTTGGATGGCGTGTACAGTTACAGCTGCCCATGCAGCTTCAACACGATACCACAGTTCATCGAGAGTAGTGACTGGCGTCTTGTGACGAGCCAGTTGCTAGGCCATCACTGACCAGACGTTTTCAATTGGTGAGAGATCTGCAGAATGTGCTGACCAGGGCAACAGTCGAACATTTTCTGTATCCAGAAAGGCCCGTACAGGACCTGCAACATGCGGTCGTGCATTATCCTGCTGAAATGGAGGATATCGCAGCGATCGAATGAAGGGTAGAGCCACGAGTAGTAAAACATCTGAAATGTAACGTCCACTGTTCTAAGTGCCGTTAATGGGAACAAGAGGTGACCGAGACGTGTAACCAATGGCACCCCATACCATCACGCCGGGTGATACGCCAGTATGGCGATGACGAATACACGCTTCCAATGTGCGCTCACCGCTCGGTCGCCAAACACGGAATGGACCATCATGATGCTGTAAACAGAGTCTGAATTCATCTGTAAAAAATTACGTTTTGCCATTCGAGCACACAGGTTCGTCGTTGAGTACACCTTCGTAGGCGCTCCTGTCTGTGATGCAGCGTGAAGGGTAACCGCAGCCATGGTCTCCGAGATGATACTCCATGCTGCTGCAAAAGTCGTCGAACTGTTCGTGCAGATGGTTGTTGCCTTGCAAACGTCCCCATATGCTCAATCAGGGATCGAGACGTGGCTGCACGATCCGTTACAGCCATGCGGGTAAGATGCCTGTCATCTCGACTGCTAGTGATACGAGGCCGTTGGGATCCAGCACGGCGTCCCTTATTACCCTCCTGAACCCACAAATTCCATATTCTGCTAACAGTCACTGGATCTCGACCAACGAGAGCAGCAATGTTGCGATACGATAAACCGCAATCGCGATAGGCTACAATACGACCTTTACCAAAGTCGGAAACATGATGGTACGCATTTCTCTTTGTTGCAGGAGGCATCACAGCACGTTTCACCAGGCAACGCTGGTCAACTGCTGTTCGTGTATGAGAAATCGGTTGGAAACTTTCCTCATATCAGCACGTTGTAGGTGTCGCCACTGGCGACATCCTTGTGTGAATGCTCTGAAAAGCTAATCTTAGCATATGACAGCATCTTATTCCTGTCGGTTAAATTTCGCGTCTGTAGCACGTCATCTTCGTGGTATAGTAATTTTAATGGCGATTGGTGTATATACGGGGTGACTCATTGGTGATGTTGCGGATCTTCAAGGATAACTGAGACGGGTAAATGTATCAATTTGAGGTAAAGCTCCCTGTACCGGAAACGAACGTGTCGAAAGTTAAAAGTGAAAATCATTCTGATTCTTCTGGAAGTGGGATACATGTACCAGTATTGTTGTTGTTAAAATTGTTGGATAGGAAATTTTCTGAGATGGCAGAATGAACAAAAACGATAAAAAATATCTAGTAAACAAGGGGTCTAAAATACGTACCTGAGTTGCTATGGGCACTTGCTCTTCTTTGCTAGAGTGAAACGCATCGCTACTACTGACAAAAAAGTGCTTATAGGGAGCGTGGGGACTCACTGGTTAGCACACTGGATTTGCGTTTGGGAGGATGATGGTTCAAACCCGCATCCAGATTTAGCTTTTCCGTGATTTCCCTAAATCGCTTCAGGGAAGTGCCAGGATGGTTCCTTTGAAAGGGCACAGCTAATTTCCTTCCCCATTCTTCCCTAATACAATTGTATCGATGACGTCGCTGTCTGGTCCCCTCCACTAAACCACCCAACAAACCAACGGGCGTCGGCGCCTTAACATTGACGTCTGTAGCGTCGTTGGATGACAATGACTGACTGAATCACTCATGGCTGCCCAGCCCAAACCGCTAACGATAGAACTTGAAATTTGGAGAGGGATTGATATTACACTATAGGCATCATTTAGAAAGAGATTTTTCGAAATTCCATTCCTAAGGTGATGAAATAAAGCACTAACAGTTTTTTTAAAAATATGTCACCAGTAAGGCTATTTTCAATGTAGAACTACAATAGTATGTATTTGGTTTATTGGTCAGAAATTAAAAAAAAAGTCTTTCATTATTTTTTGAAAGTCAATAGATACGGAGGTGAAATAGATGGTGTGAGAATGTTTTGAAAATTATTTGTTGGTAAAGCACTACTAAAGCATTTTTAGGCCTACATCTATAAAAATTAGTATTTGACTTATATGCCGGAAATAAAAAGGACGAGATTCAGGATTTTTACAAATTCAATATCTAAGCTAGTGAAATAGGGGATGAACTTTTTTTTGAAAATGTGTCGTTATCAAGACAATTTTGAACCTGAAACAACGAACATTTGTGTTTGACTTCTCGGTTTAATTAGCTGTTTCTTTTTTTGTTTTACTTTTTTTTTCAAAAATTTCACCGCTAAGGTGGTGAAATAGGACCTGACTGATTCACTGGCTTACCATTGCCCATTGCATACTACTAAGGCTAGAAACTTGAAATCCGGATAATGTGTTGATCTTATACTGTAGACATCGCTTAGGAAGGGTCTCTAACTCTTCAGTAGAGAGTACGATTTTTGGTTTTCACCAGATTTCTAAGGAAATATCACCACAAGAACAAAACAGGAAGCATTAACAAAAACCTCCGACTGCACTTATCACGATCGTCTTTTAGGCAGAAGCACATTGGAAAAAGACCATGCTTCTATATACCGAATTACCGGAAAGGTTTAGAAGGTATTGATATTTGTAAATTAACCATTCCATTCGGAAAAGACCAAGCTTCTATGGCCTTCGTTACCGGGGAAAGTGTAGAAGGTGACTTGTAAAATAATCATTGCAAACTAATCATTACTGGGGAAAACCATACACTTCATTTACAGTAAAACAATTAGAGTAATACACGTTTGAGACCTTAAAGGGTCACTAACTCTTTCATATAGAATAGGTTCTTGCACAAGATAATGTTTATTGTTTTGTTTGTATGTGGGTGGAAAATTTATCAAAGTAATAGTACTGTCAACATTTTGCTTGTGTGTATTCATCGATTTAACCTGGAGATTTTAGATAACAACGATGAGTAGCTGCCTTACACTGTAGAAAAATGCAGTAGAGCTGGAGACTACCTATTTCGGGCACTTTCGTGTGTATGTTGTGCATGGACTGAGCTCTCGAGTATGTCCCATAAATGTTCGATGGGATTCACTTTAGGCGATCAGGGTGGCTAAATCTTTCACTCGAACTGTCCAGAATGTTCTTCAAACCCGTCGCGAACTCTTATGGCCTTGCGACATATTAGGATGCATGAAATTCTTGGATGGTTGCAAATGTCTCCTTTTCAGCCAATGATCGGTTCAGTTGAACCAGAGGACGCAGTCTATTCCATGTAAACACGGCATGCGCCATTATTGAGCCACCACCAACTTGCACAGTGCCTAGTTGGCAACTTCGCTCCATGGCTTCATGGGGTCTGCGCCACACGCGAACCCTACCATCAACTGTTATCTGCTGAAATCGAGACCCATCTGGCCCGAGCACTGTTTTCCAGTCGCCTAAGGTACAGCCGATATTATCAGGAGCCCAGGAGAGGCGCTACAAGCGATGTCGTGCTGTCAGCAAAGTAACACATGTCAGTCGTCTGCTGACACTCTTCTAACGAACACGTTGCTTTCTGCGTTTATTTCACACAGTGTTACTTGTTTGTTAACAGTGAAAGCTCTACGTAAATACTGCGGCTCTCGGTCACTGGGAGAAAGCCGTCGGGCACTGCGTTTTCCGTGGTGAGAAGTAATAAGTCTTTTGTTTACACTCAATCCACATTCTGCGCCCATTAGACCGTACAGTCCACTCAGTGGACACTGTAATCCTTCTTCACTTTCACAGAGGATAGCAACGTCATCAGCGAATTTTATCAGTGGTATCCCTTAGAGGTATTACCTTACTCAGTGTGAGACAAACGTTAGTGAAATCTCTGCAAAATACGTTATACGATTTAAGCACCTACATAAAACATGTAAAAACACAGTAAAAATGTTTCTTTTATGCCTAAGCAGTTTGAAGTTTCAATTCGTGCATCAAGAAAACCCAGTGATGGTCATCCTGGTCGTTTTAATGCACCCATTACAAACGAGGTAACACAGGTGATTGTTGACCACCAATGGAAGCAACGAGACATCGTAATTCATAGCCACGATGGTAGACTGCGGTGAATCAACCTTTAATGTTCGATACAGTATTGCTAGTGTCCTGCTTGACACAGCGAAATAGTTTAAATATCTGGGCGTAACGTTGCAAAGTGTTATGAAATGTAACGAGCATGTGACAACTGTGGTAGGGTATACGAATGATTGACTTCAGTTTATTAGAAGAATTTTAGGAATGAGTGGTTCACATGTAAAGGAGACCGCATATAGGACGTTTGTGCGACCTTATGCTTGAGTACCGCTCCAGTATTTGAGATTCGTACCAGGTTGGACCAAAGGGAGACATCGAAGCAATTGAGAGGCGGACGGTTCGATTTGTTACCGGTAGGTGCGAATAACACGTAATTGTTACGGTGATGCTTCGGGAACTCAAATAGGAAACTATGGAAGGAAGGCGCTCTATTCGAGTACCAGTATTGCGAAAATTCAGAGAACCAGCACTGAAGCTGACTCCCGAACGATTCTACTGCCACCAGCATACACTGTGCGTAAGGGCCACGACATGAGAAATTAGTGGTCGTACGAAGGTATAGAGACTGTTGTTTTTCCACCGCTCTGTCTGCAAGTGGTACAGGAAAGGAAGTGGCTAGTAGTCGTATAGGTTACTATCTCCTACACACCATACGGGGCTTTCGGAGTACCTGTGTTTATGTATATGTAGATCAGCGAAGTCCATCCGTCTTACGATGCTTTACAATATCTGTTGATATTCTGTCGTGGTGAAGATGAATACATTATACATTTGACCCAGTTAGACCCGTCAGAAAGATCGTTTCCGTCGCAACTTTCTAGTTATACCGTATTATGTTTAGGAAATTAGCAGGAAGAGGAGATTAATGTTTAACGTCCCGTCGATAATGACGTCATCAGAGACGGAGCACAAGCTCGGGATTGAGAAGGATAGGCAAGGACATCAGCCGTGCTCTTTCGAAGGAAGCATCCCAGCTTTTGCCTGAAGCGATTTAGGGAAATCACGGATTTCTTAAATCAGGATGGCCGGACGCGAGTTTGAACCGTCGTCCTTCCGAATGCGATTCAAATGGTTCAAATGGCTCTGAGCACTATGGGACTTAACATCTATAGTCATCAGTTCCTAGAACTTAGAACTACTTAAACCTAACTAAACTAAGGACATCACACAACACCCAGCCATCACGAGGCAGAGAAAATCCCTGACCCGCCGGGAATCGAACCCGGGAACCCGGGCGTGGCACGCGAGAACACTCCGAATGCGAGTCCAGTGTGCTAACCACTGCGCCACCTCCCTCGGTGAAAGGAGCAGACAATAACCTAAGGTACTGCAGGTCTCTATTCAGCCAATATTTAGTTGCAAGTACGACGAAACAGAAACTGAGAGGCTAAACTACACTCCTGGAAATTGAAATAAGAACACCGTGAATTCATTGTCCCAGGAAGGGGAAACTTTATTGACACATTCCTGGGGTCAGATACATCACATGATCACACTGACAGAACCACAGGCACATAGACACAGGCAACAGAGCATGCACAATGTCGGCATTATTACATTGTATATCCATCTTTCGCAGCAATGCAGGCTGCTATTCTCCCATGGAGATGATCGTAGAGATGCTGGATGTAGTCCTGTGGAACGGCTTGCCATGCCATTTCCACCTGGCGCCTCAGTTGGACCAGAGTTCGTGCTGGACGTGCAGACCGCGTGAGACGACGCTTCATCCAGTCCCAAACATGCTCAATGGGGGACAGATCCGGAGATCTTGCTGGCCAGGGTAGTTGACTTACACCTTCTAGAGCACGTTGGGTGGCACGGGATACATACGGACGTGCATTGTCCTGTTGGAACAGCAAGTTCCCTTGCCTGTCTAGGAATGGTAGAACGATGGGTTCGATGACAGTTTTGATGTACCGTGCACTATTCAGTGTCCCCTCGACGATCACCAGAGGTGTACGGCCAGTGTAGGAGATCGCTCCCCACACCATGATGCCGGGTGTTGGCCCTGTGTGCCTCGGTCGTATGCAGTCCTGATTGTGGCGCTCATCTGCACGGCGCCAAACACGCATACGACCATCATTGGCACCAAGGCAGAAGCGACTCTCATCGCTGAAGACGACACGTCTCCATTCGTCCCTCCATTCACACCTGTCGTGACACCACTGGAGGCGGGCTGCACGATGTTGGGGCGTGAGCGGAAGACGGCCTAACGGTGTGCGGGACCGTAGCCCAGCTTCATGGAGACCGTTGCGAATGGTCCTCGCCGATACCCCAGGAGCAACAGTGTCCCTAATTTGCTGGGAAGTGGCGGTGCGGTCTCCTACGGCATTGCGTAGGATCCTACGGTCTTGGCGTGCATCCGTGCGTCGCTGCGGTCCGGTCCCAGGTCGACGGGCACGTGCACCTTCCGCCGACCACTGGCGACAACATCGATGTACTGTGGAGACCTCACGCCCCACGTGTTAAGCAATTCGGCGGTACGTCCACCCGGCCTCCCGCATGCCCACTATACGCCCTCGCTCAATGTCCGTCAACTGCACATACGGTTCACGTCCACGCTGTCGCGGCATGCTACCAGTGTTAAAGACTGCGATGGAGCTCCGTATGCCACGGCAAACTGGCTGACACTGACGGCGGCGGTGCACAAATGCTGCGCAGCTAGCGCCATTCGACGGCCAACACAACGGTTCCTGGTGTGTCCGCTGTGCCGTGCGTGTGATCATTGCTTGTACAGCCCTCTCGCAGTGTCCGGAGCAAGTATGGTGGGTCTGACACACCGGTGTCAATGTGTTCTTTTTTCCATTTCCAGGAGTGTATATACGAAATAACCAAGTCCAACTGAGGGGCCGGCCGCGGTGGATTCGCGGTTCTACGCGCTCAGTCCGAAACTGCGCGACTGGCACGGTCGCAGGTTCGAATCCTGCCTCGGTCATGGATGTGTGTGATGTCCTTAGGTTAGTTAGGTTTAAGTAGTTCTAAGTTCTAGGGGATTGGTGACCACAGATGTTAAGTCCCATAGTGCTCAGAGCCATTTGAACCAACTGAGGGTCGACAACTACGTTCAACTCAGTGACACCGCTGGGAGATTGGCTGCTCATGGCAGTCAGATGGAGGTACTGCAATCATCATTTAGTGGTGGCTCACGTTATAATGTGAACTCACTCCGAACGTTTTTAATTATGTCTGCGATTTCAATCGTCCAACATCACGTTGACATGTAACCCCATTTCGGTGGACAGTACGGACTCACCAGCTGGGTAGCTCAGTTGGTAAAGCATTTGCTCGCGAAAAGCAAAGGTCCCGAGTACGAGTCTCAGTCCGCCACACAGTTTTAATCTGCCAGAAAGTTTCATAACATTACAGCCAGAGTGTTTTATTTTAAGTTTAAGAAAATGGTGAACCTCTTGACTAAAGGAAATTTATTCACACCAAAGCAGTGATTTACGTTCTCTGTGGGGTGGTGGGAACGTGGATTACCACGTAGCCCAAACAAACCATAACCCCCGACATGAGCGAGCGAATAATCTTTCCTGAAGTATCTGAAAGCGAAAAAATCAAATTCCTCACATAGTAAAGTTTAATATGATCCATGGATTATGTGGTAGTTAACCCAAATTCGCCTTGCATGAAAGGTAACAACTGCAACAAAAGGTACTACAGATCATTTATTAAACACACTCAGATGAGTAAAGACGGATATGCACTGTATCGAATGAGATTTCCAGGTGATGGTGGATTTAAAGTAAAAATTTTAAAAAATGTGGACCTAGATAACTATTGATCGTATCTTACAACCTGGTACGTTGACGTACTTCCAATGCTCATATTACTGCAATTCAGTCAACTCTATCAAATATATTTTTAAATATGTAAGTATAGATAGTGATCATGCCGAATTTTTCTTTGAAAGCCAGAAAGATAAGGTAAATTTTTTTGAGATTTTTGGAGAACGTTAGACCCTCCTACTCATGAGAAATACTCTAGTCACCGAGCTCTCTGTCAGGGAGGCTCTGAGCTTGTCCACAATATAATGAAAGGAGAAAAATAATACAGGTTACTACATTTTCGGTATCCACGAAATAAAACGAAATAAAATTCTCGCATTAGGGACGACGTTTTAATTTATTACATCTCAATTACGAACACTAGTCAGAATAAATTTTGTATGCAGTATCCACATGTGTCATTGGATGCATCTACAATACTATAATATTGTACAACACATCATTCAAGAGAAATTACATAAATATTGTGATGTCTGAAAAATTATCTTTTACCTAACCCTGCAGTTAGTGCGTTCTATGTCGTTACATGGTTAGGGCGTGGAGTCCCCCATTTTATTTTTCTGCATACTCATTGAAACGAATATCAAATGCTCTTTAATTGTTTTTCTATCATTGTATATACTGTATATGAGGATGAAGATAACATAAATTTCCAAAACAGCGTTTCAATAACTTGTTTCATACACGGTGAACTCATCCGGTATCCAAATGAGTCAAACATTCCCATCTTTTTCATCTATGACACCGGTTTCTAGATGACTTGTCTTTCTGCTTTCCTCACTAGTGGAAATAAGTTTTAGAACTTCGTCTGGGGTCGCCTTGTGGTGTAATAGTTGAATTTATGCCCAGTAGGACCATTGCATGCTGCCGTCTTTCAGTGGGAATTTGACGAACAGCGGATCTGTAGCGCATTTGAGTGTTCATCGTTTCCCAGGTCAACACCTGCAAAAATTCCGCTCTTTTCACTGGTGCAGATATTTAATAATTTACTCAGTACATGCACAATACATTCAAGGCAGAACGTTAAGTAAATTGTGGGAAACAAACATAGGACACCCACAAGTGTATCGCGACACATCACGTTTTAAATTAGTTGGTCAAGTGAAGCAACCTCTGTCTTTCTCATATTGTGAAAAGTTACAGTTTATGATTTCAGTGATTCTCTTGTATCTTTATAAGTGGTATCATGATGTGACACACATATGAAGAGAATAGCTTGATTCACGTTATGGCTGTTCGAAGTAAGAGTATAGTTCTCTTGTCAGCCAAAAAGAGAACAATATTGAGGTCTTTGCTTAAAAGGCAAAAATTCCTTGAGGATCTCCTTGTTTTTTTTCTGAGAGTTCCAGCGTATAACAGTGCCTCGTCTTCTATTAGCTTCTCAGTCAGTGGTATATTCCTGAATCCATTGTCACCAGTCATATTACGGTGAGTCCCATTGGTAGATTCCACCAATCTCCTTATTACATCTGTAAGAGAACTGATATGCTTGAAAAAAAAATGCGGGGCGTTACTTTCTGGACAACCCTCGTTAGGCTGGAACGTTGATTCATCAATCCAGGATATGATTTTTGAGGAAACTCACTCCAGTGGAAAAGCCAACGAACACACAACGTTACTATGACTATACGCTCATTTGTCATTTATACTGCTATAACAAATAACTAATTTCACGAAAAACGCTTTTTGTCTGCATAGTTTTCAATGTGCCCAATACATTCCATCCAAACGAAATTCAACATATTCTACTCATTAAGAGAAAAAAATATATTACAACTGCGCACAATACTTGTTTGTAATATATAAAACAATCCTATTCGATGATGTTTTTTCCAAGAAGCCACTTTTTCAAGTTAAATGTGCGGAGAAATCTATCGAAGCCCAATTAGCGTACTTCAGGCACCGCAACGGCCGATATGTAAACAGAACTACTCTCGTGCAAAAGCAAATTTTTATCACCTTAACCTTGTTCCCACACCACGTCTTTGTGTCACCTTTTGTCTAAAGACCTCAACACAGCATTATAGTGTACCGGTTATCTACGATTTACGTGTATTATTGAATATTAAAAGTAGTTACCAGATACATTGGCACCAATGTCGTGATTGGTTCAAATGGCTCTGAGCACTAGGGGACTTAACTTCTGAGGTCATTAGTCCCCTACACCTTAGAAATACTTAAACCTGAGGACAGTACATACATCCATGCCCGAGGCAGGACTCGAACCCACGACCATAGCGGTCACGCGGTTCCAGACTGTAGCGACTAGAACCGCTCGGCCACAGCGGCCGGCGGTCGTGATTGATAGATGTTATGTTCACTTAATGTTATCATAATCCCATTGTTATAAATGATACGTGTTACGTTCACTTAATGTTATGATATTCTCACTACTGTGGTCGATTCGTAATAGTGTAGTTCAAAATTCAATTACTGCCAAGAGTACATTGCAGTAGTTATGGGTGATGATGTTCCAGCTGATATGTAACATGAGGGAAAACGACGTTTATTAGTTTGGTGATACGTAAGTGAAATACAAGGCAAAAAGTATTGAAACACATCAAAATGTCAAAACATTTAGCTCTACTTATACTCCTGGAAATTGGAATAAGAACACCGTGAATTCATTGTCCCAGGAAGGGAAAACTTTATTGACACATTCCTGGGGTCTGATACATCACATGATCACACTGACAGAACCACAGGCACATAGACACAGGCAACAGAGCATGCACAATGTCGGCACTAGTACAGTGTATATCCACCTTTCGCAGCAATGCAGGCTGCTATTCTCCCATGGAGACGATCGTAGAGATGCTGGATGTAGTCCTGTGGAACGGCTTGCCATGCCATTTCCACCTGGCGCCTCAGTTGGACCAGCGTTCGTGCTGGACGTGCAGACCGCGTGAGACGACGCTTCATCCAGTCCCAAACATGCTCAATGGGGGACAGATCCGGAGATCTTGCTGGCCAGGGTAGTTGACTTACACCTTCTAGAGCACGTTGGGTGGCACGGGATACATGCGGACGTGCATTGTCCTGTTGGAACAGCAAGTTCCCTTGCCTGTCTAGGAATGGTAGAACGATGGGTTCGATGACGGTTTGGATGTACCGTGCACTATTCAGTGTCCCCTCGACGATCACCAGACGTGTACGGCCAGTGTAGGAGATCGCTCCCCACACCATGATGCCGGGTGTTGGCCCTGTGTGCCTCGGTCGTATGCAGTCCTGATTGTGGCGCTCACCTGCACGGCGCCAAACACGCATACGATCATCATTGGCACCAAGGCACAAGCGACTCTCATCGCTGAAGACGACATGTCTCCATTCGTCCCTCCATTCACGCCTGTCGCGACACCACTGGAGGCGGGCTGCACGATGTTGGGGTGTGAGCGGAAGACGGCCTAACGGTGTGCGGGACCGTAGCCCAGCTTCATGGAGACGGTTGCGAATGGTCCTCGCCGATACCCCAGGAGCAACAGTGTCCCTAATTTGCTGGGAAGTGGCGGTGCGGTCCCCTACGGCACTGCGTAGGATCCTACGGTCTTGGCGTGCATCCGTGCGTCGCTGCGGTCCGGTCCCAGGTCGACGGGCACGTGCACCTTCCGCCGACCACTGGCGACAACATCGATGTACTGTGGAGACCTCACGCCACACGTGTTGAGCAATTCGGCGGTACGTCCACCCAGCCTCCCGCATGCCCACTATACGCCCTCGCTCAAAGTCCGTCAACTGCACATACGGTTCATGTCCACGCTGTCGCGGCATGCTACCAGTGTTAAAGACTGCGATGGAGCTAGGTATGCTACGGCATACTGGCTGACACTGACGGCGGCGGTGCACAAATGCTGCGCAGCTAGCGCCATTCGACGGCCAACACCGCGGTTCCTGGTGTGTCTGCTGTGCCGTACGTGTGATCATTGCTTGTACAGCCCTCTCGCAGTGTCCGGAGCAAGTATGGTGGGTCTGACACACCGGTGTCAATGTGTTCTTTTTTCCATTTCCAGGAGTGTATTTTATGTGTCTTAGAGATTAAAACCTCAGTGATGGCAAACTCCCGCCGAGACTAGATGGTAGCAGCGTACAGTGCTGACCCAAAAGAACCATTCCACCAAACACGTAACAGTCCGATGAAGAACAAAATCCAATAATGAAAAAGCAACAGTTTTAAAATCCCGTCTTTTAAGAACTAAAATAACTCTTGTTATGAGGATATCCGATGGACGTTCAATAATTAATGCAACAAATTTTTTCTCCGCTAGTTTCCGTTAAAAAATTTCGGAATTTCTTGTGGCACATCGTCGATTAGTTCCGCTTCAATCCCTATGGTTTCGTGAAGTTCTCGAAGATGGCGGCGCTATACGTCTGCAATGGAAGTGCGTTCGAAGCTGAAAAATGACATTAAGTTTCTTATGGTGGAAAACCAGAAACCAGGGCAGCTGGGATACTCAAAGACGTGTGCCCATCGGATTCCCCGCAGCCTAACAGAAGATCATAAAGAGGAACAAATGACCTTCTGTGCAAAACTGCTTGCGCGTTATGAGGCTGATCGTGACAACTTTTTGTGAAACATCGTCACAGGCAATGAAACATAGGTTCATCTCTTCGAACCGGAAACGAAACGGCAATCACTGGAGTTACTTATAATCCGTCTTGATTGAATTTTTTTTAATTGATATGATCGGTTTCGGTTCATGTGACACAGCATGTGAAAGTTTCTGGAATTTGACGGGTTACTCCTGTAACCGAAATATCAGATCTGAAGAAGGTTCTCGATGAACCGAAACCGGTCATGTGAATAAAAAAAATTGCAATCAAAACGGATTATAAGTAACATTGTACAATCACTGATTGCTGCTATCCAATCAGACATTATGTCTGTTTTTGCTAATCACTTGAGTGGCGCTACGCCACCTCTCTTCAGAAGAAAAACTTCAAAGCCGCACCCTTAGCCTCTAAAGTAATGACGACGTTTTTCTGAAAGTCTGAAGAGTGTTATTCTGTTTGATGTCCTCCCTCGTGGTGCAACGATCTATTCTGAAGCGTATTGTGTTACCATCAGGAAACTGAAGAAACGACTGCAGCGTGTTCATCGACACACTACTGCGAACGAACTTCTCATTCACAGTGACAACGTAAGGTCTCATACAAGTCTGCACAGCAGAGAGGAGCTCACAAAACTTTATCATAGTATTCTCCCTCATCCTCCCTACTGCCCGTATCTCAAACCTTTCGATTTCCATCTGGCTGTCACAAAGAAGGATGCACCCCTCGGGAAGCAGCACGTGGTCGATCGTGAGGTTGCTGATGCAGCAGGACATTGGCTCTGATGTCGACCACTGGAGAGGTATCGCGCGAGCACGCAGGCCCTCCTAGAAAAGTGACGAAAGGCTGTCTTACTGAACGGAGATTACTTTGAAAACAGGGTTTTGTACCGAAAACAGTGCGGAATATTATGAATTACCGGAATCGTGAATAAAACCTACCTACTTTCAGAAAGAAAATGTGTCGCATTTCTTATTGAACAGTCCTCGTAACCTCTGGATTGAGTTACTAAAGGCTACAGAATTGTTGTTGTTGTTGTGGTCTTCAGTCCAGAAACTGGTTTGATGCAGCTCACCATGCTACTCTATCCTCTGCAAGCTTCTTCATCTCCCAGTACGTCCTGCAGCCTACATCATTCTTAATCTGCTTAGTGTATTCATCTCCTGGTCTCCCTCTACAATTTTTACCCTCCACGCTGCCCTCCAATACTAAATTGGTGATCCCTTGCTGCCTCAGAATATGCCCTACCAACCGATCCCTTCTTCTAGTAAAGTAGTAGCCACAAATTTCTCTTCTCTCCAATTTTATTCAGCACCTCCTCCATTAGTTACCTGATCTACCCATCTAATCTTCAGCATTCTTCTGTACCACCACATTTCGAAAGCTTCTATTCTCTTATTGTCTAAACTATTTATCGTCCACGTTTCACTTCCATACATGGCTAGACTCCATACAAATACTTGCAGAAATGACTTCCTGACACTTAAATCTATACTCGACGTTAACAAATTTCTGTTCTTCAGAAACACTATCCTTGCCATTGCCAGTCTACATTTTATATCGTATCTACTTCGACCATCATCAGTTATTTTGCTTCCCAAATAGCAAAACTCATTTTCTACTGTAAGTGCTTCATTTCCTAATCTAAATCCCGCAGCATCGCCCGATTTAATTCGACTACATTCAATTATCTTCGTTTTGATTTTGTTGATATTCATTTTATATCCTCCATTCAAGACACTGTCCATTCCGTTCAACTGCTCTTCCAGGTCCTTTGCTGTGTCTGACAGAAATACAATGGATTTTAATTCCTACTTCGAATTTTTCTTTTGTTTCCTTTACTGCTTGCTCAATATACGGATTGAATAACGTCGGGGATAGGCTACAGCCCTGTCTCACTCCCTTCCCAACTATTGCTTTCCTTTCCTGCCCATCGACAGAATTAAGTCTACAGATAACCCTTATGAGAAACAGGGGAATACAAGTGCAATATACGCTGCGATATTCTAATGCGGAATCGATTTGTGCTGGAAAAAATCAATTCAAATTTCGGCCATCAAGTGAAAATGTGGTGCTGTGAATACGTGTAGAGGTATAGAAACGTTTCCATATATATGATGGATTAGGAACAGGACACGGGCTGAACAGGTCAGACAAGTGAGGAATTCACGCTGTTGCTTTTATTATTAACTGCGGCCTATGCAGTTTATTCAAAGTCAGCATCCCAAAAAAAAAAAAAACTGCTGACAGCAGTTCCGTTGGAATCTGAGCCACGTGTTCCCATATACTGGCCTTCACGTCAGAGACCGAAGGGCCCCTGATAAACGGGTTATTTTAGATATACCTAGAGTCAAAAGGTTCTTTGAGATGTCCCCATAGCTGAAAGTCACATGGATTGAGATCGGGTGATCTTGCAGGCTACGCATCTGGAAAATCTCGTTCGTGGACGGTTGCATTAAGCAGATTTTCACTAGGCGAGCGACATGAATGTTGACCCATCTTTCATGAAAACAGTGACTTCCACACAGTTGCGCTCTTCGAAATCACATGCTGTACTAGAATGTCTTAATAAGACGCAGACGCCGCGGTTTGTCTGACAGGCCCTCTGTGTGTATTCGCTTCTAAGATGACCCGACGAGAGTAAAGTTGCTTGTTAGTCCACTACGCACAGTCACACGGTGCGAGTGCAGTGGTTATTTGTGCACAATACGCGGTTAAACCGTACCACAAGTCCGACGGTTCTGTATATTCACTGCCGGCCACTGTGGCAGAGCGGTTCTAGGTGCTTCAGTCTGGAACCGCGTTGCTGCTACGGTCGCAGGTTCGAACCCTGCCTCGGGCATGGAGGTGTGTGATGTCCTTGGGTTAGTTAGGTTTAAGTAGTTTTAAGTCCAGTGGTCTGATGACCTCAGATGTTAAGTCCGATAGTGCTTAGAGCCATTTGAACCATTTTTGTATATTCATTGCATCCCGTAGCTCCTCGTCACTCCATATAATATTGCCCTGCCTCATATCAACCTCGATCCGCGCCAGAAACCGAAGAGGAAACTCAGAATGTTATAGCAGATCATGAGATAGGCTTCAGTTACTGCACCGTCTGAATCCTATACGGTTACTAGTGTAAAATAGACCTCAAAACTTTCCGTATGGTGTGGACAATACTCGTGGCACGACACGAGCAACAGCACTTGTTGCCTTGTCGATAACTTCCACCGGGATATTACGTCTTCCTCTCCCAGCTGCCACACAAATCTTACCCGTACTTTCGAATTTCATTATCATCTTTTTTAAACCTAATAGTATCGGACATCTCGTTAGATCTTCCTGTCAGCGGTACTCCCTCAATGCGGCACTGCAACTGCTGCCTTTCACACAATATAGTTTCTTTAACAGCGAACAGTCTCTCTTCTCGATGGCCATGCTGTTTACTCACGTTACAGCTTAGGAAAAGACAGCGTGGAGGTTATACGGTCGTTCAAATGGCGCCATATTTGCACCTGGTGGCGAAAATTGGAACTAATGTGTTTTCCAATGTGCATTATCGCATTAGCACAGCCAACAAGTATCCCTGTCATACGATAATTACAGCCCACACTGTAGCTTCGTGAGTAGCTGCACTTTAATTAAAGCTACGGACTATGTTTGTTAATGATACTGAAATGAAAACTAATTTGTCAGATGTTAATTTCTTTCACTCGCACGATCCCTCTTCTCGCCGCACTCCGAAAGCGGTAAACTGTGACCCAATCGCCAGCCCGCTCGGTGCTATTATTAAACGCTGATGGGCAGCAGATACAGGCACATAGTAACGGCAATGGCATTACTAGTAAACTGCCATTGCAGTGTGCAGGTTTCAGCTTCTGAAACTAATTCACTAGGCTTCGGGTGCGGGCAAAAGCATTCACGGTGAGCTCCGTTAAGAGGTTTCAGCCAGCAATGACCCGTGCCGTAGTAAGTCACACAGACGACACGCCATCGACCTGTTCCGCCATGTGGCGTCACTTGGCCTAATAGCTGTCGCGCAACTCGCCGCTGACCTGGTTTCAAACCTACACTTTTTTTATTCTTGTTCCTGATTCCACTCTGTGACATTTCGACTGCAATAACATAGCAATGGTGAAACCACAGGAAGCATTCTACATTGAAAGCCGGATAAAATGTTCGAAATTAAGCGAAGAGTCGGTGCTACGTACAGATAAAGACGATTGGTTTTCAATATCTACAAAAGCAAGTCCGAGTAACAAAAGATCAGAAATGAAGAACAATAATTTTGTGTTACAATTCTATGAGTTAGCGTTGCAGTTCATCGGCAATGTCGTTTATTCAGGAAGTCGGTGACGGAATAAAACAGTGAAAGGAAATAACAGGCAGGAATAAACGTGAAAGGAGTATGCTGAGATTCCTACATTACGGAACATTTCTTACCCAAAGTAAAAAAACAATTCCAGTTAGTGTTCAATAGAGCAGGGAACATTATTGCACCGATACAGCTCTAGAGTTCTGCTTTCCGAAAATTAGTGTAATTGCGGAAACTATTTTAATTACACATGTAGATCTGTGATGTGAATAACCTGAATTCGCTCCAATTTCTGAGTGGGTCTTCAGCCGTGATGAAAGAAAAATTACCAAAGTTTTGGACTTCACTTTTCCATATTCCTACTCAACTGAGTAAGCGAAGGTTACAGGAACTGTAGAGCATTATATTCGCCGTAGATTGACTACGAAAAATTTCGTGTTTTATTGTACCTTTTTATAGAAAAGCTACGTCATAAAACGATAATTTTTCACGCAATTCGAAAAACTCTTATTTCGCCCCAGAAAAATTGCAGCATCTAAGAATTTGCCAATTTGACGCACAGTTTTGCAGGAAAAAATGTTGTAGAGCATCAGACAGAGTTTTTAAAAACTGAGAGAATGTGAAAAAATCCTAACTGGTAATTAAATGCCGCCATTATCCAGTTATATATAAATCACATGATTATTCGACCTATATCAACTTCTTACTTTGTATTCAACGAATTTTTCCAGTATTACAATCCTTACAATAAAATAAAATCAAACTTCTGTCTTGCAACAGGTAAAAGGGGCCTTTTCATGAGGTAAGCATTGTAACACCAAGATACAGTTTGGGATAGGAAAAGAATCCCATGGAACGATGGGTCCACAGTTCTTGCACCATATGTCCTTTCAATGATCACATTTATTTACAAATGACAGTGCAAAATAAAATACAATTATCACCTAACATTGAACATAAGAGGTTGTTCAATGAAAATAAGCCTTTTTAAATTTTAGCCACATATTGACATAACTTTCAGTTCTAGCTACCCCAAGGAATCAGTGTCAGCAACAAATAAAAAAATAAATCGTAATAAATTAAACAATAAGAAAGTTAAGATAACTCTTGAACAATCTTCTTAAACACTTGCAGTTATTAAGAAGTGGTAATTTAGAATAAACACCTAAGCATGTTGGACGTGACAAATTTTCTTACATCCATAGAACGGATAGAATGACAAATTAAGCTCAAACAAAGAACAGTGAGTTACAATGAAAAAAAATAGAAATCTAAGACATGGCAGCCAGAACGAAAATAACATTAATATTTTCCTCAGCACACCAGGTATGTAGGGAAATATTTGAATCGAACGAGGAACTACCTCAAAATTTAATTACAACATCGTTCAAATATTTAGTCTTTTAGGCAGAATATTTAGAAGTTAAAGCAAGCACAGCAGAACCCGAAATATGAAGCAAATATTTGAACGGGAAAAGGAACTACTTCCAAATTTAATTGCAGCATCGCTCATACACTAAGTGATCAAAGGTATCCGGACACTCCCAAAAACATACGATTTTCATATTAGGTGCATTGTGCTGCCACCATCTACCAGGTACTACTCCACATCAGCGAACTCAGTAGCCATTAGACATCGTGAGAGAGCAGAACTGACGGACGTCCAACGTGTTCAGGTGATTGGGTGTCACTTGTGCCATATGTCTGTACGCGATATTCCCACACTCCTAAACAATCCTAGCTCCACTGTTCCCAATATGATAATTAAGTAGAAACGTGAAGGGACACGTACAGCACAAAAGCGTACAGACCGACCTCGTCTGTTGACTGACAGAAACCGCCGATAGCTGAAGAGGGTCGTAATGTGTAATAGGCAGGCATCTATCCAGATCATCACACAGGAATTCCAAACTGCATCAGGATCCACTGCAAGTACTATGACAGTTAGGCGAGAGGTGAGAGAACGGCGATTTCATGGTGGAGCGGCTGCTCATTAGCCACACGTCGCACCGGTAAATGCCAAACTGCGCCTCGCTTGGTGTACGGAGCGTAAACATTGGACGACTGAACAGTGGAAAAGCGTTGTGTGGAGTGACGAAGCACGGTACACAATGTGGCGATCCGATAGCACGGTGTGGGTATGGCGAACGCACGGTGAACATCACCTGCCAGCGTGTGTAGAGCCAAAAGTAAAATTCGGAGGCGGTGGTGTTTGGTGTGGTCACGTTTTTCGAGTAGGAGCCTTGTACCCCTTGTTTTTTTGCGTGGCACTATCACAGCACAGGCTGTTTCAAGCACCTTCTTGCATCCCACTGTTGAAGAGCAATTCAGGCATAGAGACTGCATCTTTCAACACGATCGAGCACCTGTTCATAATGCGCGCCCTGTGGCTGCGTGGTTGCCGAAAATAACATCCCTGTAATGGACTGCACCTGAATCCTATAGAACATCTTTGAGATGTTTAAGAACGCCGACTTCATACCAGGACTCACCGATCGACATCGAAACCTGTCCTCAGAACAGCTCTCCGTGAAGAACGGGCTGCCATTCCCCAAGAAACCTTCCAGCACGTGACTGAACGCATGCCTGAGAGAGTGGAAGCTGTCATCAAGGCTAAGGGTAGGCCAACACCATACTGGATTCCAGCATTACCGATGGAGAGCACCACCAACTTGTATGTCATTTTCAGCCCGATGTCCGGATCATATAGCGTATATAGTCTTTTAGGCAGAATATTTAGTAGGTACAGCAAGTATATCAGAACCTGAAGAAGGGAATGTCGAAACGTAACTTAAAGAAGGAAAGCCGCCAAGGTGAACAGTTCGACTATAGCAGTAGCACACATGCCTCGAATAAAGCCAGGAGGCAAGTGCAGGGGCATAACAGCAACAGGCCCTGGCGCAGGCAGCCGCCAAAATATCGGGTTCACGCTTCACAAGGCTAATAGGCGCTGCTAACAGATGCCACATAGGTAAGATATAGGCTACAGAAATATAAATTACGTGAATAACAATCGCCAGCTTCTTAACAGATCACTGCTATAAGCCCCACAAATCCAACATAAAGTAAGGTATCAAATATTAGATCCAAGAAATCACTGGTAAGGGAAAAAATAAACATATAATAATTAACATCTTTCCAAACGATTTAGGCAAACTTTACACCAAAACTAGACGGCCAGTTGCCTACTTGCATCCAACAGGTCTAACATTTGTGAGACTCGTTCTGATCTATCTTCCTATCACAATTGCGCAAGGACGCTCTTTGAATGTTTTAGAAATTTGGAGTTGAAGCTACTGCCCGCAAGGTGGGCAGATACCATTTCACAGATGCAGAGTTCAGAGGAGTGCAGCAGAATGGATAGTTATGTAATCAGACAGTGCTCTCAATGTTGGTTCCACTACACGCCCTGTAAAGGAAACTTTATCACTACCAGAAATTAGTGTACGGGTTCAGGAGTAACTATATGTTAACAAAAACGAAAATCTTAGATTGTCGTAATTGAGGTTTATTTTTACTCTAATTATGACTTTATGGCAATCATAATTGTATTACCTCAGGACGGTACAATATTGATATTTGTTGTTCACAAATGTGAAGAGAACTTGCTAACTATTCTAAGGTTCTTTAATACTAAGATGGTTGATGACCACGTCTGGGGGTCGATAAAATACAAACAAATTAAATACAATTAGCGGAAGAGATATCAATTAAACTAAAATGCAGAATTAAAATAACGAAATAATGGATGGGGGACGGCAAAGGGCAATCAGAACGAAGTACACAATTAAACCAATTTAATAACTTCAGAGTGTAAAACACTCTAGAGTGGCTGTAGTTAAATTGGACATCTCGTGTTTCTGCTTCAACTGAGTCTGAAAATCGTGAATATGTTTAACTACAGGTCATGGATGATGTATGAAAAAATACGAGAAACGCAGACTACCGCAATTCTGAGCGTCGATTGAATATCATTTGTTGGTGTAGAAAGAGCACACGTGTTTACCTTTCGCCAGCGGCGGCAGTGGCCGCTGTCAGTGCGAGCTGTGAACCTGAGAATCAATTCTAGATCTCTCTCGATTGTTAAACCCCAGTCTGATACATTTCCTTCACCTTCGGTGAAGCTGAGACTCTAGTTATTCTCTAGCTAAGTTAATTGGCATGGCGCACGCTATTTGGTTCGAACAGCGTGAACATCGTTTCCCTCAAATAGCTCGCAAGTGTTAGCTATGAGTGCTCGGTGTTGGCCGGCCGGTGTGGCCAAGCGGTTCTAGGCGCTTGTTTGGAACCGCGTGACCGCTACGGTCGCAGGTTCGAATACTGCCTCGGGCATGTATGTGTGTGATGTCCTTAGGTTAGTTAGCTTTTAGTACTTCTAAGTTCTAGGGGACTGATGACCATAGATGTTAAGTCCCATGGTCCAGAATGAGATTTTCACTCTGCAGCGGAGGGTGCGCTGATATGAAACTTCCTGGCAGATTAAAACGGTGTGCCCGACCGAGACTCGAACTCGGGACTTTTGCCTTTCGCGGGCAAGTGCTGTACAGTCTGAGCTACCGAAGCACGACTCACGCCCGGTACTCACAGCTTTACTTCTGCCAGTATCCGTTTCCTACCTTCCAAACTTTACAGAAGCTCTCCTGCGAACCTTGCAGAACTAGCACTCCTGAAAGAAAGGATATTGCGCAGACATGGCTTAGCCACAGCCTGGGGGATGTTTCCAGAATGAGATTTTCACTCTGCAGCGGAGTGTGCGCTTATATGAAAGTTCCTGGCAGATTAAAACTGTGTGCCCGACCGAGACTCGAACTCGGGACCTTTGCCTTTAGCGGACAAGTGCTCTACCATCTGAGCTACCGAAGCACGACTCACGCCCGGTACTTGCCCGCGAAAGACAAAGGTCTCGAGTTCGAGTCTCGGTCGGGCACACAGTTTTAATCTGCCAGGAAGTTTCAAGTCCCATAGTGCTCAGAGCCAGTGCTCGGTGCAATTCCCGATACTAGGAGACTTTGCTGTTTGACTCCTTACGAGTTAAGATGAGCATGTGAACAATTGTTCACATAATTAATCTCACAATCGTCTCAGCGTGGCTCGAGTCGTCTTGCTCAAACACTCGACGATTTGCTGCAAGAGAAGAGACAATTTCCTCTGTCTGCAATTTGCCTGTATCAAAAGTGGTAACCACGCGATTTCTTTCTGGCCAACCAGAGCGTTCGTACTTGTTATAGTTCCATGTACTAGAGTTTCTGTAGCCTGTCACAGGCGTCGTTTCTTTCGTTGGGCACAGTTTAAATTGTGCTATTTAGTACTGAGATAAACAGCTTTTTTCCACGTGGGTTTTAACACAGGTGGCTACAGTGAGTCACCAATGTTTTAAGTTGAATGTATCTGTCATCTCGAGCTGTGTCCCTGCAGAGAGGCTTTCAGAAGGGTCGTTGTTAAAAGGAGGGACAAGGGTGGCTTTTGCCCCCGGTCTGCGCAGTGGCTCCGGCGTCTCATTGTGTCCACTGAATGTCCTGCTGTGAAGGCTTTGGCCTAACATTGGGACAGGTGTTGCCATCATAAAATTCTCCTCCCCGCAGAACTGCATCTCCTATCTCGGGCCTGGGAAATTACTTGCATGCAATTACAAGTGTGAGTGTTAGTGGTTTATATTCACGAAATGCTGGCTTGCTTATTCGATTTTCCTATCAATAAAATTCGTACATTTTCACGTAACTGTGTTGTGTGACATACCGATTTAACCAGAATTGTTTCAGGAATTAAATGTTAGGTGTGTTATGTGTCTGACACCTTACACAGGTACAGCAAATAACCCTTCAAAGCGAATCTTAGTGACTAGGTATTACACACAGCGTCTTTCTTGAATCAGTCCTCAGGCTTGACAACGATCTAGAACCTAGTTTCAAAAAACACATATTAACATCGGGAATTCCCCTTAAAATAATGAAAAGATAAAATTAAAAACCATACAAAATGTAAAAAAATTCACACTCCGTGAACAGGAATTATGCCACACAGCTCCTGACCATTGCGTTGAAAACTCCATTGACCCTAAAGCTCAAACAGCAAACTGCCACAGACTCGAAGCAAAAGTCAAAATTCACTAGTAAACCCGTTGAATTTGTAAATGCTGTGTGCCTTATGGGCTTGATAATCCACATCAAATAAAGGCATCAGTGGCACCCTTTATCGTCGGGGCTACGAGTATCGCTAATTTCCATCCAAAATTTCCACCTGTGACAGAAATCTAAAGGTACGACACGGTTGTGGCCAAGGTTATTTACATGAAAATAAAATGTTGCACTGATCCATAAGGTACCAACAGCAGAGGCGATCAATACTGACCGCAACATTTTCCAGTATTGGTCCTTGAATACGTAGAAATGGTGAGGGCAAAACTGCAAGCGTCCAGGTCCACACAGCATGGATAAACAGGGAGGCGCTGACCCCCTGATGGCCATAGGAGGGCACCGTCGATACAGCAGTGTGATTGCCGCTACCCAGAGGATCTCGGCACAAGGAGAAGTATCGGCCGAAGGAACCGTTGCACGCGAAAATCCAAGAGTGATACCCTTGGCCTGCACCCCTCCTGCACGTTCTCACCTCACAACGCACTGCCAGCCTATTCAAACTCTCGGAGCCAGCAATCATCTACGAAAACTGCAAGTTAATTTCGCGCCGCTTATCGGGGCGCCAGTGAAAGAAGGCACCACGAAGACAAAGATAAAATGAACTGAAATAGCCACGGCTCAAGTACAACATATAGAGCATATGTAAGTCTAAAGTGTGTAACCACACGAAACTTTGTTATATTTTAGAACGACCATAGAAAATGTTTGAAATCTATGCATCACTAAAAATTTGTTTTGTTACAGGACACAAATATAAAACTTGTAAAGAAGTCAAGTCTACCATCTGAGGATGACACAATAAAATGATTTTAAAAAAGTTTATGCCTGGCTGCAGTACTTCCTACAGTTAAGTCGCCGTGTTCTCTAACCAAAATGGGTAAAATAACTTTTATTTTGTTCGAACACTAGTCCTTGCTCATTAATTTTTCATTCTAGTTGTTGGAATAGAATTTTTTGTGCAGCAGCAAGAAGGGAAAGTCCTCTGCGATTATTAACATCAGTCGTATTTCTTTTTTTGTAGGGCTTGTACAAGTCATCAGGAATTCCCTGTCTGCCAAATGATTTTCAAAATCAGTACAATTTTTTATAATTTTTGTACTCGTTGACTTCAGTGGATCTGCAAGCGCTCCAACAGACACTCCATTGTTTAACTGCTTGATGTTCTGGTAAATGTCAAATTGTTTACAACGTTCTTTGCAATTTTCTTTTTTGCTTTGTGCCAGCTCTGTGTTTTCGCTACTGTACACAGATTTTGAGGCTGGAACATATTCCGCTTCGTTTCAACCATTACTTACCAAACGTTTTTCACATTAATGTGATGCCCTCAGTGCTGAGTGAGAGAAAAAAAAACTGCTCCGAAAAATTTCAATACATTAAAACAAAAACTGTAGGCTGCCCCATTTATCGGACATTAGAAAAATTAGCTATCAAAATGCACAATATTATTGTCACTGTAAAAAAACCACAAGGAACATCGTTAAGAAAATAAAAACAAGTTTTTAATGCTATAGAGTGTCACTTCAGTATGAAATGAAACAAATGCATGCCGTAGTGTACACCAACATTGCAACCATCACACATTTTTGTCGTTTTTTTTTTTTACGCAGTATGCAGATCTTTTCTGAGTTTCAACTGGTAAATGAAGTAGTTTCTTCGATGTAGTCGTACATCTGTACTCACCTGTTCTTCCATCAGTTTGCTTCCTTATGGTCCTCAGCATTTCGATGTTGATCCTATTTTCTTTGAAACGTGTATCACTATTGTCGTTTAGGGCATACAAAAGTGAGAGCCTCTCACTTGAGTAAGAAATTTGGTGTGCACAACAAAGTTTTTTCATGCAGATACCAGTTATCTGGGTGGATAATGGTCACCACCAATTTCTTAAAATCATATCATCGTTTTACAAACTATCTATTTGTCCAGCATATCAACATCACACATATGGGCATTGTATTCCTGAACGAGATTGGGCACTGAAACAGATATAACTTCGAAGGTTCCTATTCCATCTTGTAAAATAAGTCACTGTTCAGAACATTTTCTTCTATGTGTTCTTCATCTGTTATTTCATCTGTGTTGGGTGCAATAATCATCAGTTATAAGTCACCAGCTTCATCTTCACTCATTTCGTAGCTCTCCAGTTCTGCTACAGCTACTTCTAACTGTTAAGTCCATGTGTAATGTTTCTGTTCTTTCTGAATTGTAAAATACGAAAGGGATTATTTCACTCTACTACGTAGTCCTGGAGAAAATGCCATACAATATAAAGAAAACAGATCTCAACAACGTAAACCGTAATATTTGTATATAAGGCGAATGTACGGCGCATTAACGAAGGAGTGCTAATGTGGTGTGCCATTGTCCCGTTACTGGGATGCATAAAATAACCTGATATTGCAGTTACTTCTGCTAGTCTCAAAAGTATTGAATATTACATGGAAATCCACACCCAGACAACTAGATCACAATTCAATGTTGTGCAGAAACCGCCAGCAGGCATACAGTGCAGCCAAGAACGAAGATAGAAAAATAGAAAATTATTTCCTTTTTTAAAATAAGGTAATTAGAGAAAAATTATTTCCTTTCAGTTTTCAGGCATTATAGCAGTCAGTTCATCCTTTAGGAAAAACAATCGAGACTAAAAGTTTCATTGATTATGGAGAAACGAATAAAATATTTGTGTCCCAAAAAAGGGACAGTGGTAAATAATGGGTTAACTGTTTTGTAGATATTCAAGGTATTGTTTCCTGGGTATGTTCTTCATTTCCAAGAACTGAATGTACTCGAGCAGTCTTTTTGTTCGTCTAGTTTGCTTGGATTCTTTTTCTATGAATGTATCACGTGTGTTTCCATATTTGCTACTTTCCATATTTTTATGTTTGTTTACAGTCTTCGTGCTATCGAGGACGTCTCTCCAAATTCGTAACAGAAATTGGTTTTGGGTAGTTATTACAAACTTGTGCTTGAGTCGTTGTCAATCCTGTGATTTTGTTTTGTCGATTTTGTTTTTACTAGCGTCAAATTTAAAAATTACTTCCTTTTCCCTGAGTTTTGAAATGTAGATCTATTTCAGCCTGGCAGTTGTTCGCATCAGTATTTCCTTCATGCTGCGCAGGTTAGCCGCGCAGTCTAGGGGCCTTGCCACGGTTCGAGCAGCTCACCCCGTCGGAGGTTCGAGTCGTTCCTCGGGCACGGGCGTGAGTGTTTTCCTTAGCGTAAGTTAGTTTAAATTAGATTTTGTAGTGTGTAAGCCTAGGGACCTCAGCAGTTTGGTCCCGTATGAGCTTACCACAAATAAAAAAAAATCTTTCTTTATGAGTTTTAACTTCTCAAACATCTTTGTAATTACGAGACGAGATGGCAGTGTAATCAACTGGGAAATGTACTATATTCCTGATCATCCGTTTTTTAAGGATTTTTTCCTTACAATGGATTAACATACTTTGGAGGTCAAAGTTCAGCATAAAACTATCATTTTGATTAATCTATTTGCAAGCAGGAAATTAGTCAAATTTCACGAAACTTGTTTTCCAACTGTGCATAAATCTGCTCGTTAACATTTTTACATACTTTTGAAAAATTTTGGAGTTTGTGTATTTTCGAGCACTGCCCATAACTTCATTGCCTCTTTAGAGCCACAGTATTACTTATTATCTTCAGTAATATTAATAAATGCTCTGTGTCTCTGATACAGAAGCGCTTTAACTGGCAACACGTCTCCAGCACTTATAAACTGGATTTCGGGGCTACAACGAAAAATATTCAGAAATTACCTGTTCAGTAACGAAGTATCAACAAAGCAACTGATTACCCTAACTGAAGAAGTGTCAGAATACACTCGAGTGTATTTCTTGTTGTACTTTTTGTCTATTTGGAACATTATTTGAAAACTCGCCCTGCCCCATTCATAAGTAGCGCATGCAATTATGATGAGGAAATTGGAGGAGTGATAAATCACTGGTGTCGTATTCTGGGAGTAGGTGGTTCCAATCCCTGTCCTGTCATCCAGTCATGTGTCTTTCGTTGTTTGCTTAGATCTCTTAAGGAAAACCTGAGAATGATTATTTTCACAAAGACGCGGCTGACTTTCTCCCCCATACTCTCCCCTATCTGCTTCTGTGCTACGTCTCTAATGACCTTATCGTCGACAGGACTATAAACTCTATACTTCCTTCCCTTTCCCTTCTTGCTGACACCTTTTGCGGTGCTAACAGTCACTGCAGCCTTGAAACCGTCAAAAGGTGAGCGAATGATTCGCACTGAGTGTTTTGTTACGGTTAGGCATTAAGGTGCGACCATGTTACACAACATTCAGTTCATAATGTGTCATGTAATAGTGTAGACTCCACAACTGAATATTCAACAGAACAGCATAAATGCCGTGCAAGGTATCGGTGTAATAGGGTTTGAGTATCATAAATTTATCTATTCGACTTAAGAGAGAGCTGCATGACATTATTACCTGTTAAATCGCCTAGTACTATTTCACGTTGCTTTTTAAATATCGACACCAGTCGAAGATAATCAGATACATTAAACCACCGCTTTGTTTCGAACAGGGACCATAAGTTTGCACATCTTAGTTTTCATTATAAAACTCAAACATTTTCATGTCAGTTTCACTGTAGTCAGCAGGTCTGTGTTACTTTCATGGATCTCTCTGCATTCCTATAAAACTACCAATGCCGTCGTTTGTTTGTCCTTCACCTCTTAATTTGCTGCGATGTTAATTTCTTTCGACTTATTTCACTCGTACCGATGACGTCTTGTTTTACTATCGCAGACAGCTACTTCTTCTCGTACATTCATTCATGGCGTCAGTCTTCCTATACACAGTGGTACTTCATTTCTAACAAAAAACGTAAACAAAGCTGTAACTAAATGTACGTCAATGGCTGGCCCCAATTTTTTTCTTAGCTACCATGCCAGAGACATCTCGTCACTCAGTACACTGTTCCTATGGATGTCATTGGAGTTGTAATAATTAAAACAACGAACGAATTGCTTTCGAAGAATACAGAAACGAAAGGAATAATTAACTTCTTATGGTTGGGATTCACAGTCATATAATATTTCTTAAAAGACATCATAGTCGCCGTAGACTGTATAAAATATTTATTATTTTATACAGTCAACGGCGACTATGATGTCTTTTAAGAAACAAAGAAATAAGATACAACAGTATATTTCCAGTTAAATGCAATATAGGCCTACTTCGTAAGTTTTGTTTTAGGAAAGGAGACACAGCCGAGTTCTTCAAATTTGTCGAGTACAGCGAATATTGTCGTGATGAAGCTTCTGAATGCAGGAATGCAGAATGCAGGAAGCAGAAGAAATTACAGCGAAGAGAAAACAAGATGCTACACACAAAATGCTACCAAAATGTTAATCCTATCGATTCCATTTGATCCAATAACTGGAATTTGAACAGAAGCGTAAAAAAACGCAAGTCAGTGTTTAATCGTTTGGCTGATAAACGGCCATTATAATAAACTGGAGGCTGTCAGCAGATATTAAACGGAAATATCAGGAATTTTATTAGCCATCAATTGAAAAGTTTATGGTTGGCACCGTAAAACAGCATCATAGAGTATGATAAACCTCGACCAGATGCACGGAAAAGCTATGCTGTGCCGACCACTTTCCTAGTTTCTACTTTGTGAAACAAATTAAAAGCCTAGAAAATTTACCAACACTTTCTCATAATACGTCAGGTCATAATATGTCTGGCACACCAAAAGTTGTCTATGCAGTGAAAACTCTTCAAATGAGTACGAACACAGAGCTCGAGAAATTATGGTCCCAAATGAAAATGTGAATCAAAATACAGATTAAGATGCAATACAGAAATATACCTGAAAGTGAAGACGTCCAGAGATGTAACTGGAAAAGAAGATTAAAATTCTATGGACACACATGCAACATGAATAGTGGCAGACTAACTAAACAAATTTCTGGCTTACTTAACAACCGTAAATTCAAAATCACATAGGAGAAGTCGTGGGAAGAGGAATCGAAAATGTGGGAGTCTACATAGACGAAACGAGAAAAAGAACACGTTGTAAAGAGAAAATAGAAAAGATAGGTTTTCAGGACGGAAAAAAATGTACAGGTAGAAAGTGAGCACAAGAAGTGGAGCAACAACGTTCTCGAAGAATGAAAGACGTTTGAACCCACAGGCAACTGCAGATGAAAACAAAAAAGAAGAAGTAATGTCGATTAATCGATCACTCTACATGAGTTATTTGAAAAAAAATCAATAATAATTAATCCAACACATACAAATAGATTAGTGAATAGCGTATTACGACACACATTATTTTCTGTTTCTGTCGACGAAAATTTAAATTGGAAGAAAAATGTTACCCGAATAAGTAAAGAGCTGAGTTCAGAAACTTAATATATTTCGCCTAATTGCACTCATTAACGTCTTATGGGAAAAATCTATACAGGAATTCAACATTTGGAAAGAACGGTTGATTGCACAGAAGTCAACAGTAAGAATAATATGCGGTACCTTCCAACGTTCATCTCGTAGACGTCTGTACAAACAGTTATGCGTATTAACTGCTCGTTCTCAATATGGACAGGATTTTCCATTATTGTATCATAACCTGTAGTGAGAGATTTCTGGAGCATAGAAAAAGGGAAACATATTTATGGACTAAAATATACTGTTATAACCATGCATCACCAAAGCGAAAAACAATTTTACAACACTTTCACAATGATCACATTTCTGCACTGAATTTGCATGTCAGTCAGTTTGTACTAATACCTGCATTACTTGGTATTATTAGAAACGTACAAACATCAGTAGGTTCTACTAAAAAATTCGTCAATCGAGTAGGTGTCAGCCATCAATAATTATGTAGGCTCCCTTAAACTGAAATTTATTACCAGTTAAAATTTTTATGGCTGCTGCAAAGTTAATGAAAATGTGTGTTCCTGAATGATGGATTCCTTTTTTACCAAAGTAAGTGACTTAAGCTTATTCTTATTTTTAATAGTGACTCCATAAACTGACCTGCTGGTCTGTAAAGGAGATATATTTTAATAAAAAATTCATTAAGGAATAAATATATAGGGAAGCGGTAAAAATCCTTAGTTCCCCAAACAGGCTCTCTGTGGGACGTTCTTGAGTTCACATAAGAAATAATTCTTATTGCACGTGTTTGGGGCAAGAAAACTTTAGTTTGGCATGATGAATTACCCTAAAATATAAACCAATATGACTTTATAAAATCGAATAGGCATAGTATCCCAGTTTCTTTTCTTAAATTTTTATATCGCCTATATATAACATTCACTCTGCAAATATTTGTTCAGGCGATAGAGCAGTTCTGTGTTATGTTCCTCCCAGCTGGATTTATTATCAAGAGTATCAAGAGTTTAACACTGCCAATTTCTATCTGTTTGTCGTCATATTTCAGCATATACTGGTGGAGAACTTCTTACAAGTACAGAACTGCATGTAGTGAGGGTTTTTCTTTTCAAAATTTAGTGGCAAAGAATTTGCTATGAACCATTTATTAATACTGTGGAAATTCCAGTAACTGACCTCTCTAAGCCTCTACTAAATTTTCTATTTATTGCAATGCTTTTATCACCTGAAAAGATCGCATTCGGGAGGACGACAGTTCAATTCCGCGTCCGACCATCCTGATTTAGATTTTCCATCATTTCCTAAAATCGCTCCAGGAAAACGCCAGGATGGTTGATTTGAAAGGGCACGGCCGACTTCCTTCCCTATCCTTCCCTAATCCGATGACATCGCTGTTTTTTCTTTTCCACCAAACAACCAAACCCAACGCAACAAGAAAACGAACTTAACATCTGGTAATTGTACCGATGAAAGATCATTAATATACATAAGAAAAAGTAAGGGCTTTGTGTCTCACAAGTTTCCACCTCGAGACACAACATACAATTAGCTGACATTGAGACAATGTCTGATAACTTAATAAACTTCCGTTTCCTAATGACCCGCTTTTTTTCTTGTAATACGTATGGGAGTTTAACCATTTTGCAACATTTCTTGTTACTCGGTTATATTTTTCTTCACTTAAAAGGAAATTGATTTTTACAGTCAAATGTCTTTGAGAGATCACAAAGTATACCACTAGTCTGTAACTTATTATCTAATTATGTACACTCTCACTAGATATACAGATATCCTTCTTGGTAGCAGAAATCCAAACAGCGAAGTTGACAATATACTTAGAAGATAGACGAGACAGTTTGTATGGAAATCTATGCACATGTCTGTATGCGACAGGGATAGCTGTGCACAAGATGATGAAATATGATCAAAGAGAGGAACATCACAGATACAGCTCATCCGAGCGTTCACCACTGGTTCCACGTCCTGTGATCTTTCCTGAGAAAAACCTTGCAGGATAACGTCTCCTTAACCAAAATTTTGAAACAAAAACGTCTGAACAAGTGCCTTTCTCGGGAACGAAACAGAAGAGCTTTGTATCTTAGTTGCGCACTGCGAAAATCCCTCTGGCACATTGCAGCTATTTGTTCAGTCACGCTTAGTTTTTCTTTGTTATTATTCGTAGATTCTTTGCTGAGGGAGGGAAATTTATAAAAAATTGTGAAACGTCACAGTTCGCTGCCAAAAGCTGATCTTGTTTACTACAATCAGAATCAGTCCCTTGACAATTATTTAGTATCCTGTAAGTGGTCGATCAAAGGAGGTTCTGACAAATAGGGACCATTGTTCTCATAATCAGAAAGGCCAAAGGCCGATGTGCTTTCTATCTTGAGGTCACTGTCTTCCATGTAAGTTGTGTGACTTATATTCAAGGTGATGGGTCAGTGTATTCCCTAGGGCAACGAGTCCATTGTTCCCTACAAGTTAGCCACCTGGCCTAACCTCTTGTCTCCTATAACTTTTATTGATCACCTCTGATGCTACAGTTATAATTTATTATCAAATTATCTAGTAACTAATGACCATTCACTTTTATCTTCAGTATTTATCATCCAATCATTTATTTCCGAAAAACAAGCATTTTCCACCACCTCTCCAAAAAAATAGTATGCCCCATCCCTGATCATAATAATCATCATACTGATTCCTCAGTCATTCTCTATACGACAAAAGGGTCATGATGAATTTTCAACAGCAGCAGAGATCAGCCCCCCCCCCCCCCCCCCCTCCCACCCAGGCGGATTAAGAAAATGGTGAATAGTGGCATTGTCCTGCTGATTATTATCCAAGTATTTTACCATAATTTACCACCTGAAAATTAATACCACGGATTTTTCCTTCCGGAGTAGTTATTCCCAAATGGGTTCATTTAGTGCAGCAGTTTCAGCAAGGAGGTGCATAAACAAATACACAGATAACTCGTGGTTGTCATTTACTTTTGCATTTGTGTGTAGCTGAATTGCCAACATTATTTGGATTGAGAATCCACGTTTCCCATTTGCTCTCATTTCTTCTATATGCATGCCTGAGAACACTTTCGGAAACTGAAGCACGGGCAGCACCCACCAGCCTTAAGCAGAATAAGAAAAAAGTATCAAATATTAACCCGTTCCTCTCACTGGACATCGACCCATGGCTTGTAGGCAATTATCACGCACACAAAACACTACAGAACAACTGCACTACATATTACACACGAGCTATCCCCAAAATTAAACTGATAGCCCCTCGTTACTGTTACTCCAGGATTTTTTATCCAATCACGCTGTACCACGAGCCGTATGATGGAAATAATGGATCAGTTATGATGACTTTATTAGCAAATCAGTAAAAGTAAGCGCCGTAGCGACAGTATGTCAGAGAGGGCAGAGCAAACACACTGGCCAGACCTGTAGGCTGCATCTACTAATCTGCCCCTCCAGGTAAGGCAAATTTCACCAAGCCGCTGCATCGGGGAGATACTGCAAAATCGTCCCTCATCTTTCTGCTGACCGCTAATCTATTTACAGAAAGAGATATTCGAGCAAATTTTCCACACTTTTAGAGACGTGAAATCTGTGCAAACTATCTGATCTAGTACATCCGAACACCGAATATTGGACATTAATACGACACGGACCTGCTGATCGAAATTCATGCCGTGTTTAGAAAAAAATTTCGATTGGGAAGGTCCAGAAATGAGATTTGCGATGCGTTTTAAGCGTTCCGTTTCGATGTATTGTAGTGTAATATCCGATAACGATTCAGCACTATCATTTCGACATTTTTTAAAGTAAATTTCTAAATCCAAGCACCATTCCACCATACAGTATGCATATAAGATATAAAAAGCACTACAATCAGTAACAAAAACCATCCGCCATGTACAGTGTTCTTGTGATATATACGTATGAGGGCTGATATTGGGTTTGGGGTAGGATATTGCATGTTCCTTCCCTCTACTGCAGTAACCTAGAACTAATGTCTTCACTATGCATCTATTTAAGTCTATTCGATACATCATCTCATTTTCTTAACGTCTGTGGGATAATAGTATCTGAGGGAAAACTAACAATTTTTCCGTGTTCCTTTCTCAAAACCAGCAGACTAACAGAACTAGTGGAATTCTTTTTGCTTAATTTTTATTGATTATCAAGATACACAAGTTATTTCACTCCACTTGGCACAGTCTGTGACTGTATTCCTCTGTTCAACAAGGCACACTAACCATAAACAAACAAATATCTGCGAACGCCGGTGTTAAAGCTGTTGTATTCGAAGTTCAAAATGGACTTTAGGATCCTCGATAGCAAAGATGGAGCTGACAACATGTGAAGCTCACATGCGCTTAGTTTCTCGCGGCTTTCCACAGGTTCACATATACCGGAAGAAACAAGCACAAGCAACTATTCCGCGTGTTTACCATATCCAGTACGGATGACCAAAAAGTGTGTGCAACGGGTCACGTGACAGTAAACTTACGTTATGAGAGTGTATAGCTACAAGACACACTGAAAAACTACATTATTCATCATCTGGTAATATTCAAAGCGTTCTGGTAACTGTGGATGGGAAATCCATCCCCTCACTGTTATATCTGCAAGCTACCTGAATCGTTAACAAAGTCAGGTAAGCGCACCCTACACATTTACAGCAGTCTCCTACAGGGAGCAGATTCTACTGGATAGCTGGCAGAGTCTAGCTGCAAAATGCAACGCTAGAAGCCACTTTGATCTTCAAAAGTGAATAACAGAACTTTGAAATATAGAATCTTACTGTTCTTCGCCTCAGATCAAAAACTGCTACCTGCCCATAGCCATCAGATCCAAAAGAACGTAGCGTGGTGCATATGAATTAGGAAGCATCTCGAATTGCTCTGTTCTCTTCTGCATATTAAACATTTTATTCTTTTCCTTCTTGCTGGCCGTGTGGCCGAGCGGTTCTAGGCCCTTCATTCTGAAACCGCGCTGCTGCTACGGACGCAGGTCCGAATCCTGCCTCGGGCATGGATGTTTGTGGTGGCCTTAGGTTAGTTAGGTTTAAGTAGTTCTAAGTTCTACCGGACTGAGGACCTCAGATTTTAAGTCCCATACTGCTGAGAGCCATTTGAACCATTTGAACCTTTCCTTCTTCTTGAGTGTCTAGGGCGCCAGGACTCAATGTGAATATATATGATTATCATTTCTTCCGTAAATACACTCTAAGACAAAGAAAACAACTCACCACGAAGGTATTATTCGAATGGGACGGAAACCGGTACATGTGATTCACATGTACAGACAAACAATTTTAGGAAAATTGGGTGATTTATTCAAGAGAAAGGGCTTCACAAACCGGCAAGCGTTGGTCTACCTCTGGTCTTTACAGAAGTTGTTATTTGACTTGTCACTTATTGATAGACTCCTCCTGAGGGATCTCGCTCCATATTCTGTCCAATTGGCTCTTTAGATTGTCAAAATCCCTAGCTGGTTGGAGGGCCCTGCATATAGTGCTTCATTCGCAATTGGAGAGAGATTTGGCGACCTCGCTGGCCAAGTCACCATTTGACAAGCACGAAGGCAAGATGTACAAACTCTGTATGTGTGCAGGTGGGCATTATCTTGCCCAAATGTAAGCTCATGATGGCTTGTCATGGAGGGAAATAAAAGCGCAGAATGTCGATGAATCGCTGTACTTTACGCGTGTCGCGGACGACAACCATAGGGGTCCTGCTGTGAAATGAAATGGCACCCCAGACTTACATTCCTGCTTGTTGGACCGTATGATGTGTGATAATGAAGGTGACATCCCAGCACTTAAGAAAATTTTTCTGCTGTCAGCGAGATTCAAGGCGGAAGAAGTGTCTGGAGACGCACCAGGCAGCGGTGGGATCCCAATCTGACTGTCACCCGCCATACGGCGCGATAACCAGGAGTGATGGTCTGTAGTGCCATTTCTTTTATAGCAGGTCCCAATTAGTTGTCATCCGCATCACCGTTATAGCACAGCGGTGAGTCAACAGTATTCTAGGTCCTATTTGATGCCGTTCATGGGAAGCCATCCTGGACTTACATTTCAGCAAGATAATCTCAACAAGCGAGAGTTTCTACTTCTTGTTTCGTCCTTGCCAAACCCTACCTCGGCCAGCATGGTCTCTGGATCTCTCCCTAATTGAGAACATTGGAGGAGTATTGTGGGAAATGCCCTCCATCTTGGGATTTTGACGATCTAACGCGTCAGTTGGACAGATTTTGGCATGTTATCCCTCAGGAGGATATCCAACGACTGTCAAGCAATGTGAAACCGAATAACTGTTGCATACCTGCCAAAGGTATTGACTTGCTCAAAAGCTCTTTCTCTTGAATAAATGATCGTGTTTGTAACGATTTGTTTGTCTGTACGTGTTTTGCTTTAAAGCATACAAAATCTTCTTCGGAGTCTTGTAACCAATTTTTCTTCTGGAGAAAGAGGAACAACAAAATTATGGGGCTTAAGAGCGTCACTCACAGCGTTCTGCCTTACCTAGTCATTATTTACTTTTTCAGGCTTTCTTAGTTGATGCCAATAAGGACTCTTTTGTGTCAGAATTTGTATCTGTAAGAGTCCTAGTTAATGCTGTATTCAGATGTAACAAGTTATGGCCCACTATAAGGAAATGGTTGATGAGCCAAAACAGACTGCAGCAGCAAAATACAGAAAAATCTTAGATAACTAAAGCAGTCAAACTGCTTTTAGTAGTTACTGACCAGACGAACAGCGTCTGAGAAGCATTACCGAGTCTGAGTAAGTCGAAATTCAGAAAGTTGGTTAACTGTCCATCCTTCCGGCGTTCCTAGAAAGTAGCAACCACTTATACGCGCGTTTTCTGAGTCATAAATGAACGATTAACGTCCAACACATATCATGAGATTGACTCAGCAGCATCTGGTGTAATGGATTTGAAGATCCGGTACTGTCAATCATCTGTCTTAGCTGTACCTGTCAGGAGGAGAACTATCGTCAAATACAGTAGCTCGAAGGCACAAGGAACTGGCGGCGCCCATGTGATAATGGAGAATCGGCTTGAGATCAATAGAGGACCGTTTTACTTGAATTCTGGAATCGCTTATAGAGTGACTGTAGATGTTTCTTATGGGGTGCGGGGGAGTGTTTCTGTACTGGTGTATCTCTTTGTGGATGCAGAAACCTCCACGTTATTCTGAGTAAAACGGTGAGTTACCACTTGTGTATAGATGACGCCCTTGCTCCTTATACAAAAACTCACGAAGGGTTATAACTATGAATAACTTTTATTTAATCAAAATATCCATTGGTGTACTGCCGGTCTATAGTGTCCAACGGGCACAATATTTCGGCGATCAAACATGTCGCCATCATCAGGTGAACTGACGGACTGAGCTCCTGTGAACGCGCCGGCACGGAGATCCGTACGCTATGGCTGCTCAGGGGGAACTGGGTTCGGTCGCGGCGGCGGCCGATTTAAATACCCTCCGCCCGCGGCGCGCTCCCTCCGCCGTCCGCGCCCCGCGCCACGGTAGCGCGGTGGAACAGATAGCGACGGCGTCTGAGATGACGTCGGTGTGATGGCTCTGTCCGCCGTGGTCGTCACAACTATGCGTTTGCTCGATCTACTCTTGATTAACACAATCGCTGGTTCCCAAGCCTTGCTAAGATTATAGCCACTATCACGGTTTATGAGGTCGTCATTGGTGCGAATTTCGATGGCCTCTCTAACAACGCTGTCCCACTATCTCGACGTCTGTACCAGAATCCTCGTGCGGTCATACTCCATAGCGTTATTTTCCGACAAACAATGTTCAGCGACCGCCGACTTGCTCGGATACATCAGTCGAGTGTGCCTCTGGTGTTCACGGCATCGATCCTCGACGGTACGCATCGTCTGACCAATATACGACTTGCCACATTGACACGGAATCTGGTACACGCCGGCCTTCCTCAAACCGAGGTCATCTTTAGCGCTCCCCACCAGTGCACGAGTTTTTATTCGGAGGACAAAACACAATTCTGACCCGGTGTTTCTTCAGAATGCGGGCGATTTTCCCCGAGAGTGCGCCTGTGTATGGAATAAGTGCAGTGCCTACCTCCTCCCTCGTGACTTCGTCCATCTCAACAGGTTGTGCTGCAGTGGTTGGGCGGAGAGCACGTTGGATCTGCCACTCTGAGTACCCATTTTTTCGAAACACAGTTCTCAGATGTTCCAATTCCTGGGGTAGACTCTCTGTGTCAGAGATAGTGCGCGCCCTATGTACAAGAGTTTTATGTACCCCATTCCTCTGTGAAGGGTGGTGGCAGCTGTCTGCGTGCAAATACAGATCAGTGTGTGTTGTCTTTCGATACACCCCATGACCTAGGGTGCCGTCAGCCCTTCTCCTGACCAAGACGTCAACGAAAGGTAATTTACCCTCCGTTTCAGTCTCCATAGTGAATTTGATGTTGGGGTGTATGGAGTTTAGATGTGTAAGGAAGTCAAGGAGTTTATCCATACCATGTTTTATTTATTCTATTCGTCTTTCCTTTGTTTCAGATTCTGGCAGAGAAAGGACGCAGCACTGAACATACTTGGCCTTTAAGTCTGTGAAGTAACAATGACAAATAAAAAAAGGTTGAGAATGATTTGATTAAATTCAAGCAGTTGTGGATTGCTGTGGTACCTCAACTTCTTTGAAAGCCTGGAAGAAATCACCCAAGAAAAGTAGAGTTCCTCCAAGCAAAGTTTCCGCCTAGCTACGAATTTCTCCAAGGACTACAGAAATCCGGAAAGTAATTTGCATCCGCTGCTCATAATCCGCTTAGCCAGGCCCCGTGCTTCGTTAGAATTAGACTGTCACCAACCGACATGACTGAAGAGGAGAAATGCCGCTTTGGTGAATTACACCGCTGACAGAGCAGTGAAAATCATTCGAGTTCATCACGGGTTTCATTGTAGCTTTCAGCGAATATCGAGAGGACGTATCAACAAGGTGTTGTTATGTACGGTTAGTCCTTGGCCATCACGAATTTCAACAACGCACTTTTAATACTCAAAGTTATCCCAAGTTATAAAGCCTTGTGTGATAATGTTGTTCCACGTTCAAGCAGAAACAAGACGAATTGTATAGTGTACTTTTCCCTCAAGACACGCTGAATTAAGCTCCCTTCATACAACAGCAGTATGGGTGGATCCAGTGTGTGATGCAAAGTGAGATTCACACTTGCATATATACAAATGCTATGACCGTCTACTCACTTATTGCTCCTTTCTACAGAAAAAAAAACAATAATTTAGTCAAGTTTGTCCAGTAGCAATTAGTTTTGTAACACCTTTCTGAATATCTGTCACTTCCTTTCTGTCGACACATAAGGAAATTACTTTGTAATCTGTGCATGGAATACACGTTGTAGTCACTTTTTCAACAAATATGTACCAGTTGTATATCCGAAAACTGTGGTTCCTTGATTAAGAGACAAAGTATTGCACTCAGTTGAAAAGAGTAACATAAGGGACCACTATCTGACAGTTGATGCGAAACATATTTTCCACCTTCTTACTGGAACCTGTAGTTGCAGCACTGGGTAATATCGATCAAAAATAGCCCATCTGGTCAGTGGAAACTTGGAGAAGCAAAATGTTGGACGAAAATCATTTAAAATATATGTAAAAGATTTATAATTTTAACAGTAGCCAGCATGAAGTATGTTTAAAAAAGGTTATTTAAAACAGACCATTATCGGTTTCAGATTTTTCATGACGAATAGATGTCCTCCAATTATACTTGACAACTCCCTTATTTGGACAAAGTCGTACACAAGATTTGGGTTTCAGGATGTAAATTTTATCTTCAGGCACTTGAGTGAGTACGAGAAGGTCGTACCAGTCATGTGAAAAATCCAGAAATCGTGTAGTATGGGAGGTCCCGATAAGGTGTTCTGAATCAGCCACTACCACACCAGTAAACAGGACCATATAACAAATCTATCTTTGGACGGTTCTTACAGGTTGCCTTGCAAAGAAAGCTGTGAAAGCCATCTGAAGATGGTTTTGTAATAATGGAAGAACCTGTACTGGTGTGATTTAAATAAACTGTTTTAAACGATATTTGTGACTGATTGTTGTTTTAATTATAAACCTTATAAGTATACTACATTCACAGTTCACAGTTCTCAATATGTCAACCTATGACAAGACAGTATACTAAAACTGTCTTAGACGATGATTATATGTCATTGCAACAACTATTTTTCATTGTTCACGGCAGACATATAGCATTTAACGCATGGGAACTGTTTAGTTGCACAACTGAGTAGTATATTTGGTGCAGCCATAAAGTATCAAGGACGTCCCCGCCGATAATACAGGAGGAGCAGAACGGGTCAATAACAAGACAAAATTCCAGTGAGGAAGAAGAGCCAGTGGTGCAGCACCAAACATAGAAACTATTGCAACACCTGGAATGAACTGAGTGTTCTAGCCAACAATGGAGCAGAATGACTTCACGCTGACAGAGGACAATTGGCATAGGGGTTACTGCGCTGAGTGTTGCAAGAAAACTTAAGTTGATCACAAGAGTAATTATTTAGAATTCTGACATGACAGAAAGAAGGGCTGAAAGGTGAAGTTGCATAATCCAAACAACCAGGAGTGCTTATCAAACGAGAAAATTGGGAAGCATAATGACATTGCTGCCTCACTGTAGGACAGCAAATGAGCCAGTGCAATACAATGCTACTTTTGCTCTGGTGGAGTTCTATTCAGTTTGCAGCCATCCTGACAAGGAGGGAGGTCTATCACTGCTTGTGTATTCATGGAGTAGCAAGTCTTGTCTGAAAGAACATGGTCTTGTGAGGTGCAACGCTGTCTACCAAGTGAAGACCGATGGGGAGCATGGCCTTCACCATCTGGCATGTCTTCTAGACGACTAACAAGCAGGGTTTGAGAGTAGATGCTCATCTGTCATCATGCGGGTGTACCACTACTTCTGTCTGCTGCCATTCCTGTGGCAGCCTTCAATGGTGCCAATCTCTCTCTCGCCAGAGGAAGTCACGGCAGTCTCTGTATGGCTACAGGTTCTATGAGCAGAGCTTGGCATACACTTTCTCTTTACATAGCCTACACCAGGGTCATGGATGCTCTGGCCGTCTTCTCTGGGGAGCTGCCGATCTCTGTGGGCAGCGGCGATGGCGCCGCATTCTGACGCCTTGTGGCAACAACCTCATGATGACACTGGTGCTAACGCCACTTTATCGGCGCCGCCTGTTCAATCCCGCGTCCGGCCATCCTAATTTAGGTTTTCCGTGATTTCCCTAGCTCACTCGAGGCAAATGCCGGGATGGTTCCTTTGAAAGAGCACGGCCGACTTCCTTCCCCATCCTTCCCTAATCCGAGCCTGTGCTCCGTCTCTAGTGACCTCGTTGTCGACGGGACGTTAAACACCAATATCCTCGTCCTCCTCGGCGCCGCCGTGGCTGCAGGACACGCCATGGTCAGCACATACAAAGCAGGCACTTACGTCTTACGCTCCTGCTGGTGCTCATATCGTTACGCTCGTGTTTAAATCCAAGATGGCTGACGTCTACATCTACTTGGATTGCAAATCACATTTATGTGCCTGTCAGAGGGTTCATCGAACCACCTATTCCAATCTCGTATAGCGCGCAAAAAGAACGAACAGCTATATCTTTCCGTACGAGCTTCTATTTCCCTTATCTTATCGTGGTGATCGTTCCGCCCTACGTAGGTCGGTGTCGACAAAATATTTTCGCATTCGGAGGAGAAAGTTGGTGATTGGAATTTCGTGAGAAGATTCCGTCGAAACGAAAAACGCCTTTCTTTTAATGATTTCCAGCCCAAACCCTGTATCATTTCTGTGACACTCTCTCCCATATTTCGCGATAATACAAAACGTGCTGTCTTTCTTTGAACTTTTTCGATGTACTCCGTCAGTCCCTTCTGGTAAGGATACCACACCGCGCAGCAGTATTCTAAAAGAGGACGGACAAGCGTAGTGTAGGCAGTCTCCTTAGTGGGCCTGCTGCATTTTCTAAGTGTCCTGCCAATAAAACGCAGCCTTCGGTTGTGACAATTGTAATTATCATATAGTCCATATGTGGATGGCGTATCAGTTGCAACGTTATCTACGGAAGAAGGAAGTAGCTGTATTACAGCTGTCAGAGAAGTGGGCGAAAATGATAACTGCCATTGACTGCTACCAACCGCCGAAGTTTTACGGATTTGTACCTCCATAATGATATAACGAATTGTAGAATTGTAGTAGAAGGTTCGTTACGTTGCAGTTCTTTATATTATGACACAAATTGAACTGAGTAATAATTTTTATTAACATGTATCATAGAACGAAAGTTTAAATATCGGATATGTGTTTTCACTGTTCACCTTCTTTATCGAATTTTATGAGCTGAAACTAGTGATCAACTGAGGAATTATCGCGATCTAGAATCAGGATTTTGATCCACACATTTTAATATGTCTTCCGATTTGACAATGTCAAATAACAACATAACGCAGTTTTGAGACAGCAAAACCTACGATATCACATGCAAATGCCTGCTAGGTTATGGCTTATTAGGATGATGTCAACACGGAATAGAAGGTAATTAATGCCCGTGGCATATTTCTGTGCCTAACGCTTCGTCTCCTAATGCTGCATACATCACCACAGGCACTCAGATAACAGTTTCAACCTCAAACAAGTTCAGCAAACTGAACTGTTTATACATACCCCTCCCACTACAAGGTCCCCTAACGTAAGTTGTGTTAGGTTATACATTGCCGCTACTGTAAATATTACACAAAAAAAATTTGTCCCTGTAATTTCTGGTCCTGCTCGGGAAGTGGGTAGCGAATGTATGCCGAGAAGCAATTAAAATTCTTAAGTTTCTTCGTATTTTTCTTTATCTATTCGCTTTATGGTACGGAGTCTGCGGAGTACCTCAGACTAAGACGGAAATATAGGAATATATCAATAGTGAATGCACATGCACCAACAGAGGAGGAAGAGGATATAATTAAAGAACAGTTCTACGAAAACTTGGAAAAAGTATGCTCTGCAGTACCTGAATATGACCTGATGCTATTAATAGGAGATTTTAATGCAAAAATAGGGAGGAATGAACATCCATATGGAGTTTCTGGAAAATATTCACTACATGAAGAAAACAACTAGAGTGGAGACTTACTATAAAACTTCGAAGCAAGGAATAACATGATTCCCACACAGAAGGATCCATCTGGGTGCTTGGAAGTCTGCAGTCAATGGAGTAGTCAATCAGACTGACCAAATTTTGGTGATGCACGCCACTCCACGTCAGTTATGGATGTACAGAGCTGCAGAGGACCAAACAGTGGCTCAGACCACTTTGTGATAAAATCAGTATTGAGAGAGAAATTGTCACTAACAAGTGACAAAAGAATAGGAAAGATGATGAATTGGAATACAGACAAACTGAAAATCCCTAACGAAGTAAAAAAAAAAAATACCAAGTAACACAAAGCAGAAAGTTGAGCAATGAAAAGACCGCAGTAGGAGTACACGAAAGGTGGAACAGGATTGAAAAAGCTGCAGAGGAAATAACAGGCATAAGAAGGAACAGAAGAACCCAGGAATGCTTTGATGAAGATTCCAGGTCAGTAATAGAAGAAAAGGATAGGGCAAGAACAAAAGTGCTACAGAGGGAAACCAGAAATAATGTGGAACAATATAGAGAATTAAGGAGAAGCAACAGAAAGAAAAGAGAGTGGACTAAGAAGAAATTTGAAGAACTATAAAAGTTAAAGAAACAGAGTGAAATAAGAAAGTTCTACCACGCTGTAGGCAAAATGAAGACTAGATTCCAGCCAAAAACCATGACCTGTTCCACTAAAAATGGGAAAATGTAAAGGAGGAAGAATAGATGGTGGGGAGATAGGCACAATATTTCAAATATACACTAAGGAACAGCCAAGAAGATGAAGAGACAGCTGTAAAGGGGGAAAGAGTGCAGCTAGAAGTAGCCAATGATACCAACGAGGCAAGAAAGCCAACACTACAAGAGGTCTCCCAGGCTGTGCACAAGTCAAAAACAGTCGATCCCCTGGGGAAGACAGCATAATCCCTGAATTAACAAAAACTGGTCGTGAGGCTGTAATTAAGGGACTGCACACATGTTAATAGCCCCTAAACAATACCAGACTACTATTTACATTTGCTTCTCGTTCATAATTTCCGTTATGCTCTCGCAACTGCCGTTTCAAATAGTAAATATTACACTGCTTTCGTGAACAACACGGTGCTAGGAATGCAGTTACAAATGTCTTTTTTTCTGGTTTTAATGGCATATTTGATGCAGCAATACGACGCATTTGGTCTCGTTTATATATCTTTCTTTTTTTAACACGTGTCTAATAATCAAGAAGCGAAGTACGTGATGTTCCGTCTATGACCCCTTCCCGAAATTGCTCAGAATAAATTTTGCTATATTTTGACGGTTTCCAGTATTTCCTTCTCACAGCTGTAATCCAGAGCGCTCTTTGAGTTGTACTGAAAGGAAATCTAATGTCAAATTTCAGAAATAAAACCGTTACAGCAAAAGTAACCATCGCAACTAAAATTCATGTATGTAAAAGAAAATATCGTTAACACGACCTCGCTTGTGAATGAAACGACTGAATGAAGCAAGATGAAATTTTTTATTAAGACACTTCCATCAGAAGCTAATGCTTGGCTCTATTAACATGGCGGACGTCAGCTTCAAGTTTTTGTCGTCATGACAACCGCTCTTATTATACCTCTAAGGTAAAAAAGGAATTCCACCGAGCGGTGAAGTACTGACTCTTTGAAACAATTGTGCAGAAGAAAGGGATCTCTATGGACTAAAAAGTGACAAAGCTCTTTGTTTCAATCGGAGAACAATATCTTTTCATGGGACTGAAAGACTATATCTGAAATTTAAAGGGAGACTAACTTAACAGTTACATATGGAAAAATATGAACTGTGAAAGTAAAATGCAAAATATTGCAATTGACGAAACTAACTTCCAAATGTTTTTTTTTTATTTTCTGTTTATTTACGAGACTGGCATTTCAGTTTTATATTTTAATGAAAGTAAATATTGCTTTCAGAAACCGCAACTGTGTAAGCAAGCTGAGATCCTTTATTCGTTTGTTGATTATATGCACTTGCTCAAGGCACTGGTTTACAAACAGAGAAATATTACTCAGCAACTAAAAGCAATATGAGAAAGTGGGCTACCAGCAAAGAATAAATTGTAAGTGTGGCCTATACGAGGGAGCAATAATAAGTTCCGTTGTTGGCTGTCTACAGTATATGTAGTTTGCAATAAGCAAATTACGTAACAGCGATAGGAGGTGCACGAGTGTGTGCACTGAGTTCTATAAAGTAGAACGACCGATAAATGACTATTTCTTCCTCTGTGTCCCTAGCCGAGCAGGACTGGCAGAGGAAGCAGAAATATCCGAAGGAAATCGGCACGTTTCTCCGTAGGTTCATTTAGTAACTTCGAAAGCATCACACGAATGCTCAAGCAACTTCAGTAGCAAATGCTGCACGAGAAGTTTCGTGCATGAGAGTGTGGCTTACTGTTCAAATTCCGAGAGCGTAAGTTCCGAGAAGAGTCAAGCAACATATTTCTTCATCCCACATTTATATCACGAGAAAATACTGTTGACATAAAATTACGAAAATTCTATCTCATGTGGGGGCTTATTAACAGTGGTTGTTCCCATGGATCATTCGCATACTTGTCGGGAAAGGGGTCAAGTGACAGCGTGTATGTCCTAGGGTGCTTGCGTTCAAAACTGAAGTAAGTACACGTTGAACTCCCACAGAAAATTGTCCTGATGAAAATGCACAGCCGGCCGGTGTGGCCGAGCGTTTCTAGGCACTTCAGTCTGGAACCGCGTGACCGCTACGGTCGCAGGTTCGAATCCTGCTTCGGGCATGGATGTGTGTGATGTCCTTAGGTTGGTTAGGTTTAAGTAGTTCTAAGTTCTAGGGGACTGATGACCTTAGAAGCTAAGTCCCATAGTGCTCAGAGCCATCTGAACCATTTGAAAATACACTATTTTCTCTATAAATCTTGTCCCATAAAATTTAATATTCAACACAGTCTGACTTCATACGGTGAAAATCTAACACAGACCAACTTCTTTCACGCAAGGGCATCTAAATTATTTCATTCTGTCCAATAATAAATTTACGCATCAAAATAAGAAAAAAATTTATTTTGTAAGAGTATTAAAGTCCCATGTTATAGGCAAAAGATGTTTTTTCTTAGCTTGGCTGATGACTGTAATTCAGAACGCTTTTCTATGAAGAGCCGGCCGCTGTTGTCGAGCCGTTCTAGGCGCTTCAGTCCGGAACCACGCGACTAGTACGCTCGCAGGTTCGAATCCTGCCTCGGGCATGGATGTGTGTGATATCCTTAGGTTACTTAAGTTTAAGTAGGGCACAAGGGCACTGATGACCTCAGATGTTAAGTCCCATAGTGCTTAGAGCCATTTGAACCATTTCTATGAAGAACCAACCAAAACAGAACTTTCGTAGAGTGTTGCATGGTTACTAGTATGAAGATCTCGAAGGAAGCTTACCTTCTGAAACCTGGAAGAAACCACTAAAAACGTTGGAAGCGAACACGCGCTTCCTAAATGTAAGCACCAATTGAAAATCAATTCTCAATGAAGAAATAGTAAAATCAGGAATTACCAAGGAAATGATATGGAACGACTAGGCCTCTTTATGTAATATCGTTTATTCCTGAACAACGACATTTATTTTTACATTTTTTTGGTAACAGCAAATAAATTGAGAAAGTTAAAGTTGATTTCACATTACAAAGAGGATTCCGTTTACAATGGTGAATAAGGTAGCCGTTGAATTACAATTATATCAGACTAATTCGAGAACTAAGATCTTCACAATACTGGACTTTTTTAAAATTTTAAAGTAAACAATTTTAAATTAACCAGCCAATTAATAAAACAGTTCCAGATAAATCTCTTCAAAACATTAGGCAGATACGCAAAAGGCTAACATCAAAAGATTTATAATAAACTTAGAACAAGGTTACAGCACATATTAAACATGAAACGGATAACTTCTGCGAAGCCAGTTAAACCAAAGGCCTCTTGACCGAGAGCAAAATTACATTTACAGCGCAAGTGAGATACACTATGCGAGCAAAGGTATCCGGACAACTGGCTGGAAATGACTTACAAGTGCCGGCCGGGGTGGCCGAGCGGTTCTAGGCTCTACAGTTGTGTGTAATGTCCTTAGGTTAGTTAGGTTTAAATAGTTCTAAGTTCTAGGGGACTGATGACCTCAGAAGTTAAGTCCCATAGTGCTCAGAGCCATTTGAATCATTTTGAGTTACAAGTTCGTGGCGCTCTCCATCGGTATGCTGGAATTCAATATGGTGTCGGCCCTCTCTTAGCCTTGATGACAGCTTCCACTCTCTTAGGCATACGTTCAATCAGGTGCTGGAAGGTTTCTTGGGGAATGGCAGTCCATTCTTCACGGAATGCTGCAGTGAGGAGAGGTATCAATGTCGGTCGGTGAGGCCTGACACGAAGTCGGCGTTCCAAAGCATCACAAAGGTGTTCTGTGGGATTCAGGTTAAGACTCTGTTCAGGCCAGTCCATTACAGGGATATGGAACCACTCCGCCACAGGCCGTGCATTATGAACAGGTGCTCGATAGTGTGGAAACATGCAATCGCCATACCCGGATTGTTCTTCACCGGTCATTTGGCATACCTACGCCCTGCCCTCGGACCGCCACATTGTGTACTCCACATAACGCTTTTCCACTGTTGAATCGTCCTACGTATTAGCTCAAGCGAGGCGTCGGTTGGCTTTTACCGGTGTGATGATGTGTGGCTCACGAGCAGCGGCTCGACAGTAAAAGCCTTCTCACATTCCGCCTAAGTGTCATAGTACTTGTAGTGGATTCTGGTGCAGTTTGGAATTTCTGTGTGATGGTCTGCATAGATATCTGCCTATTACACGCTACGGCCCTCTTTAACTGCCGGTGGTCTCTATCAGTTAACAGACGAGTTCGGCCTGTACGCTTTTGTGCTGTACGTGTCCCTTCGCGTATACACTTCAATGTCACATCGCAAACATTGTACCTATGGAGATTTAGGAGTGTGGTAATCTAGCGTACAGACGTATGACACAATCCTGAAGCCGTTCATTGTCCCTGAGTTACGCGGAGCACCTCATTCTGCTCTCTCACTATGTCTAACGACTACTGAGGTCGCTGATATGGAGTACCTGGCAGTAGGTGGAAGCACAATGCACCTAATGTGAAAAACGTATGTATTTGGGGGTGTCCTAATACTTATGATAACGAAGTGTGACGTAAGATACTTCGCTTGAGGTCAGACCGCCAGGACACCCGACTGCATACAAACAGCTAGCCGCCATAGGGAATTCCCAACAGCTCTGCAACGGCCTCAAGTAAGCCAGGCCAATGCGGAGAGAAGCCGCCGACACGGAACACTCCCAGCAACTTCGTAAATGCTGTTAACAACAAGAAAGATAAGTACACTACTGGCCATTAACATTGCTACACCACGAAGATGACGTGATACAGACGCGAAGACGACAGGAAGAAGATGCTGTGATATACAAATGATTAGCTTTTCAGGGCATTCACACAAGGTTGGCGCCGGTGGCGACACCTACAACGTGCTGACGTGAGGAAAGTTTCCAACCGATTTCTCATAGACAAACAGCAGTTGACCGGCGTTACCTGGGTGAAAGGTTGTTGTGATGGCTCGTGTAAGGAGGAGAAATGCGTACCATCACGTTTCCGACTTTGATAAAGGTCGGATTGTGGCCTATCGCGATTGCGGTTTATGGTGTCGCGACACTGCTGCTCGCTTAGGTCGAGATCCAATGACTGTTAGAAGAATATGGAATCGGTGGGTTCAGGAGGGTAATACCTAACACCTTGCTGGATACCAACGGTATCGAATCACTAGCAGTCGAGATGACAGACATCTTATCCGCATGGCTGTAGCGGATCGTGCAGCTGAGTCAACAGATGGAGACGTTTGCAAGACAACAACCATCTGAACGAACAGTTCGAGGACCTTTGCAGCAGCATGGACTATCCGCTCGAAGACCATGGCTGCGACTACCCTTGAAGGTGCACCAAAGGCAGGAGCACCTGCGATGGTGTACTCCACGACGAACGTGGGTGCACGAATGGCAAAACGTTAATTTTTCGGATGAATCCTGGTTCTGTTTACAGCATCGTTATGGTCGCATCCGTGTTTGGCGACGTCGCGTTGAACGCACATACTGGCGTATTGCCCGGTGTGATTGTATGGGGTGCCATTAGTTACACGGCTCGGTCACCTCTTGTTCGCACTGACGGCACTTTGAACAGTGGACGTTACATTTCAGATGTGTTACGACCTGTGGTTCTACCCTTCATTCGATCCCTGCGAAACACTCCATTTCAGCAGGATAGTGCAAGACCGCATGTTGCAGGTTCTGTGCGGGCCTTTCTGGATGTAGAAAATGTTCGACTGTTTCCCTGGCCAGCACATTCTCCAGATCTATCATCAATTGAAAACGTCTGGTCAATGGTGACCGAGTAACTGGCTCGTCACAATACGCCAGTCAGTACTCTTGATGAACTGTGGTATCGTGTTGAAGCTGCCTGGGCAGCTGTACCTGTACACGCCATCCAAGTTCTGCTTGACTCAATGCCCAGGCGTATGAAGGCCGTTATTAAGGCCAGAGTTGGTTGTTCCGGGTACTGGTTTCTCAGGATCTATGCACCCAAATTGCGTGAAAATGTAATCACATGTCAGTTCTAGTATAATATATTTGTCCAATGAATACCAGTTTATCATCTGCATTTCTTCTTGGTATAGCAATTTTAATGGCCATTAGTTGGGTTGGGTTTGTGGGGAAGGACACCAAACAGCTAGGTCATCAGTCTCATCGGGGTAGGGAAGGATGGGAAGGAAGTCGGCCGTGCCCTTTCAAAGGAACCATCCCGGCATTTGCCTGGAGCGATTTAGGGAAATCACGGAAAACCTAAATAAGGATGGCCGGACACGGGGTTGAACCATCGCCCTTCCGAATGCGAGTCCAGTGTGCTAACCACTGCGCCACCTCGCTCGGTAATGCCCATTAGTGTAACTAGATTGTACTACAAGTGAAGTTATTGTTTAATCATGATTGCACCTGTAGAACGTTTCCAATGAGATGAGGCTGTAATTTCTTCCAGGAATGAATGTAATAAACAATTCACTCGGGTGTTTCCATTAAATGAAGCTCTCAACATGCTTAAAGAGCTGCAAAATAATGAAGCGAGAGCCCAGCAGCTTCTAAAACGTCGTGAAAACTAATATTAAACCCTTAAACAGCTGGTTTCTTGCATAAGAATTTTGAAAACAATAGGATTATTATTTCTTAAAGAAAAAAATCTAGGTGAGGCATTGACCCCTGGTATATCTATGCATGACAACTGGGCATATTACATAACAACATTAAACATGGGAAAAAATTGAGAGAAGTTTGCCAGCAGATTACGGCACGATACTTCAAGATCACACAGAGCAGACAGGGAAATACACTATTTCTGGAATCAGAGAGCCAAAAAATAAAACTAGGTTTGATAACAAGTCAATGAACATAAACATGAACATTTGTTCAAACAGCTTACGAAGCGGCAAATCAGTGCACAGAGCTGCACAAGTAGTTGCGCACAATGTAAGAGAACTAGACGTTTGCCTTCTGTCCAGTCCTGGCGAAGAATAAAAGACGTCTCGGAAAAGACGCTGTGTCGACAGACCGCGTGTCCGTTGCTACGCCGACAAGAGTGGCCGAGCGGTTCTAGGCGCTACAGTGTGGAACCGCGTGACCGCTACGGTCGCAGGTTCGAATACTGCCTCGGGTATGGATGTGTATAACGTCTTTAGGTTAGTTAGGTTTAAGTAGTTCTACGTTATAGGGGACTGATGACCTCAGAAGCTAAGTCCCATAGTGCTCACAGCCATTTGATCCATTTGTCCGTTGCTCCGAGCACTGCTGCTGGCCGCTGCTCCACACTGTGCGGGATCTACCCGTCAGCACTCTTAGGAGGTCTCTCTCCCCAGACGAGACTCAAGTGGCCGCTTTTGAAGACTAGGCGAGGCAGCGATAACTGCACAAGGACTTCATCCACGTGCCTTGGTGAGACACCAGCTAAAAGTCGTCGATAGTGAAATCATCCACCACCGCTCAGCCTCCCACACTCGAGCCAAAAGCCCAGCTCCCTCTTTTTTCCCCTTTTTAAAATGAGAATAGAAGGAGGGAAACGAATCACTTACCTAGTTTTTTTTTTACTCACACATGCCTTCAATATTTTCCCAGTCACCAGGTTGTGCACTGGCAGAGTAACGATACTAATGAGCTTAACAACTGCATATTCTCCCATAAACCTTCTCCTCTTCTGGTAATAGCGTTACCCCTATTAGCAGCCATGCTAAAACTCCGAACAAAATCTTATTTCCAACTCGGTCGCAAAAGGACCTCTTTCCCTGGTTATACCGTCTCTCTTGACGGGCTAGGTCGATGTTTTTCCTAGCTCATACCCTGCTTTCGATCATCAGACAAGGGGTAACAGATCGATTACTCCACAAATTAGCCAGGAACGAATTAACGGAATAAGAAAAGATCAAAGTAGCAGGAATTGATTTAGAATTAATGAGGGTATTTTTGATCCGTCGTTGCAGCTACAAAATGCGTGATTTTTTTCACCAGACGTGTTTTGCTTTATCGAGGTAAAGCATCATCAGTGCTCTGTAACTAAGTTTATTTACATTTTTATTTTCTTGTTAGATCGCAAAACAGTTCGTTACGATTAGGATGGTTTGTACTTACGAACTGTTTGTCGATCTAAAAATCAAATCAAAATGTAGTAAACTTAATTACAGACCATTGATGATACCTTACCTCAATAACGCGAAACGCTTCTGATGAAGGAATGACGCATTTTGTAGTTGACGGATCAAAAATACCCTCATGACTTATAAAGCAACTACGGACACTATGTCCACACAAATGAAGAACTAATTTAGAAGCCTCATGCTGTTCTGAACTAAGTTCGGCATTAATCCAAGCGATGGAAATGTCCCATTTGGTCTGATTCTTAGCTTGATAAAGAATAAAGGTGGCCTTAAAATCACGATTAACCCTCTCCGAAAAGGAAGGCTGGGTGTAATAGGGGGTGGCCGCAATTTGCTCAGTGGGAATACCACAACAAAATTGCTTAAACTGTCGTGGCACAAAGGCGTGAGCATTTTAACCCCGCTACTTGGCAAAAGCCACACAAAACGAGAGAAGGCATCCATGACAACTGATATATAACGGTTCTCAGCTTTCGTTCGAGGTAGGGGACCCACATAATCAATGAACACTTTATCCATAGATCTTTCTTTATTCTGAATACAATAAGCCTTTACGTAAGCTGGAACTGAGCTTCGCCATTTTGCAAGATTCACACTCCTGAAACAATCAGCGAACATCATTATACAAGGACGGCCATGTAAGATGAGCACTGACCTTAGCAAGGGTTATTTAGAGATCCAGATGTGCGCCTAATTAGGAACTATGAATATAAAGTACGGATGGCACGAGTTCAACCGGTAAACCAATTTTAGGTAACGTTACTTTCCCAGTTTCACTACAAAATGTACCGTTCCTCAAGGAACAACCGGGAGTTGCTCATCCACTAACAACGGCCTCCTTGTAGGACCTAAACGAGTATCTTGGTCCCGCTATGTCCGAGATCAGAAAATAATTGAGGTATCTCAGTTAAGATGTTAAAAACGGAAGAGCTGATGACAGAAAAACACTCCCCAGCTCCGTCGACGACTGCCTCAAACATACTGCTGAGTACATCGGGCACCTGGTTATCTGAACTCCCAATATGGCGAGCCTTGGAACGAATGACAGATATACGGATCGCGCACTGCGCAATCCTGCCTGTCTCTTTTGGGCGAGTCACAACCCAACTGGTTGTCAGCCTCTAAGTCAAATTCAAGATAAAATATAAACTTTTCAAGAACGAACAGAAAAGCCAGAGCCTCATACATCGAGCACCTAAGTTCAGCGCTTGGAATCCTCACACCCTGGTATTTGATAGTAAGTCTGATTTAAATCAACAACAGAAAAATAGGAGGCTTCAGCAAACCAAGTAGAATAGTTATGGAGATCCGAAAGGGAAACTGTTCCAAATTTGACCTTTCCGTTGAGGACCCTATCATCAATAACCGGTCTAAAATCTGTCATCTGCCCTTAGGAACCAAAACGATAGGCGAGGAACATGGAGAAGTTGAAGGTTTACTTACTCGATCGCGAAACATGGTCTCAATCTTTTGCCTTAAAATCTTCATTGTAGGTGGTTACATACAATAATGAGCCTGGAAAACGTGAACATCATCCCCTAAACCGATTTGATATTAACTCTTGTCCGTCATCCCCAACCGATCAGTTAGTACACTGGGAAACTCACTGTAAAGATTCGTTAACTGAACATCCTCAGGTTCATTAAGATGACCAAGATCCGCCGCCATTCACTCTGTCTCCAAGGTATTAATGTTAACAATACTAGCGGAACAGGAACAGAAGGCTATCTCTTCTGACGGGCAAAAGCCAAAGAAAAAGATCCGACTGTCAATATCAAGGACTAATCCGGTACTCTGGGTAAAATCACATCCAAGCAATAAGTTGACAAATAATTTGTTCATAACTAATAATTTACCCGGCCACGAAAAACCACGAATCGAAAGACTCACTCGCAGCTCACCTACCAATGGCAACTCTTGATCATTGGCAACACAACATCCCTGGGAGGGTGGAGGGAAAGGCCTAAGACAGACCAGCTTACACAAATATCTAAACTCCAGGTACGAATCATAATCTACTAAAGAAACACGGCTTCCGGAATCAAGCACACCGCAAACTGGTTCTCTGTTGACTTGGGCACATAAGAAAGAAGAAGTTTATCACGAGTGAGAATATGTGCACAAAATTCGAAGACCTTTTCACCAGAGCGATCTTTCGCTTACTATGGCGTCAGCTGTTGGACCCGGGCCTGCGCTCAACGAGACACTCCCAATCTAAGTGACTCAGGGGACCACACCGAAAACAGGATTTACTAGATGATAATTCAATAACTGGGCCGCGATAATTGCCACTACAATAAGATGAGTGGCTCACCCTCACTTTGTATGCGCTGCTCATCAGCAAATGTAAAGGCTTCCACATAGCTTAGGAAATCATTGAGCAAAGGTGGTCGGCTTCCGAGCGAAAACAAGGAGTGACCAATCCTTAGACCTCATGCCCTCTAAGATATTACAAGCAGAGTGCTGTTCGGTTACATACATACTCAATGCCGAGACAGCAATACAGAGACGTATATGTAGTGAAACGAGGTTTCATCAGAAGAGAGGCCAGTTAAGAGTTATTGATGGTGAAATTAGTCGCCACGGTTCAGATAGCCGTGCTGAAGTCAGAAGTTCAAGTGAGATACCATTATTGATACGTAATTTATAAGTACAGGGTAACAGTTATTGAACTATATGAAAAAAGTAAATTAGTTACAAACTATGGGGTACAAACCCTTTATTCAACATATAAACGTCACTATATATATTCGGATTTGTGTTAAGACGTGTTCGATACGCCTGCCATCATTGGCGATGATGTAGCGAAGATGAATAGCGAAATTCTGAGTGACCTGTTGAAGCGTCAGAATATCGATGCCGTCGATGACCTCCTGAACGGCTGTTTTCATTTCCCCAAAATGTGCCAAATTTGTTTATTGACGAACCCATCCAAATGAAAGTGGGCTTCGTCGCTATATTAAACCATACTAATTCCCGTCAACCCCCGCAGCCAACCGTGCAGTCTGAACGTCCTAACGCAAACCATTCAGAAGTTATGACGGTTTTATGTCATATATTACAATAATTGTCACCCTAGCCACATGCCTCCTCAAAAATAACCACTATCAAAATAAATATTCTCTGTGTAATGATGGGAAGGTAGGTAACAAATGTATCAGATTTTGTATCACTTGATAATTATTGAAACCCAAAGAAAGTTAAATTACATTAGATACCAGAATTATCATTAAAAAAACTACGTGGTGATTATTTCATGGCAAAAAAGAAAAGAATTCATTTATAAGTATCATTGAAACTCCCGAAACATTAAGTGAACGAAGAACGTACTTACTCAGCTCAATTACAAATCAAATACACCGTATAGAAACAAGAGATATTTCCCACATTAATCGAATCTGCAAACCCCACCACGTTACTCATACTGTCTCAGTGCCTACAAGAATACCATGCTTCAACATAACTCGCCAAGCATTTATTTGCAGCAACTATTACCATTATTTCCGCCCCACGCCCTCATAGAAAGTACTGTTCGCAATTCTCATGATAATCTCACACACACAGCCTCAGGCTGCATTTACAAATCACAACGTTTCCTTCTCAATAAGTTTCACAGCAGCCACATTTGTTACCACAACACACACAAGAACCGGAAAGCCAGAACGGAATAGGAATCTTTGTTCGCATTCAGAATCACAGGCCATACCCTTGTACTCATCTATCTACGCTTCCCATAGGCTGCTGAGCCATCGTTCGTCCCAAAGACTGTAGTTAAGACAAATCAGCGTAACTGGTCCAAGAATGGTTACTCAGACATCGTCAAGTGGGAACACAGATCACTGGTAAGAGATTCTTAAAACTCCATAACTTTGGAAGCTGACAATCTTGAATATATATACTTCGTACTCTGTGCCACAGATGATAAATTAACCATTATGTAATGAATGGAATCTTTCAACGTGTCCTTGTAGGGGAAGTCCACGACTTGTTAGCTTTTTCAGTTCTGCAAACACCCTTTTCAATACACTGAGCCAGTATATTTTTTCTGAGTCAACATATGACTCAAAATGGTTATCTATTGTTCCAAGTGACTTTTTTCTTGTTAAGGGTGATAGAATTTTTGTGTTCACGTGAATTCTCATGAGAGATGAAATATTAGAACTATTTTTCCAATCTGCAGTACCATTCGTAGCAACCGCGGCCTTACCTCCGAACAATTTACATGATACACAAGAAACAGCACCGGTGCAACAGAACTGTAGAAAATCACGCAAAGTTGATTCACCATTTAAAAGTTTACGGAAAAATACATTTTTGTTCAAATATCTGGTTTTATCACTTATTGATATTCTAGAATTATAAAAATCGCCGTTACAAAATTTTGATTAATGCCCTGTTGTAAGCGAATGTCGATTGTTGATTTAATGACACATCATTCTGCAGGATCATCACTAACGAGGTTTTTTCTTTTTGTAATGTCTGACTCAACACTTAGTTTTTCGTGAAACTCGAAATACGGAACAATTTGCTATTCTTCATTTTTAACTTTTCTTTCGTCTGTATTTACTACTTCTTTTACAACAGCTACAGTGCCAGAAATATCATCCGTATTACTTGAAGTCGAACCAGCAATAGTTTTCGCGAGAAATTTATCTACTCTGCCAAGAGTTTTTACAAAATTGGCTTCTCTTTCTTCGACAATTTCCGAAATGCCGCCCCACTTAATTTTACACGTTTGCTTTTCTCTCTGTTTTTCATGTTAAGGTACTTACAAAATTGTCAACCAGCAGTCCAAAACAAAAGAAAAAAATTTTAAAAGGAAAGAAGGATTGACGGGGCCCAGTTCCAATCGTTCTACACCGCACATAAGCATACAGGTTTCTGCTTTAAACCCGGCACACGAGCACAAAGATTTTCCCTTAAAACACGGAGCGATGAAGTGACCAACTCTGATTACTCAACCTAACTGTGCTATGAAAGAACGACAATGCAGAATAATTTAATTTCATTGACGCCTGTTTCTCTGTTGTCAGAGAACAGTAGAAGCACGTCTGCCGGCTGGAATTCGTCTCGTAAAGAAAACGGGACAGTCCCTTTTTTTGGCTTTTGTTGCCCGTGTTGCCGGAATTTTATCTGGGACGCAAATATGTTCTGAATATTCTTGACACTCTGTCTCTAATTTAGAAAGCATTTAATTTTTGAAGTTTCTTGCAGTGAGATGTGTAGGATAGACTCTTATCCCACTTATGCTTATAGCCTTTTAGCAGTTTCTGCGGGGAGAAAAGACAGACTACGAAGTTTAAGTAGTCTTGTTGGCAGTTGATGTGGTATGTTGTCATTTGAGTGAATACTGCTGTTATGTTTACACGTAAATGCATCTTTTGTACCAAAATAAAATAAAAATAACCTTTCCTCGATGAAAAAAAGCTTAGTTAAAAAGTTCAATATAAAATTTGCAATGCCACGTACTATTCGATTACATAGAGTGGGAAGTTTGGTATCGTGCAAGCTGCAGCACGATAACTGAGACAAAAGAAAGTTGGTTTCTTCTTTTTTCGCCACAAAAAGTAACTAAGTAAATAAATAAATAAAATTTTTAAACTGTTGTGAAGTGGGTTTCACACATTATTAGATAGTCTGCTTATGTCCTTTTTGTATAAACATGTATTTAAAATGTAAAACATTTCCAGTATCAACATGTTTTATTAAACGGTGTGATTAAATCAAAGCTCAGATATTGAAGACCACAGAGCTTTCACATTAATTACTCTAATAGGGGTCTGACTTGATGCTTCTAATTTCTACAAGAAATTTAAGTAGAATCGGGTTTTACATACTGAGGCCCACACATGTTACAATATTTAAGAAGCTACTGATTAGTTTATCACAGCTTTTCAGGGGTCCCCGTATTTTCACTGGGAAAATATGATATTGTTAAGTAGAAAGCGACAACATTCACAGAATAATAACGTTTCAAACATTGTATTGTATATTGCTATCCTGACAACCTACTTCACAATATTTTGAACAATCATGAAGGTGATACCAGACAGAAAAGCAATGTTGAATTTCCATTCAGTCAGCAAGTAAACTATGGATATTTCCAAACTCGTATTGTCGAATTTCGTTCTTAATGCTTATTTAAACTAGAAAGTTGTTTAACAGTATTAAAAAATTTTGTCGTTTGTAAGAGCAGTTATTTTAAAACGTAAAAGATTCAAATGAGTACAGAGCAAAAAATGCCGCCCCCCTGAAGGTGCCGCCCCTAGGCTGTGCCTAGTGGGCCTACATGTAAATCCGCCACTGTTTGATGGTTGTTAAAAGTGTGAAAAGAAGGCGCCATGGTCAGCATGAAGACCTCAGTGACAGCAGACGCAAGTTACTGTTTGTTACTTGTTGCCAGATGGAAAGGGTGACATTGCACAGGTCTGTAAGAACACTTTTATGCATGTTTTCGCGATAACAAAAAGCTGAATTGAAACTATTGTGTCAGCGAAGAAGAAAGGTGAAATAGTGTTAACAGGAAAGCGGGGTAATAAAGCTCAAAGAAGTAAGTTCACAAAAGTAGATTACCTTATTTTTAGAGAATGTCAGCTCATTCCCAAGGAATGAGAGTCATTATGGAAGAAGAAATAGTAACAAGGAGTATTTGAGGTAAGATTTGAATGTCAGCAGGCTTTAAGGTAGGTATTCAGACTCTAAAATTACATATAAGTTTTATTATAAACCTTTAAAATCCTTTTCCCGCAAATTTCATTCTATCGACCACCAATTGGTACTTGCTCTAAATGCGACTTTCTATCAGCCGAGATGTCTGCAAAACCTGGCAACAGAAAAGTAAAAACCGCTTTAGAAATACACAAAAAAATCTGAGAAAGCAAGAGAAGGAATGAAAGAAGATACTATATCTTCTCATCTCGCTAATAGTGACGTGACCATGTGTTCGATAGATCTTCAACAAGTGTTATCTTTGCCTTCTCTAACCCACTGTCAGATGTATTATTCACTTCATCTTACATGCTACAATCCGTGTGTTGATGTTGGCGACAACAATAAGATGCTAATATTTTTGTCTCATAAGAGTATGAGTGGCCAAGGTAGCAATGAAATTGCTTCATGCCTCATTAAAGCACTTAGTAGACCTGAGTGCTGTAGGAAACGGAAGCTTACCATCTGGTCTGTTAAGTGCCTTGGCCAGAATAAGAATAAAATGATGCTTTTTCTTTGGATTTATCTTACGGTTTTAGGAAAGTATGATGAGATAAATCATAAGTTTTTGGTCTCTGGCCTTTCATTTATGTCGTGTGAGAGAGATTTTTCCCGCATTGAAAAACGTACCTAAGGGCCTTGAAAAACGTGTGGAGATTGCGACACCTAACAATCTATTTGTTGTTACTATGCTCCAGCCTGAAAAGTTTTTTGATTTTAAAAAAGCAGCCAACTAAAATAAATATTTCCCAATATAGTTGGATTCAAGTGAAAAGGGTGCTCCTAGCATAGTGAAGCCGAGAACAATATTCAGCAAACTTGAACAATAGAGCATCTACAATATTTTCAAGAATGGGGCTCCCATTGATATAATAAAGAACTTTATTTTACGTCACAACAATGTAAAAACAACTTGCCAGTTGAAAAGGAAAAGATCTGCAACAGATACTAACATACCTGAAAGTAGCTAATTAAATATTCGAACTGTTGATCAATTAAAATTGCTTTTGTACTCTGCAAAATTAAAACTGTCAATAAAAAGAGTTTAATCATAGGATAGTGTACTTGTAAAATGCTTGTTATTAAAAAGCTGATAAATGCTTAAGATTCCTTTCATTGGCACATATCTCGTTTTTACTGATAACTGTATGGCATTTACCACGTTCTGCATTTTTCGAAATAATTGATCTATTGTCATTGATAAAATGAAGGGAACTTAAAGCATTTTTGTAATAATTTTATCACTCTTACTGTACGCAACAAATAAAAAATATTGTTCAGATTTTTTTCGTTAAAATATTTTCGTCAAAACAAAAAAATTGAATGACTAAGAATCAGTTTCTTGGCACCTAGCCCGTTATTGTTTTTCACTTTCAGTTGGAAAAGAAGTAAGTAAATTGTTTGTTATTTAAATAGTACGATCATAACTGTTAATACATTTATCTCACTGTGATCAATGCCCTCATGGAAAATTATTGTGGTTCGCTACGGAACCATGACCTCTTCACCCGAAGCAAATCAACGCCCATGATTTTTTTCCTCTGGCCTCCAAAAATATGGAAATTGCATAGGGAGGATTGGCACTGTATGGAGGGTGTGTAAGGGTTTCCAACGAAACGTCCGTAGTGCGCTTGAAACAATCTTTGCGACATGTGGATCTGTCCACATCCTCTATACGGAACCATCTCCCTCCACAGTATTTCCATTTTTTGGAGCCCTTAAGACAAAAAGGTGCAAGTATGAATACAACTGCGAACATTTTTCCATGAAGGCAACAACCACCTTGTCTCACAATGGGATAAATGAATTAACAGTTATTATGAATCCTTTGGAAATAATAAATAGTTTAGTTACTACTTTTCCATCTTTTAGACTGCTCCATATAGATAGTAATCAGGCTCCATATCCAGAAATATGTCTTTCATTAGTTTTGTGTTTTCATGAGGTAAAATACACACATTCTAACACAGAAAACATAGGTTCACTATGGTCACTGTATAGTTTACAATTCCAGTCCACGTCGTAAATTGGGGAACAGACCATGATAATAACCCATGTAGCTCCGGCCCAACTAAATTCATCAGCATCTGTAGGACACCAACCTAAAACTAAGTCCAATTTTAATTAAGTGAACACCCAGGTTACGAAAGTACGCTGTAATCGAGGTAGAGACTTCTTTAGCACAACACAATGCAAAGTATCTTGCAGCTGCCAGTTGGCCGAGATTCATCTCCAACGTGACGTCAGTAGGCAAGCCCATGTTGGTGCTTCTTATTAGCTGTCATAGGCGTCATTGATAGCGGTCATTATAAGGTACAGAACCTCGCTGTTAGATGTTAGAGGTATGGCAACCCTCACATTTTTAGTCAGTGCGTTGATCAGGAAGTACCCCTCTCAGTATCGCGATCGCCGTATAGGTAGAGGGACGTGGGTTTCGGCTAGGTTTGTTGTCCATCTAGACGCATATTGCTTCTGTGTCCTCTGTTTGTGGTGTGGGCGTAGTGCTGATACTAGCGTCGGCTGGATCTGATGTTCCGGTCTGTGGGTGCGTGATGGAAATCAATAGTGCTGGAGGTGGAAAAAAGTCTCATTCCATGGTAAATCTATTCCATCGACGCTGAACTCCTACATCTACATCTACATCTACATCCATACTCCGCAAGCCACCTGACGATGTGTGGCGGAGGGTACCCTGAGTACCTCTGTCGGTTCTCCCTTAAAAAATGGTTCAAATGGCTCTGAGCACTATGGGACTTAACGTCTATGGTCATCAGTCCCCTAGAACTTAGAACTACTTAAACCTAACTAACCTAAGGACATCACACAACACACAGCCATCACGAGGCAGAGAAAATCCCTGACCCCGCCGGGAATCGAACCCGGGAAACCGGGCGTGGGAAGCGAGAACGCTACCGCACGAGCACGAGATGCGGGCTTCTCCCTTCTATTCCAGTCTCGTATTGTACGTGGAAAGAAGGATTGTCGGTATGCTTCTGTGTGGGCTCTAATCTCTCTTATTTTATCCTCATGGTCTCTTCGCGAGATATACGTAGGAGGGAGCAATATACTGCTTGACTCTTCGGTGAAGATATGTTCTCGAAACTTTAACAAAAGCCCGTACCGAGCTACTGAGCGTCTCTCCTGCAGGGTCTTCCACTGGAGTTTATCTATCATCTCCGTAACGCTTTCGCTATTACTAAATGATCCTGTAACGAAGCGCGCTGCTCTCCGTTGGATCTTCTCTATCTCTTCTATCAACTCTATCTGGTGCGGATCCCACACTGCTGAGCAGTATTCAAGCAGTGGGCGAACAAGCGTACTGTAACCTACTTCCTTTGTTGTCGGATTGCATTTCCTTAGGATTCTTCCAATGAATCTTAGTCTGGCATCTGCTTTACCGACGATCAACTTTATATGATCATTCCATTTTAAATCACTCCTAATGCGTACTCCCAGATAATTTATGGAATTAACTGCTTCCAGTTGCTGACCTGCTATTTTGTAGCTAAATGATAAGGGCCCTATCTTCTTGGGGATGTAGGTCTTCTAAGTAACTGACTTCGCAATGAGGCGGTCTGGAGGTTGTGGTAACTGTCTCGATGTGGAAGTCGCTAAGTTTGGTCACAGTTTGTTGGCGTGTCGTACTAACCAGCCACCATTGGCGTCCATTGTGAACATTTTTCAGTCCTGGGCGGGTATGGTTGCACCTGTTGTATGTCCTGAGACCATCTCAAGGTTATGAACTCTAAACTCTATGCGTAGCGAGTAGAGAAGGCTATGGGTGGGCAGATGTGGGTGTGATGTAGGCTTCAGGACATTCCAGAGACTCCAGTTTTGGCGGTCATACAGCAGTTACGCTGGAGTGCCTCCCCATAGTAGTAGAGGCCAGAGAGATGAGGACCTCGGCCTTGCGTGCAGCTGACAGCATCTTCCGCTTCTGTAGCTTGAAGGTATGCAGGAACAGCTTGAGTTCATCACCGGATGCTGGGTGGGACTGCCTCATTGCCTGCTGTGTTATCCCATTCAGTGAGTAGAAATCGCAAATGTACCGGATGAAAATTGAGAGCCAGTCCGAAACGATTCTTCCTGGGGGTTCCTTCAAAGGCGAATATTTTCTGCAAGGCATTTATTGGTTCCATCGGGAGGTGATGCAGAATACTTTAGCTAAATGTGAGTTACATAATTACTTGTGCACTTTAAACCTAGTGAAATTAGATCACCAAAGTCGGTGCATAGAGAATCAAGATCATCAGATGGTACAACTGCTGATTTCATCTACTTTTTATAATCAAAAGATGAAACGACGTCTATTCAAAAAATAAACTGTGCCTGACTTGACAGGACGACTAAGAGAGTAATCAGAAGGTTCCCTCTTTTGCACATTGTTATTACTGTGCAGTTATCTGCCAAAAGTATGCAGTGCTTGCTGAAGGATCTTATCCTTTGTGATATCAGCCAGTCTCAGTGAAGATATTATCATTTATAATAGAAACTGTTGAAACGGTATCAGAAAGAAATTTTTGTAGTTGGTTGTTTATCGTTAGTCGGAGAGAAAACTTAAGTAGGTTTTTTTTTTCTTTCTTTGGCAGTGTTCAGCAATTTCTGTGACGCGTTTGTGCTGCCGCGACATTTTCAGTGCAACATAGAGCCGTTTTTGGAAAATTATAACACATTTCCTTCTTTACGACAGTGAACACACTGCTTTTTCCTGTAGATGCACTGAGAGTATGTTTAGCATAACAATCTGGTTACACTGAATGTTGCTTCCTGCTGTTATTATAGCTAGGTTGAGTGGCAGACGTACTATGTAATACTGTGTGTTAAATAACTGTCGCTGCTGATTTCTTATCCGTAATTTGTTGCTAAATGGACGTCGGGGGAGGGGCATTGAATCCTGTGTCGGAGAACGATGGCGAACTTGATGTTCTCGGATCGCGCTTACTGTGGAATGAATGGGAGCGTCATTTTGTGTAACTTACCTTACTTTCATCAAAATTCTGATATGCTGCACTCGACATTTAAGTCGTTTTCACAGAAGAGACGTCTCTTTCCATAAAATAGTGCTGTGCTGCAAGAGAGATTTCAAAAGTTTTTGATTTCGTTAAAACTTCTTGGAGAGTAGGATTTGCACAATCTTCTTTAGTGGGTGTACATATAATTATTACATCACGGTCTACTGATTCAACATAGGTTTTTAAAAGTTTTTATCGTCACACAAAAATCGACTCCTTCGCTTCAGAGTTTCGATATCAGCTACCCATACAGCATACGACTGATTCGGCTTCATGCAGCATCGAAAAAAAATCAGAGCGTAGTTGCAACAACACGTTTGCTGCACAGAACGCACAGAAAGCAAACTATGTATTCCAGACAAATCTAAACGCTCATATCTACCCAGCTGACGTAATTTTTGTAGAAAAGGCAATAATTGTGGTAGCAGATAGCAGAAAAGCACTCTCCTCGGAAACATCGGCTCTGCTGCTCGCTGGACGTGGAGCTGCAGACGTTTGTAGAATTATGGATGCTGGACTGACTTGATGAGCTGCTGTCTGTAGCATCAGCTGTTTCTGGTGTTTTTCGATAGTTTATCTTTGTAGTCGTTCTCGTCGGGTCCGGTATTGTATTTGAAGATCCAGCTGTTACTGCCATAATTTGACGAATTCTGGAACTCAGCTTAGTCTGTTGGTCTGACACACTCTCTCTCTCTCACACACCCACACACACACACACACACACGCACACGCACGCACACGCCAAGTTGATGTCCTCGCCAAAATCCCACCTCGACCTTGTTGTCAGGTGACAGTGATGTACACTAACGGATAAAGCCGAAACACCAAAAAGGTAATTTGTGTAGAGCAAAGAAATTTTGGGAATATATTTGTCTAGGTAACATAACTAAGTGATTGACATAGCAGTACTACAGGTTAATGTAAGAGCGAGACAAGCTTTTGCAAATGTGAAATGCTATTACTAACCGGTATAGCAGTTAGAATGTTGAATACAAGCATGCAAGAGTGCATACATTGTATTGTACAAATGCTGGATGTCAGTTTGTCGAATGGAGTTGCACGCCTGTTGCACTTACCCACTCCATAAAGGGACAGTTAATGCTATTTGTGGATGACGCTGAAGTTGTCATAGAATGATACCCTAGATGTGGCCGATCGGAGACAGGTCTGAGAGTCGAGCAAGCCAAAACGACATGTCGTCAACATTCTGTAGAGCATGCTGTGTTACAACAGCGGTATGTTGGACAGCGTTATCCTGTTGGTAAACACTCTTTGGAATACTGTTTATGAATGGCAGCACAACAGGTCGAGTCACTAGACTGATGTACAAATTTGACGTCAGATTGCATGGGTTAACCATGTGTGTGCTCTTGCTGTCATACGAAATTGTACCCCAGACTATAACTCCAGGTGTCCATCCAGTATGTGTAGAGCCCAGATAGGTTTGTTGCAGGCCCTCAAGTGGCTACCTTCTAATCGACAGCCACACGGAGTGGCCGAGCGGTTTGAGACGTCATGTCACGGACTGCGCGGACCCTTCCGTCAAAGGTTCGAGTCCTCCCTCGGGCCTGAGTGTGAGTGATGTTGTTTAGCGTTTAGTTTAATTAGTGTGTAAGTCTAGGGACTGATGACCTTAGCAGTTTGCTCCCTTGGGAATTCACAAACATTTGAACACTCTAACCAACACTCGGCTATCACTGGCATTGAGGCAGAACCAGCTTTCACCATAAGATGTAACAGACCTCCATTCTGCCCTCCAGTGAGCTTTCGCTTGACGCCATCGAAGTCGTAAAAGGCAGAGGTATGGGTTCAGCAGAACCACGCTACAGGGTGACTGACTCGGAACTGTCCTTAAACTGGTCGGTTTGTAACAGTTCGATGACAGTGTGGTGCCAGCTGCTGCTCCAGTTGCTACTGTAGATACAATACGATGCGCCACAGCCACACACCGGAAACGATTGTCTTCCCTTTCGGCAGTGCCACGTGGCTGTCCGTAGCTCGATCTTATTGCGGTCGCACATTCTCCTAAACACCGCTGCCAGCGTTCGTATACATTAGTTTCATTCCTTCCAGGGCTTTTTGCAGTGTTGTAGAAGGAACATCCAGCTTCTCGTAACTCTATTACAAGACCTCGTTCTAACACACTATGGTGTTGACAAAGGCCTTAAAGGAATTATGTTAGCAACACTCTTATGCGATTGGCACGAAATAATTATACACGTGATCTTCCTGGTTTAGAAACGCGCCTACAAACCTTCGTTTACGCCGCAAAACTCCTAGCTGTTGCTTTTTTCTCATCGACGTAGTAATCTGAGTTATGTTTTTGTCCTGCATTTAATTATAGCCTATATAGGGTACAAATGCTTCTAATCTCGTAGCTTCATAGTGAAAGAAGAGCTTGGGATGTTCAATAGTAAACTTTTCTTGGTGGAAGCACTTGCATTTATTACTTTCCACTTCAGCTGCAGTCGATTGTGAAGCTCCATATTCAAATATCTAAATACCGATGTAAAATCACTCAAGTTACCAGTAACATAGCTAATAGGACATAAATTACAAAGAGTGTTATACATTTTTATACACACTTACTGTTACTTGATACCGTAACGGAACAGAGTTGCTTTTACATATCCGCGATGTGTTGTCAATGACTGAGATAACTTATTAATGTTTATTGTGAATATGGAGAGACGGATGACATAAGGTGATTGTAAAAGTATATTGCAATTAGCAACTGAACACTTCATTCCATTGTTAATAAGTCTGGGCTCTTCCTGAGGAAGCAACAGTGTATTACAATGAAACGACTCGTACTCGGCTAATCAAATTGAAAGGCCATTAGCACTGTGAACTGTCAAGAATTTTCTGTTGTCATTCCCCTTTCTGGAACGCCTTTTTTGCGGGAAAATGTTTAGTAGTCTGACCCTGTGGACAGCGTCAATATAAGCTTAGGAAGCAGCCTTGTCGTTTTCGTTTTCGGAACTACTTTTCTTTGTAATGAGACGTATGGCGGGCGACCGAAGTGAAGAATGTGGCCAACTAGAGGTGGCTGAGTGACATAGAGGCAGTTTCTCCAAATTTTTATATTTTGTGCTAACGCTGGCGCAGCTGATGCAGGAAGGTGATAATCAGCATTTTTGCAGCAATAAATCACCTCAGGTAAACTGTATTCTGCTGCAAGAATTGCATCATACCTTAAGAACGGTTCAAATGGCATACAATATGGTGTGTTTGGTCTTTCTAAATGAAATCAGATTTGAAAACAATGTGGAAACAAATTTTCTTTTTATTGTAAACTGAACTGACAAATTATTTTGTAATTAGAAAATGTAATATGAAAACCAGCCTTTCGTTAACACAAAATTAAGTTATGGTGTTTTTGGTATAGTAGTAGTTTTTTCTCAAAAACGTCAACTTCTTCCTTCAACTACCTTATATTTACGTTGCTTCAATTCAATCTTAAAATTATTGTTTTTAAGAGGTAAAATAATTGCAATTACTGCAATGATTGTGTGATTCATTTATGTAAGGAAATAGACATATGCGATTAAAACAATTTGTTTAATTTGTCGAGAATTATGTAAAATTCAATCTGGAAGAAAAAATTAAAATTCATTTTTATTTTTAAAAATCTTTGGTATAGTGATAGTTGAAATGAAAGTCATTAAAGATATCGTTAATTTATTTTTGTTTTTAAAAGTTAAAATTACATTTATTCTCAGACAAATTCGTTAACTCTTTCAAGTTTGATGTACACAACTATTTTCAAAATTTGTAACATTGGGGCTGTTGACCACTATCAGAAATGAGGCTTATTTTACTTTGTTGGTTCCTGGCTCAGTTGCCAATACTGGCACTAGGTTTCAGTGGAAAACATTGTCATGAAAACGACAGTTAAAGGTATGGAGTGAAACGAAGTGTTAAACTCTGTTGCTGCATAGTTCAACTACTTACTTTCCAGTACACTCTCCAAAGTTTGCACAATAGCCTAAATAATATTGAAACAGCTTTATACACTTACAAGTGTAAGAGAGTTTTATTCAAGTCAAAACAGTTGTCAAGTTTTATTATGATTTGCGAGCCCATAGCAGGACGGTACGAAAGCCATTCAAGGTTGTACCAAGGTCATGCAGCTATGCTGGCGTGACCGGCCATTCGTGTTAAAGGACGATAAAGGTAGAATTTAATTACGAATAGAGTAGGTTTGTATAGGGTCATTGCAATATACTAAAAATTCAGTTTTAACGACTTGGAACTAGTTTTTCGTTGATATTCTGGGACCTCCAACGAAGCATTGTTCCTTCTAAATTGACTGAAATTAAACTGTATGAATATTGCGTATTGAAATGTTTATCATAAAACAATTTCGCATCCTTGCAAATAGAAATGTGTCTCGAAACTACTGTAGATCACAAGAAAAACTTTACTTAGCTTGGTCAGTTGCGAAAATCTTGTACTCAGACACGTATGTAGCTATGCGGAAGATAAGATTTACTGAAAATGCATTAGCGTGTAGATCATACTCCTACAAAGTGCCTCTTTTGTTACGTGTCACCTGGAATGGAAGGAAGATTGCATGTTTAGCTACTGACGCTATCTGCACATGACGAAACAATAAATAACGCTTTCTGTTTACTTTAAAAATGAAGACTGATTCAGAAAATTGCGTCAGGAATACATGAGCTCAAGAGGAAATGCGCAGAATATAGCGGTTTGGCTTATCTCCCGGCAAGACACGTGAGTTGTAACGCATTTTTGTTCCCACGACCTCGAAGAAGCGAGCGATAGCCATATCTCATATTGTTTGTGCAATCAACACTTGACTGCTTTCTATGGGTGATACAAAACACACATTTTATCAAGATCCTTGGCGCATTCTTCGAATGTAGTTCGGAAAATCTGGTAATTTCTGGATTAGGTATCTTTATCGCGCTATCTACCACAGAGTCAACGACTTCTCTGTGCAGGCGGCTGCTTCGTGAGCATGATATTATCTCCACATGTCATTATCCCTACTGCATCCAGTTTACATAGCCCGCTGTCACGCGCATGCGCCTCACTCCCTTAATAGAGTCAACACTTTTTGCTGGAGTATGGTCTAACATACCTCATCCGTCCAAAAAGTTTTAACACTGTATTAACAAAAAATAGAGAATAGTTAAGACAGTGGTTATAATTCTTCAGGTTTCCTACACAGTTTTCCTTCACTTGAGTACTGCGCAAAGAGCGTTCATGTAACCATGCGAAAGTGTTTTTCCTATGGGTAGTTTTACTAGTGCGTCACATCGGCATAAATGTTACTTGCCCCATCCAAGTGTTGATGCTTCACGTAAACTTACGCATTTCGTCGTATTGTGGGACGTATGTACTGATAACACCATTTCTTGTCATGATTGTTTCCAGACGCATTTCATTCCAATGGCTCTAGAGGTCAACGCACAGTTGTTTTTGTTCTGTACACAAAATGTGCGGTACCAGGTTACCAGGTACTTTTCTCTTCTTCAGAAAAATTCTCGATAACATCTTGAACACTTGATTTAGAGATGTTGCTCCATTGTGATTTGTGACACAACAACCTTGATACTCTATCGCAGCACGTCCACTGTTTAAAACTGGGTGCCCCCCTCACCTTACTGGTGGAATACATGTATGTTTTTTACAGTTCTTAGTTCATGATGCCACCGTAGTTACTGCGGTGCTTTCGTTTATGCGTCAAGAATAAAATCAGTCTCGAACCTGTTCGGACTATTGTGGAAGTGGTTTACGTTTTGACAGCTGGATCGACACTAACGTTCTGAGGAGGTAGTTCTTCATCTCTTAACGTCACGCATACTGCAATAAAATTTCTCATTCCTTTGTATTGCGTCTAGTCTCCACGTTATTTACGAATTATTATGTTTCTTTTTATTTTCAGTTTTTATTTTAGTGGTATAGTACCTGGCGTGGCCAGGGTTGCATTTATTTCAATTTCCCATAAGTCCATCTCCTTCTCCCCTCTCTGTCTCTCTCTCTCTCTCTTTTTCAATCGCTCCTTCGCCCCCTTTCTGTCCATCTCCTCCACACCCCTCCCCCCTACCACACACACACTGTCCATCGAATCTTGCCCCTCTCTCTGTCCATCTCCTCCTCCCCTTCTCTCGTTCCCTATCTGATCCTCAACTCTCTGTCCGTATGTTCCTTCCACTTGTGTTGATCTCCTCATTCTCCCTCTAATTTCATCTCATGCTCCCCCTCTCTTCGTCCGTACCCTCCTCCCCCTCGGTTCCTCTTCTTCGCCCCTCCTCCTTCTGTCTCCACCTCCCCCACTCCCTGTTCATCTCCTCCTCCACTGTCTCCTTGTCCATATCCACCATTTTTCTTTCTTTGTTCATTTCCTCCTACCGCTCTCTCTGTGTAACTCCTTCTTCCCACTCTTTCTTTCTGCCTCTCTCTTCCTCCCACTGTCTCTGTCCACTACATCCTCTCCATTCCCCCCTCCTCCTCTCTCTGTCCATCTCTTCTTCCCTCATCATATCTCCTCCCCCCCCCCCGCCCCCACACTCTCAGTCCATCTCCTCCCCCCCTTTGCTTCTCTCTACAAGTCATCACGTTCATCCCAATAGGAGGCTGGTGGTTCTTATCCCTACACAATTTCTTTCCAGATTGTAGCTAATATTTATACCAAATTTCGCTGAAATCCTTCAAGGGGGCTTAGGGTGCGCTTTTTAGCCATGGCTTTGTCCATGTTCATCCGCCAAACATATTTCACATACATTTAACATATTTCATATTTATTTGCACACAAGATTTCATCTGCATCTCTACCGAATTTCGCCCTGCAAGTTCCTTCTCACACAGTTCGATGTTTATAACGTCATCTCCTGAAGTGTGCTGCACAATGACGTTATGTTGCAGCGGTGTATTTGGATACTGCTTGTCAAATATGTTGTGAATAGAGCCAATGGTAAAGAAGCAACAAATTAAAACGCTCTGCATGATGCAGAAGTTTATCGCGATTTTCATTGTTTATATGTTACATGTCCTGAATTTTTTTTTCGTACATTCAGCATTTTACGTTAATGCTGCATGTGAAGTATATTGTGAATATATTCAATGCTAAATAAGTAATGAATTAAAACATCCTGCATGATACCGCAGTTTTTAAAGCATCTCAGTATTTAAATGTCACATCTGCCGACCTATGTGTCGAACAGTGATACTTTCACTGGTGCTTTCAGTTGTATATGTGAATACTGTTTACAAAGTCTGTCGTGAATACAGTTACGTCATGCTTCATGCGACAGTTTTACAGCACGAACAGTGAAAACGTAGTAAGCGATGATTTCTTTTTCCTTTTCATCATGTTTTCGGAGCTGTCAGCGAGAAAACATTTCGGAAAGGCTTAAAGTTACGGTAAAGTTTCTTCCAAGCCATTAAGAATGAGAGTTCATTCGCTAACACTGGATGGCTTAAGTATGGGAATTGGCTTGTAGAGTGCTCCATTTCTTTCGCACCCCCACACCTTTGACAGGCAGCCATTATTTCCAGACAGTAAGTGATCTGTGTACCAAGTATGACTGAATCGATCTAGTGGCTTACGAGGAGATATGGAACATACATCCATACAGTTAGACTTACATCCATTTCATAATATATATGGATTCACTAAGAAATTTTTGAAAATATAACTGTGAACTTACACCGCTGATAAAAACAGAACATAAATAGCTTCTGTCCTGGTAAGAAGCACAGTTACGTCATGAGGAACGAGACATCCTATGTAATTGCGTTTTGCGATTTGGTTCAAATGGCTCTGAGCACTATGGGACTCAACTGCTGTGGTCATCAGTCCCCTAGAACTTAGAACTACTTAAACCTAACTAACCTAAGGACATCACACACAGCCATGCCCGTGGCAGGATTCGAACCTGCGACCGTAGCAGTCGCGCGGATCCGGACTGCGCGCCTAGAACCGCTAGACCACCGCGGCAGGCGTTTTGCGATTTACTCATTGCGACGTTCGCTGTCAAAATTGCCACATTCACCGTCGTTACTATTATCTCAGGTATAACGTTCTCACAACTAACGGTAGAAAAATTTAGAAATTTCTGTAACGATACATCTATTGAATTATAGCAGTATAGGGCACGGTGTTGATGAGAACGCTTGGTTCGTGTGACGCTCAACTGTGCATAATCGCAATTTGTTCACAGTCCAATTTTTACACAGTCCGATCGAGCCGCTGTCACGAATGATGATGATGATGATGAAATGATGAGGACAACACAAACACCCAGTCCCCAGGCAGATAAAATCCCCAACCCGGCCGAGAATCGAACCCGGGACAACGTGATCCAGAGGTATCCCCCACTGAGTGCCAAACCTCAAGGGTGCAGCGAGTGCGGTCCGTTGGGGCGCCGAGGCAGCTCAGTTTTCCTCGGTCCTTCTCAGAGTTACCCGGAACAGCACAACATTTCATTTAGCACCGGCATTTTTCTGTCGGCAGAATTGTGGCGGCAGCATTGTTTACCTTTCGCTTTTTGTTCGTGGGACGAAGGAGGTAAAAAGGCTCAATGGCCCTTTGCACAAAAAGAGACATTCCAGCAATCTATCGCCACAGTCCTCTAAAATGAATGGGAATAACCGGAAAGCGTGATGAGGGTTCTCTGTTCGCATAAGCGACGGTTGCTGCATATCCGATATGAAACGACATTACAAAAACTTGCAGAAAGAATTTAAAGGTTTAGTTGATGAAAAAAAAGCAAAAAATTACAACGGTCGACAGACGGGATTCATTGTTCTGTATATCAAGAAGCTCTTTGTGCTAAATTTTCAGGCATGGAGCACGTGAAGCAATTAGTGGCACGGACAGTAAAATTTCTGATGTCCCACACATAATTCAATTGTCGGCTACAACAGTTTTCAATGGAACTGAACAGAGAGTACTGGGATCTCACATTTTATTGCAAAGTACGTTGATTAAGTCAAGGGACATTCCTGGAACGATTTTTCGATTTGAAATTCGCTGCTGGAGGAACCGACAACAAAATTACTATTCACGTTGGTGTGTAGAATGTATGAGTCTGGGGACATACCGTCTGACTTTCGGAAAAATATCATGCCCACATTTCACAAGACTGCAAGAGCTGACAAATCCGAGAATTATCGCATAATCAATTTAACAGCTCATGCATCCAAGTTACTGACAAGACTAATATACAGAAGAATGAAAAAGAAAACTGAGGATGTGCTAGGTGACGATCAGTTTGGCTCTAGAAACGGTGAAAGCATGAGAGAGGCCATTCTGATGTTGCGATTGATAATGGAGGCCACACTAAAGATAAATCAAGACACGTTCATAAGATTTGTCGACTGGAAAAAGCATTCGAAAGCGTAAAACGGTGCAAGATATTCGAAATTCTGAGAAAAATAGGGGTAAGCTTTAGGGAGAGACGGGTCATATACATTACGAACAAGAGCCAAGCGTGAGTAATAAGAGTGGACGACCGAAAACGACGTTTTCGGATTAAAAAGATGTAAGACACGGATGCAGTCTTTCACCCCTACTGTTCAATCTGTACAACGAAGAAGCAGTGATGGAAATAAAAGAGAGGTTCAAGAGTGGAATTAAAATTCAAGGTGAAAAGATAACAACGATACGATTCTCTGATGACATTGCTACTCTGAGTGAAAGTGAAGAAGTATTACATGATCTGCTGAATGGAATGAACACTTTAATGAGTACAGAATATGGATTGGAATTAAATCGAAGAAAGACGAAAATAGTGAGAAGTGGCAGAAATGAGAACAGCGAGAAACTTAAAATCGGGATTGATTGTCACGAGGTAGATAGTCAAGGAATTCTGCTACCTAGGCAGTAAAATAAGCAGTAACGCACAATGTAAGGAGGACATCAAAAGCAGACTAGTAATGGCTAAATGGGCACTCCTGGCCAAGAGAAATCTACTAGTATCAAACATAGGCCTTAATTTTAGGAAGAAATTTCTGAGAATGGACGTTTGGAGCACAGCATTGTATGTTAGAGAAACATGAACTGTGGGAAAACCGGATCAGAAGAGAATCGAAGCATTTGAGATGTGGTGCTGCAGACGAATGTTGGAAATTAAGTGGATTGTTAAGGTAAGGAATGATGTTCTGCGCAGGATCGGAGAGAAAAAGAATATGTGGAAAGGTTCTAGGCGCTCAGTCCGGAACCGCGCGACTGCTACGGTCGCAGGTTCAAATCCTGCCTCGGGCATGGATGTGTGTGATGTCCTTAGGTTAGTTAGGTTTAAGTAGTTCTAAGCTCTAGGGGACCGATGACCACAGATGTTAAATCCCATAGGGCTCAGAGATAATATGTGGAAAACACTAATAAGGAGAAGGGACAGGATGATAGGACATACGTTAAGAGATGCGGGAATGACTTCCATGGTACCAGAGGGAGCCGTACAGGGCAAAAAATGTAGGGGAAGACAGAGATGGGAATACATACGGCAAATTATTGAGGACGTATGTTCTAAGTGCTACTCTGAAATGAAGTGCTTGGCACAGAAGAGGAATTCGAGGCTGGCTGCATCAAACCAGTCATAAGATTGATGACCGAAAAAATTTTTTTGATTTACGAACGAAAAAGGAATGCAAGAATGAAAATTACAACATCCGGAATGGATTGCTGACTTCGCACTTTAATTGGTATGTATTTTAAAAGAAAATCGAATTGTTGAGGGGACACATTCTAACAATGACAGTCCAGTTCCTTAAGCTCAATGGCGTTAAAGCTCTACTGTAATGAATGACTTAATAACTAAATGTTTGTAGACAGGTGTAGCTAGATTCAGGTGTCATAACAAACGCAAACGTCTGTTGTGACTGATGTATAGAAACTCTCTACAGTATTTCATTTGTTTTTAAGGTAGGAAATATATAGGAGGTTTCACTTCATGGATACGTTCCCACAATGGTTTTGCTTTCCTCAGTATAAAATCGTTTTATACTTACATGACAGATAAGTTTCTGCAAATAATTATCAGTTACCATTGTCTCACAGTGGGATCCTCAAACTTGGTGCGCTCTCAGTGTCCTGAGCAAACGCACAGGATGATAAATATTATACCTTCTCCTTGTTACTGGAGTTGATTGTGGTACACACAGCTTGTAAACAAATTAGAGACCCATGTAATCAATACGATCCCCATTAACTACATGACGTTGAACTCAGTACCCGAACCTCCTGGCTACTTGGCAAGCTGCTTTCGTAGTAGGTAACAAAAACTAGTAAAGTGTTCGCGACCTCATGTGTTCGACGTTGTCTAAACGAAGACAGGCTATTGAAGTCGTATCCTTGCTCCTTCCATTTGTTAGATCTCATATCTTGATATTGCACGAAGTGTCATCACGATTAGACAGTATTCTTTCATCCAGAGGAAAGGTCATATTAGCGTCTTGTATGTCTAAGCTGATACTAAAAGTTTCTATATTAGTGTCTGCCCTAAAATTATTTCATTAGAAAACGAGCAATAGAGGAATTTCGTGGTCACTCAAAAAGGTAATTACGATCAACAATGTCCTAGCGTTATGTACGACGACAGGGGGGAAATACTGCACTCAAAAATAGTTTATTATGAAACAAGATATTCTGAGTAAGAACTGCAATTCAACAGTTCCTTTTACAGAAACACACCGCTATTTTTAGTTAAAATTGACTCTCTGTTGAGATGTTGTAAGCCTTACTAAAGGCGGAAACACCTAGTAGAGTGCCGAACGTAGTATTAAATCGTAAATATACAATTGCCGCTATTTCATTCTCCTTTGCAGTAAATAATACTTACCAAACAATACTTTTTTGTGAAAATAGGGATTGACTAGTTTCTGGCACGAAATCAGGCACCAGACACTGAAGAGACTGAAATCGGTGGTTCCAATTAGGGAACCCTTCATTTTTCGTCATTTTTGAATGTCAGTTACGCAGAAAAGTTCAGTATTTATTAAACCGGTCAGTATCGCAATTTATTGCCGCTTACCTTGAAACACATCACAAGTTTCGCTGGAATTAACTTTAAAAATGAGCTTTTTATTTAGTAGCTGCTGCTTTCCGTTTAAGCAACTTTATTCTTCGCAATGGAGCAATCACACTTTTGGCAACCTATTCTAAAACAGCAGTGAACGTAAAATAGCAGCTGCATTTCATTTACCGAGAATAAAAGTATTACTTTCTCACTCTGTAGTCAAGCAATAAAAGCTATTAATCCTATGTGGATCGCAAAGTAAATTTAATCAAACTCCTTTAACTAGTGATGTAGTCACTTTAACGCAAAAAGACTAAAAATCATTGTAGTACTGAAGGATTTGATTTCATAAAATGTGTATCTATAATAGTAATAAAACTGTAATACAGTCGTATCTGTCTTTTCCTCTATTTGAATTTGTTAATCTCCGAACTACTCGACGAATTTGGAAGGGGTATTCACAGGTCGCTTTAGCGTATTTTGCGGCAGCATAGAGACTTGACTTCATCAAAATATGATCACGAAAAAAAAGTACAGTAATTTTAGGCGTCTGCTGAGCTTAGTAGTTTGGATGTTTCCTTTAATGATGGCGTAGTATGCCACATAATGGTATGCCACATAACTAATTGATGTTGCTATTAATTTTTTTTACCTGTGTGACGTAAGTATTTTAGGAAGTTAACGTCAGTGACAGAGTTAAGCACTGCATTCTTGACCTTACGAATACAAACTTACATTTAATTTACTTGGCTATGATATACGGATTTACTGAGTTCGATAGGTTTAATTTAAATTTAAATATTTCGCTAGGAAAAACGAAAATGTAACTACTTGGCCAGGATAACTGAATTTATTGACAAAGTGAATCTATATGAGTTCCTTTCTTTAATTATTGTCGAGACACGGGCGTGTAGTAGTTAATATGGTCTTTCTAGCCTTATTCCTTACAGCAGAAACTCGAAGGCTCGAAGGAAGGAAAGAAATATTAGTATTTAACGTCCACTAAAAATGAGCACAAGTTCGCTTTAAGAAAAGATGGCGAAAGGAATCGACGTGCTGCTTCTTCTTATTATTCTTTTTAAGAAAAACACTCGACAGTCAGCCATTTATAGCACATATCCCTGAATTATCTGATCACTTTACTGGAAACTGTAATTCTGAGTTTTTAATCGTTAATAGAAAGAAAGGTATTAAAAAAAGTTCAGTTCTAGTACTAAATAAAATTGATGAATTTCCTGAAAAGGAAAAAATATGACGCTGCTACAAGGAGAAACAGGGTTTACTCCGAATTTTTTGCACTCTATGGTTACTTCTAATGCTATGGCGGTAATTCAGTGGCGTCTGAGTAAATGACCTATCAACCTCTCTCTTCTTCTAACTAGGGTTTTTCGCGTATTCTTTTCTTCAATGATACTGGAGAGCACCTCTTCATTTCTCACCTTATCAGCTCACTAGATTTTCAGTGTCCATGAAACACCAGAACTCAAACATTTCTATTATTTTCTTCTCTGGTTTCCTCCAGTGTGCGTGGTTCTCTTCCATACAATACAGTCCTCCAGCCGTACATTCTCAGAAATGTCCTCTTCAAATTAAGACCTACATTTTGCAATGCCAGGAGTCTTTTTGCAGGGAATGTATTATTTGCGTACGCTTGTCTGATGTTTATGTCCTTGTTTCTTCTGCCATATGTATTTTGTTCCCAAGGTAGCATAATCGCCTCACTTCTTTTACATCGTGGTCCCCAATATTACTGTTACGTTTATGGCTAGTTTGATTTTTAATACTCCTCATCACTTTCGTCTTTCTTCAGTTTACCATCAGTCCACAGTGTGTGCTCATTAGACAGTTCATTCCCTCGAATAGGTGCTAAGTGCTGTAATTGTTCTTCACTCACAAGTAGTAACTTCTTGAGTGATTCGTATCATTGATAACCTTCCACAATAAATTGTAAAGCCACTCCTGAATCTTCCTTTAATTTGTTATTCAACAGACTAAAGGTTCAAGAGTTCTTTGCACAATCTCTTTCACAGCTCTATACACTGCTATTGTTTCCGCCTACAGCAGTTTGACTTCGCCGTTGAAATGTGTGAAAAGCGCTACCAGGCGTCACGGGTTTCCTTAAGCTGACTCGACTGTAGGAGTGTCTTAGTACTACAGAATAAATGTATTAAAATTTCGCGCATGATGCGGCATTTTTTCACGCATCTCAGTGTTTAGGATCTCATATCTCCTGATCTCTGTGTCATACAGTGATATAATTAAGTAGGTAAATTCAGCGGAATATGTGGATACTGTCTGTAAAATATTTCGAGAAAGGTGTTAGAGCTAGTAGAAAATAAGTAATAATTGCACAATGTGACACTCGTCTCAGTCTTTATGACCTCATATCTCTTGAACTATGATAGGTATGTGGCTCTTACTCCCACAGAGATTTTTGCCTGAAAGTAAGGGATATTTGTACAAAGTTTGGTTGAAATGGGTCTCGTGGTACACTTTTGTAACATGTATGGAATTTTTCAGATAGCTCGTTACCTGGAAAGAACGTATTGATTTTCCAACAGCGAGCAGTAAGAATAATAGGTAGTCTTCAATTATCGACATGTAGGTACCTCTTCACGACGTTTATCATTTTAAAAGTAGCATCACGGCGCATATATTCTCTGACAAATATGTAATAAATAAGCCATGACAATTACAAAAGATTAATGACGTCCACATCAACAACACTACAGGAAACATAAACTGTTTTTAACGGCCTCCTCGCCAGGCCGTGAAGGCCCAAGGGATGTCTGTCTGCCGCCACGTCATTCTGTGCCTTGCGGAATCGTGCGGATGCGGTGCAGAGAGTCATGTGGTCAGCACACCGCTCAGTGATTTCTGTTACCCGTTATTAAAAGGTGTCATTGTGTCAGAAACGAGTTCAACATGCAGCAACAAAAATGTTTCATTTACCCAGTTAGATATTCTGTCTGACAGGAAGGGAAAAAGTATTAAATGTAACCTAAAATCATTCCTCCTGAAGAACTCCTCCCTAACCACGGTCTAATTTTTATTTTAAAAAGTGGTAGCGTGAAAGAAAGCTGGTTGTCAAATAAAACTGTGGGAATAGCATAACCGTTATGTTAACACGAATTATTTATACATATCTTTAAAAGCGACTTGCTCAAAATCGTTTCAATAAAAGAATCGTTCAAATAATCTATGGAACATGGAACTAACTAACTAACTAGTCTCCCCGAGCTCAGTCCTCAGCCTGACAGCAATAAAAGAGTATTTCCGACCGCTGCACGCTAAATGAAACCTTACTTTCCATATGCAGTTATTCATCTACTGGTTCTGATCCAGAAGTACTTCAAACTTTACGGAGAAAAGTACAGGGATAATACACTACGTGATCAAAAGTATCCACCCCCCCCCCCAAAAAAAAAATAATAATTTTTTCTTATTAGGTGCATTATGCTGCCACCTATTATCATGTACTCGATATCAGCGGCCTCTGTAATCATTATACATCGTGCCTCAAACGTCTTTATGCGAGATTTCCACACCTCTGAACATCCCTCGGTCCACTGTTTCCGGTGTGATAGTGAAGTGGAAACGTGAAGGGACACGTACAGCACAAAAGCGTACAGGCCGACCTCGTCTGTTGACTGACAGAGACGGCCAACAGTTGAAGAGCGTCTTAATGTGTAATAGGCAGACATCTATCCAGACCATCTCACAGGAATTACAAACTGCATGAGGATACTCTGCAAGTAGTACGACAGGCGAGCGGTGAGAAAACTTGGATTTCGTGGTCTAGCTGCTGCTCATAAGCCACACATCACGTCAGTAAATAGCAGACGACACCTCGCTTGGTGTATCGAGCTAAAAACTGGACGATTGAACAGTGAAAAAACGTTGTGTGGATTGACGAATCACGGCAAACAATGTGGCGGTCCAATGGTAGGATGTGGGTATGGCAAATGACCGGTGAACGTCTTCTTCCAGCTGTGTAGTGCCAACTTTAAAATTCGGAGGCGGTGGTGGTATGGTTTGGTCGTATTTATTCATGGAGGGGGCTTGCATCCCTTGTTTTTCTGCGTGGCACTATCACAGCAAATATCTACATTGACGTTTTGAGCACCTTCTTGCTTCCCAATGTAAAAGAGCAATTCGGGGATAGGGATTGCATCTTTCAACACGATCGAGCACCTCTTCATAACGTACGGTCTGTGGCGGAGTGGTTGCACAACAATAACATCCCTGTAATGGACTCACCTGCACAGAGTCCTGACCTGAATCCTATAGAACACCTTTGTGATGATTTGGAGCGCCGAATTCGTGCCAGGCCTCGCCGACCGACATCGATGCCTCTCCTCAGTGCAGCACTCCGTGAAGGATGGGCTGCCACTCCTCAAGAAATCTCCCAGCACCTCCCTGAACGTATGCCTGCGAGAGTGGAAGCTATTATCAAGGCTTAGGGTGGACCAACACCATATTGAATTCCAGAATTACCGATGGAGGCCACCACGAACTTGTAAGCCCTTTTAGCCAGGATTCCACAGTGACTCGAATGTAAATCAGTTAGTTTGTTATAACACTATCCACATGGAGAATAATGATATAATACCCCGCGCAGCTGAACGTTAATCGACGTTATTAACACAACGAATCCATCGAATTATAGACTAACTTTAGATATACACTCCTGGAAATGGAAAAAAGAACACATTGACACCGGTGTGTCAGACCCACCATACTTGCTCCGGACACTGCGAGAGGGCTGTACAAGCAATGATCACACGCACGGCACAGCGGACACACCAGGAACCGCGGTGTTGGCCGTCGAATGGCGCTAGCTGCGCAGCATTTGTGCACCGCCGCCGTCAGTGTCAGCCAGTTTGCCGTGGCATACGGAGCTCCATCGCAGTCTTTAACACTGGTAGCATGCCGCGACAGCGTGGACGTGAACCGTATGTGCAGTTGACGGACTTTGAGCGAGGGCGTATAGTGGGCATGCGGGAGGCCGGGTGGACGTACCGCCGAATTGCTCAACACGTGGGGCGTGAGGTCTCCACAGTACATCTATGTTGTCGCCTGTGGTCGGCGGAAGATGCACGTGCCCGTCGACCTGGGACCGGACCGCAGCGACGCACGGATGCACGCCAAGACCGTAGGATCCTACGCAGTGCCGTAGGGGACCGCACCGCCACTTCCCAGCAAATTAGGGACACTGTTGCTCCTGGGGTATCGGCGAGGACCATTCGCAACCGTCTCCATGAAGCTGGGCTACGGTCCCGCACACCGTTAGGCCGTCTTCCGCTCACGCCCCAACATCGTGCAGCCCGCCTCCAGTGGTGTCGCGACAGGCGTGAATGAGGGACGAATGGAGACGTGTCGTCTTCAGCGATGAGAGTCGCTTCTGCCTTGGTGCCAATGATGGTCGTATGCGTGTTTGGCGCCGTGCAGGTGGGCGCCACAATCAGGACTGCATACGACCGAGGCACACAGGGCCAACACCCGGCATCACGGTGTGGGGAGCGATCTCCTACACTGGCCGTACACGTCTGGCGATCGTCGAGGGGACACTGAATAGTGCACGGTACATCCAAACCGTCATCGAACCCATCGTTCTACCATTCCTAGACCGGCAAAGGAACTTGCTGTTCCAACAGGAAAATGCACGTCCCATGTATCCCGTGCCACCCAACGTGCTCTAGAAGGTGTAAGTCAACTACCCTGGCCAGCAAGATCTCCGGATCTGTCCCCCATTGAGCATGTTTGGGACTGGATGAAGCGTCGTCTCACGCGGTCTGCACGTCCAGCACGAACGCTGGTCCAACTGAGGCGCCAGGTGGAAATGGCATGGCAATCCGTTCCACAGGACTACATCCAGCATGTGTACGATCGTCTCCATGGGAGAATAGCAGCCTGCATTGCTGCGAAAGGTGGATATACACTGTACTAGTGCCGACATTGTGCATGCTCTGTTGCCTGTGTCTATGTGCCTGTGGTTCTGTCAGTGTGATCATGTGATGTATCTGACCCCAGGAATGTGTCAATAAAGTTTCCCCTTCCTGGGACAATGAATTCACGGTGTTCTTATTTCAATTTCCAGGAGTGTATAAATGAGCATATCAATCGTGAGTCATATGTGTTTTTATACGATGTGAATGAGTCATGCAACACATTTTTTTCATAGCCAATTTCAGTTGTAAAAATGCGAAGTACATTGTGGGACATCGTGTAACCAGGTGCTATAATGTCATGAAGTTCCGGTAGGTGGCGGAGCTATGTATCTAGCCTTCAAAATGCCGTCTGTGAAGGAGGTGCGTTACAAACAGATAGCTGTCTATTAAGTTTCTTTTGCCGCTGAACCAGGGCGTCGCAGATATTCGTATGCGCTTGCAGAGGGTCTTCGGAGGAATGGCAGAGAGAAAAAGCACAGCGAGTTGTTGGGTGAGGCGTCTGTCATCATCGTCACAAGGACGCGTAAAGCTGTCCGATTCCCTACGTGACGGCCGACCGCACACAGCTGTTACTCCTGCAGTGTTTGCACGTGCGGACACACTCACTCAAGGTGATCGGCGTATTAGTCAAACACCTCGCTGCACAGCTGGGAGTCTCTGTTGGTAGTGCTGACACCCTCGTTCACCAGTTCGGGCACTCACTCAAAGGTGTGTGCTCGCTGGTTTCCTCGCCGCCTAACAGACGAACATAAAGAGCAACGAAGAACCATCTGTGCCTTATTGCTTGCGCGTCACGAAGCTGATCGTGACAATTTACTATCGAACATTGTCGTATGTGATGAAACATGGGTTCGTTACTTCGAACCGGAAACAAAACAGCAATCCATGGAGTGGTGCCACACCACCTCTTCATCGAAGGAAAGTTCTAAGTCGCACCCTCACCCTACGTCAAGGTGACGGTAGAACACTAGTGGATTTCTTACTATTCATTGAGTGGCCGCCTATGGAGGATTACTTACTTTCACTAGCAGAAGCTTCTTTTCATTATTATTATTTCCTTTGTTACAGCCTGCTATGGTGGCATATCCTGTCCACATTCGCTCTTATTTTTCTTTGGCGACGTAACCTTCTCTGAATAGTTTTGCCCGTTATTTGAAATCGATTTAGGCCCTTTTAAATTTTAGGAACAATTTCTTCACTGAACTAATTAAGGTCGCAACGGATAACGCTATGGTATTCAGTGAAGGCTGCGTACTGTTAGCTAAACTTGAGACAAGCACTTTGGATTTTAGTAGAATAATCATCACTACTACAAATGTGACACTATTTTCAGCTGTATTGAAAATAAATTAACGATCACGGAAATAGCTTCAAATGATAAAATATTTATATTGACTAATGTTTTGCAAGTTAACAGTAACCATTTTGTATTTAATAGACGGACAAAATATTCCTGGTACATTTACATACGATCCTATGGCTTACTCATGCGACAATAACAAGTCACGTTGGCCTTAGTCTGTAGTCCTGTGGAGTGGGAAAATCTGGGGAGCAATTGGTCACTGCTTAAGTTTGTAACACAGATATTCACATGCACTAATTCACACGGCAAACCAAAATGTCGACAGCATTTATTAGTGGGAAGAATTGCATGCACCTCGTGGCTGACATCGAGCAGGATTTTTGTGGCTGTATCTCATTGCGTGAAGCGCTCGGAATCAAATCGGTTCATCTTGCCGAATATAAGCTCGGAATAGTTTTATTGATGATTTAAAGTGTCCGGCACAAATAAAATAATGTGGGGACCAGTAACTTTGAGGCTTGGGCTGCGCTTTGAATCTATAGACCGCGTGGTCGCGCCTAACCAAAATCACTCTATTATGACACTGATTAACTGTACCAAAAATTGTAACCAGAACCTAAATGGTAATTCAAAAAATAGCTATGAGAAGAATTGTTGAGATTAACAAATTATTAACAGATTCCAATACCTTTCGTCCCTTGTTCGGCACAGACGTACTGGCGGAACGTCTGGTCGCTTACCTGTCTTCAGAACAACTCAACCTGTAACCGTCGCGCGGAGCTCTCTCCAAACCGCCCGAGGTGGTGGGGGAGACCCATGACCAACCTCTGCCAGGAAAAGGTTTTGCTTCACTCATCTTTGGGCAAGCCCTCCTGTTCCTGCTCTCTGCCTTCCACCGACACCGTTTAAATTGGTAGAAGATTAAGAAACCCACCGCTTCTCTAGTTCGTCTGCTACTGCATTCAAATCATTCACACTTGACCACACACTTTCAGGAAGGGTGAAAAATGGAAATCAGGACGCAGGACGTGCACATAAGAATAATAAAAAAAAGGCATGCTGTTGTTTGGGCTGAGATTAATTAGTTGCATCACTCACTTTTTTAATCATGTAACGACTCGTATTGTGATGTTACAACGGTCTTATGGGAGACGGAAGGGGCTATTCTGCTTGATCTCTTCCATTATGGTGCAACGATCGATTCGGAAGTGTATTGTGCTACCCCAGGAAATTGAAGAAATGACTTCGGTATGTTCGTTGTCTCCTTCCCCATAACACAGGGACTCACCAGAGAGGAGCTCGCAAACCTTCATCGGCTTGTTCTTCCCATCCACCCTAGAAGCCTGGATCTCGTACGTGCCATCTGTTTTGCCCAATGAAGGGTGCCCTCTGCTGGAAGAACTACGTGGATGATGCGGAGGTTACTGACGCAGACTACGTTGGCTCAGATGTCCACCAGTAGAGTGGTACCATGCGTACATACAGGCCCTCCCAGTAGGGTGGTGTAAGGCTGTCTCATTGAAGGGAGATTCTGTTCAACGACAGGGTTTTGTAGCCAAAACCAGGTGGAGTAATGTGGTGTATTGTAATCCTGAATATAACCAGTCTGTTTTCAGAAAAAATTTTCGCATTGCTTGTGGAACGTCCCTTGTATCGCGGAGATGGGCACAGAACGAAATGGCCCACAGGCCCTTACGCGACACTGCCTTATCCTGTGGCGCAGTGCTTAAGAAACCCTGACACACTCGCCCTCGGGCTACGGATGTTACCGGCCATAGGTAACTACGGTTTCATAGGGAAACCCTTACGAAACTTTCCACACATCTGAAATCACGCGGCTCTCATCTTAACCATTTCCTCTCATGGGTCAGGGTACGTCTTCACATCTTCAATAAAAATTCCACACTGAAACCGGCAGAATCCATGGCAGGTTGAACCCAGCTGTTGAAAGGGTTCCGAACACGTGGACACTGCCCAATTCTCCTACTACCACTGCTACACGGCTATCGCTTAGTTTGCTGTGAAGCAGCAATGGTGGGCGAGCATAATTTTCCTTGCACCGACTTCACAGTTTTGTTGCCGTAGTGTGTGTGTGGCTCCATTGCTGTAACACGCGAGAAAATGACGTCGTTGTTTGTGTCAACGAAGCTCATCGTACAAAACCTTAGCTATCCCCTTAAGAGGCCACACTGGTCGATTGGTAACGCTGTATATAGTCTACAATCGGTATCAGATCCTCCTGCGACTCTTCACTGCTCACATAAATCATTTCAATAAACTTGAATTTCATGTTTCAGTTGGTTCTTTGAAATCTGTGCAGGAAGGTATGTTAGCTTAGAGACGTGACAGAATAGGAAAAGGGATCAAACGTTCTTGGACTCACCCTTCACCTCACCTTGAATGGTGATGAGCGATTTGTGGATGTATCACTTCGGGCTTCAGAGCAGTGGTGTTGTCAAGATTCCAGCCGACCGCGACCAGTGACGAGCGTCACGCTTTGTCAATCACAATAGATTTGTAACACTACAGGAATTACTGCTCCCAGTGATTGCAAGTCCGTCTCAATCCGCTTCCGAGCGAAAATTTCGAAGAGAATTGCATGCACTGGGTATTTTAAGTCGAGTACCTCACATCGACAGGTTAAGCCGCAAGTCTTCCACTGGCGAAACAGCAAAACAACACAGAAAAAGGATAGGGGTTGCCTCGATCTGTGTAGTGCTGTCTGGTGAGTCGAGATTTTGTCTCTTTTCAAATAGTGTGAATTGTCGAGTCTGTCGACTACCCAGTTACCCATTAAACCCGCTGTTTATGTAGGGAGCAGTTCGGCCACAGGCAGTTTTTTTGTCATTTTAAGATGTTTTTATACAATGACATGGGCCCTCTCATTCAGGTTACCATGAAAGTGAACCAGGATATTTATTTCCACATTATCGGTGAGCAAAAGTTGGGATGTCTTCTCCTGCTTCATCATTAGTAACTTGTAAATACCCTCGCCTTCCAAGACAACAGACATTTTTATGGGGCTGCACGCATATGTTTCTAGTTTAATAAGCATTCGGGCAAACTGCCTCACTTCCACCGGACCACTAAATCATTTTCTTAACCCATCCAAATTGTTTGGTGACATTAGTGTTTTAGGACAATGGCAGGAGAATTAGTCCTTTTTTTTGAACAAATTATGATATCAGCGTAGCAAGTATGGTTACTAAAGTTAATAAATCCATTAGCAAGACCAAGAGAGTGTTTATGCTAGAAAGCGCAGATAAGTAGTAGTTAGCATCCCTCTTTCATAATGAATGGACATCATCATTTAGCTCCAGTACATCGGACGCAGAGGGGCTACGGGCAAAGTTTAAACTGATATTAAATCGCGTTCTGCAGACGTATGTGGCAAGTACGTCAATTATGGATGGAAAGGACCCTCCGTGGTTTAACATTTAAGATTCGGGAAATGCTGAAGAAACCGAGGCTCTTGGCTCTCGGTACAAAACAAAGCAGAATGTTGACAGGCAGAAGTTATTAGAAATTTGTCCCGAACATCAATGCACGAAACATACTACAAATTCAACCGTCTTATCATAACGATACATCTTGCGCAGAACCCAATAAAATACTAGTCATATGTAAAATCGTAAAACAAGCTGGTCAAAGGCTCTATCCACTCACTTGTTGACCAGTCTGGGGCGACAATAGAAGATTACAAATGGAAAATAGAAATTTTAAATTTCAGTTGTAATGAATCATTCATGTAAGAAGATCATACAAACAAATATACCGTCGTTTGACTGTCGCACGGACATAGAAGTTGGCATCCGTGGCACAAAAAAAAAAAGCTGTGAGAGTTGCAAACAACTAAGTCACTATGTAAAGTGGCAGCCTGAATCAATGTTAGTTTCGCACCTTACGAGAGATTTTATACGTTGTAACAAGCAGATGGATATGTCACCTGATATATTTCGGTAATAGTGAGCAGATTTGCCTATAAAAATGTACAGTATGTAATGCAGAAAGGTATGACATTCGATTTGACGGTATTAACACACCGAACCCAAATTATGCATGTCAATGAGAAAAATGTAAAAAAAGCAGCTGGAAGAAACGCTTTAGTTTGGCACGGACTTGAGTTGCGCAGCCAAGACCCGCATACAACGAAAGACTTCTAACAGTGGTCGGAGACGCGCGGCATGGGAGACAACGAACGCACCAGGTGATACATCGAAGGGAGCAGGTAATAGCCCAGCGCTGCCTGCGATGGAGAAATTCTTTAGAAAATTGCGTTGGGTGATTTCCAGATGGATACAAATAGGCCAGGGACGCAGTTTAAAGAGAGTCACACTCACTGATCACGTGAAAGGTCCATGGTGCGTGGACTTGATTGTCATCCTAAATAGTACCGAACTTAGAACCGGAATCGGATGATTTGACGTAATATTGGCCAACTCTGCTTCACTGTCTAGATGTACGAAAAATCTTGTAGAGCACCTTCCATTTAAATATGATATGGTTCTGCTAATCAGGACATAATACGTTATCTTGATAATTGGCCTGAAATTGTCATGTGTGCTTCACTGACAACAATACTGAAATTAAACAAATTTTGTACAGCTAAACAACGATGTGCTATTTCGTAGAATAAGGGTCCACTCCTAGCGCCAGTAATTTATGCTAGTGGCGTTAAAGCACTCACAGAGTATTTTTGCTGACGTCTGACGAGTGTAAAACGGAATGGAATGTCAGAACTAGGTCCAGATGGAATACCAACGCGGTTTTACAGAATATAGTACACTACTGGCCATTAAAATTGCAACACCAAGAAATGCAGATGATAAACGGCTATTAATTGGACAAATACATTACATGTGATTACACTATCACGCAACTTGGGTGCTTAGATCCTGAGAAATCAGTACCCAGAACAACCACCACTGGCCGTGATAACAGCCTTGATAGTCCTGCGCGTTGAGTCAAACAGAGCTTGGATGGCGTGTACAGGTACAGCTGCCCACGTAGCTTGTCAAACAGAGCTTGGATGGCGTGTACAGGTACAGCTGCCCATCCAGCTTCAACACGATACCACAGCTCATCAAGAGTAGTGACTGGAGTATTGTGATGAGCCAGTTGCTCGGACACTGTTGACCAGACGTTTTCAATTGGTGACAGATCTGGAGAATGTGCTGGCCTGAAAGGCCAGAAAAACCCGTACAGGACCTGCAACATGCGGTCGGGCATTATCCTGCTGAAATGTAGGGTTTCGCAGGGATCGAATGTAGAGCCACGGGTAGTAACACATCTGAAGTGTAACGTCCACTGTTCAAAGTGCCGTCAAAGCGAACAAGAGGTGAGCGATACGTGTAACCAATGGCACCCCATACCATCACGCCGGGTGATACGCCAGTATGTCGAAGACGCTTCCAATGTGCATTCACCAGGATGTCGTCAAACACGGATGCGACCATCATGATGCTGTAAGCAGAACCTGGATTCATCCGGAAAAACGACGTTCTGCCATTCGTGCACCTACGTTCGTCGTTGAGTACACCATCGCGGGCGCTCCTGTCTGTGATGCAGCGTCAATGGTAACCGCAGCCAAGGTCTCCAAGTTGATTGTTCATGCTGCTGCAAACGCTGTCGAACTGTTCGTGCAGATGGTTGTTGCCTTGAAACGTCCCCATCTGTTAACTCAGGGATCGAGACGTGGCTGCATGATCCGTTACAGCCATGCGGATAAGATGCCTGTCATCTCGACTGCTACTGATACGAGGCCGTTGGGATCCAGCACGGCGTTCCGTATTATCCTCCTGAGCCCAACGATTCCATATTCTGCTAACAGTCATTGGATCTCGATCAACGAGAGCAGCAATGTCGCGATACGATAAACCGCAATCGCTATAGGCTACAATTCGATCTTTATCAAAGTCGGAAACGTGATGGTACGCATTTCTCCTCCTTACACGAGGCATCACAACAACGTTTTACCAGGCAACTATGGTCAACTGCTGTTTTTGTATGTGGAATCGGTTGGAAACTTTCCTCATGCCAGCACGTTGTAGGTGCCTTCACCGGCGCCAACCGAAAAGCTAATCATTTGCATATCACAGGATCTTCTTCTTGTCGGTTAAATCTCGTATCTGTAGCACGTCATCTTCGTGGCGTAGCTATTTTAATGGCTAGTAGTGTAAATTTCCTTGAGACGAAAGCTTCTGTCCACTGATCGCTACGAATGTAGAAAGCATCGCTGAATCGAAACTAACCTTGCCCTTTTCTCGCATGATACCTTTTAAACCATGGACGGAAGGCAACAGGCAGATTCCATATTCCTAGATTTTGTATTGGCTCTGTAGTGTGTTGAGTAAGGTCCGAGGATACGGTTTAGATTCCCAGATATGTGAGAGGCTCGAAGAGTTTTTAAGTAATAGGCCCGAGTGCGTGGTCCTCGATGGTGAGTGTTCATCATAGAGAAGGGTTTCGTCAGGAGCGCCCCAAGAAAGTGTGATAGGACCGTTGTTGTTCTCCACGTACATAAATGATCGGCCGGACAGTGTGGGCAGCTGATGATGTTGTAGGGGAAGGTATCGTCGCCGAACGACTGTAGGAATATTCGAGTAGGGAAAACGGTCCTGTAACGTCCGAATACAGTATTCATGGTGTATAGCTTGACACAGTCACATCGATGAAATATCTTTGCGTGACGTTGCAAAGCAATATGAAATGGAATGAGCACTTTAAGATAGTTGTAGGGAAGGCTAGCGTTCGACGTTGTTTCACTGGGAAAATGTAGCTCATTCATAAAGGAGACGGCGTACAAAACACTAGTCCGAGCCATTCTTGAGAACTGTTCAAGTGTGTTTTATCCCCACCAGATATGATTAAAGAAAGACATCGAATCAGTTCAGGAGAGGACTACTAGATTTGCTACCGTAGATTCAGTCAGCACACAGGTATTACACAGGTGCTTTGTGATCTCAGATGGGAATCTCTGGGGAGAAGACGACATTCTACTGCGAGGCATTACTGCGCAGATTTAGAAAACTGGCATTTGAGGCCGACTAAAATGAAGCTACTGCCTCTAGCGTACATTTCACGTAAGGACCACGAATATAAAATACCAGGGCTCCTACGGAGACTCTTAGGCAAATATTAATCCCTCGTTCTATCTGTCAGTGAAACAGGAGTGAAAATGATCAGTAGTGGTACAAGGTATCCTCCGCCATGCGCCGTACTGTGGTTTGCGGAGTACGTCTGTAGATGCTGATGTACATGAAGCATTTTCCGTGACACTTATTTGATTAACAAAAAACGTTTAAATTGGTTCTGTAATACGTAACTTTTTAATTCGCATTTGTAATTGGTTTCGAAATAATTGAAAATTAATAACAAAGAATGACTAGCCGTTCTCAGTATCGGTTATCATATTTGCGAAATGGATAACTAATCTCATTCGTATATGTGTTATCAACAAAATGAGCTCAGCTTTAAAAGGATTTACAGATCCTATCATTACAGCTAAAACAGGGGCAATCATAATGTTTTAAGTATCACATCGATAACGCATAGTTCCGTAGACGTAATTAGTTTTTTGTTTATTTTCCAGTATACAGGGTGGTCAGAAACAGTCTGAAAATCTTGTAAGAGTGTTGCGGGGTAGGTTCCACTGAGAAATAATTGTTAAGAATACAATTCGAAACGTTGCGCCCTTTCCGAGTTAATTATCATTGAAATTAAGCAATTAGGTCGATGCGTAAGCAAATTGAAGCGGTCCGCCAGAGACAGTCTCGCCACATGTGGTCGTCGTCGTTTGGTTTCCTGAAAGCGAACAAGAGAGCGATACAATACTGGGACAGGAGCGACAGTAAGGATCGAACCTGAGCCAAAGGCTGAGCAGTCTCGTGCGCTGTCATCTACGCCATGAGAACAACTAATTGTACCTGCGCTCGCAGCATCCTAATTGGCTATTTTTTAACAATTATTTCTCAGCGCAACGTACGCTTGGAACACACATACAAGCTTTCCAGACTGTTTCTGATTACTTCGCGTATCTGCGGTCCTAACTGCAGTCATGTGAACACCTACTGGCAAGAAAAGTTGTAACCCTCAGTTTTCTATAATGCTGATTTTTTACGTGTAAAGTCTATGTGTGGTACGAGTGAGACGTGAATGAAGGTTTGCTTGCAACTTAAGATTTTTTTTTTTTTTTTTGTTATAGTAATTTCGCCGCCGGTCGCTCGAGTGCAGGAAGGCTGCAACAATGAATGACGATGATGATGATGATTGGTTTGTGGGGCGCTCAACTGTGCGGTCATCAGCCCCCGTACAATGATGATGAAATCATGAGGACTACAATGGAGGAGGAAAGTCGTGTGTTGCTAAGTCGGAGTATGTGCAAAGATATACGCTGTGGTGACAAAAATCATGGTATACCTTCTAACAACGCGTCGGACCTCCTTTTCCTGCCGTAGTACACCATTTCGACAGGTTATGAGCTCAGCAAGTTGTTGGAAGTCATCTACAGAAATTTTGACCCATGCTGCCTCTATCGCCGTCCGTAACTGCAAATTATGAGTTGCGATAGAAATTCTATCAAAAGGGCTGAAGAACACAATTGAACTGACAACGTTCCTACGAACAACAAAAGCTGAGCCAAGTACAGGCATGTTCTTACCTATTTTGACTGCCCTTTTGCCTTTATAAATCCTGTAACGTTCAATGTCCATTGAGTCCTGATCTGGGTATCTAGTTTCTTGAATGGCCAAGATGGTCATGTCATGTTTGTCCATCATCATCGTCAACTCTTCCCAACTTTCAATAGAGAATTGACGTTCAAAGTTCCCAAATAGTAGTTCTGTTTCGTCTTGAATTTTGTGTGCGTAGTCATGTCTTCAAAGGATCTAGGTTCATGCTCCCCAGAATCCATGGGCCTCATTGCACCCGTCAGAGTGGTAGATTCCCTTAAAGAGGTACTACCTGGGGTAGTGTCGTTTTTGTTTTTGTGACGACATTCCATGATGCCTGGTTGTTCAAACTAGTGTAAGTTGGACAAATCCTTCACGGTAATAGAAACGAGGTTGTAAGCCCCGGAGCTCGATAACAGGTCGCTCCTCTGGAGTCTGACACCCTTCGCAGCCGCTTCTCTGAAGTACAGACACTGCTAAATGAAGATAGTTCATCTGTTTAATCCACCGTTGGGACATGATTGTCGTCTTCCGCCTTCAAAACCGTTGATCATCGTTTTAACTATTACTTCAAAAAAAAAAAAAAGTTACGTAATTAATCCCAGCAGTAGAAAAACAACTGATAGAGTTGAAAACAAATCCCAATTCAGTTTTACGAAAAGTATACTGCAGCGTTGGCTCCTTAGCTAGCATTTATCGCGAATCTCTCGCCCAGTGCGTAGGTCCCAAGTGTAGGTGACTCATGTATATAAGAAGGGTGAAGAAACGGACCCGGAAAATCACGAAACAATATCCTTAACATCGGTTTGCTGCAGAATGCTACAACACACTTTGAGTTCGAAAATCATAAATTGCCTAGAGACCGAAAAGCTTAGGTCCACAAATTAGTATGGTTTTAGAAAGCATTGCTAGAGCGTAACTCAGCTAGCCCTTTTCTCATATGAGATACTGCTAATTATGGATGCACAGCATCAGACAAATTCCATATTTCTAGATTTCCGAACATCATTTGGTGCAGGACCATACTGCAGACTGTTAACGAAGGTAACAAGCGTATGGAATAAGTACACATGTATGTGAATTGCTCGAAGACTTCTTAAGTAACAGAACCCAGCATGTTCGCTTCGACGGTGAGTGTTCATCAGAGACAAGTGTATCCTCGGGAGAGCCCCAGGAAGTGTAATAGGACATCTGTTATTTAGGCACGTAAACATTCCGGCGGGAAGGATGGGCAGCAATCTGCAGTTGTTTGCCGATGATGCTGTGGCAAATGGCAAGGCGTTGAAGATGAGTGTAGGATGATACAGGATAACTTAGGCCAAATTTCTAGTTAGTATGACGAACGGTAGCTGGTTCTAAGTATAGCAAATTGTAAGTTAATGCGGATGAGAAGGAAATACAAAACCGTAATGTTCGGATACACCATCAGTACAGTCACGCTTGACATAAAAAATGGCTCTGAGCACCACTCAAACCTAGCTAACCTAAGAACATCACACACGTCCATGCCCGAGGCAGGATTCGAACCTGCGTCCGTAGCAGCAGTGCAGTTCCAGACTGAAGCGCCTAGAACCGCTCGGCCACAGAGGCCGGCTTGCTTGACACAGTTACGTCGTTTAAGTAACTAGGCGGAACGCTGAAAAGCGATATAAAATGGAACGAGCATGTGAGGATTGCGTTAGGGAAGGCGAATAGTGGACTTCGGTTTGTTGGGAGAATTTTATGGAACTATCGTTCTTCTGTCATTGAGACCGCATATTCGGAGGTCTACAGCGGGAAGAATGTGCCGAGAATACCAAAATTCAGGATTTATCTCTCAGCACGGACAAAGCAGTGGCTGATGGCCGGACCAAGAACAGCGGCGTTTCCGTAGAGTTGTCGGTGCTAACAGACAAGCAACACTGTGTGAAATAACCTCGGAAATCAATGTGGCACATATGACGGACGTATCCGCGGCGAAATTCGGCGTCAGTGGGCTACGACAGCATATAGCCGAGACGAGCGCCTTCGCTAACAGCACGGCATCTCAGTCAAGTGCCTCGCCTTGGCTCGTGACCATAGCGGTTGGACCATAGATGCCTCGAAAACCGTGGCCTGGTCAGATGACTCCCAGTTTCAGTTAGCAAGATGTGACTGTTGGGTTAGAGTATGGCACAGACCCCGCGAAGCTACGAACCGAGATTGTCAACAAGGCACTGTGGCTCCATAATGTTACTGACTGTGTTTACATGGAATGGACTCGGTCCTCTGGTCCAACTGAACCGAACATGAAATGGAAATATGTTTGGCTACTTGGAGACTACTATTTGCATCCATTGATGGATTTAATCTTCCCAGAGAACGCCATGTCGCTGGGCCGCGTTTTACGAACATTATGGACAGTTCGAGTGAATGATTTGGCTACCCAGATCGCCCAACATGAATCACATCGAACATCAATGAGAGATAATCGAGAGGTCAGTTCTTGTACAAATGCTATGAGTATAGGGACCAAGTTCGGACATTATAATACAGTTGTAAACCTGAGGGCTTATATGTGTCCGAAACTTTGACCATGAATAGACAAGGTCAAGCTTTTGACTGGAAAAGCGAGGGTGTAGAATATTAAGGAAAATCCTATGTAATAGATGGATTGATGGACAATGGCGAATGAGAGCAAGACAGAACCTATCACAGCATCCATTAAGAACAGACGATTGTTATTTTACGGTCATCTCATCAGGATGGACGGCGATCAACTAACAAATGGAATATGGAATTTCATCTGATGTCAGGAAACAAGGCCAAGATGGTTCGAAGAATGTGAAAAAGATTTTAGGCAGGTTGGTATCTCTGAGAGAGAAATTTCTGACAGGAACAAATTTAGAATATTGGTCAACAACTATCATGGTTTTAAAATGGCATCAACGTCCAAAAGACGGAGAAGACCATTATCTGAAGATGCATAAACAGGTACTTCTTGGTGGGCTCAGAAGATACTTGCAGGAAGTCAAAGCTGGAACAAGAACAAGACCTGGAGACTAGAGTGAATTTGGTTATTACCACGCAGTCCATAGAGACTCAACTCGATAACAAAGAAAAAATATTTACTACATTTTGACTATCGCTACAGGACAATGTTCCACGGAACTTTTCTTAATTGTCTGTAATTCGATGCAGACATAGTTCCTTTCGCGATACTTTGGCGTTTCCGAATCTCTGGTCGGTCCCTCACACTCTGGTTGTAGATGGAATGTTAAATCCTAATTTTACTTCTTACGTTTTATTTGAATTTACAATTTAAAAAGAAACACGATTATTGATCTCAATATTGTAATTGCATAGGAAACATCTACTGCGTAAGTACAGAAAGATGTTAGCGAGATATGTTGACTAACTGCAGGCCGTGCTACTTCCTACTACTAGTTAATGATTCTGTGACTAATCGCAGTTCCTAACATCTTAAGAGACATAGGACACCTATTGGACAAGCGGACAGAGTGCGCAGCAGATCTGGTACGAGGTGGTACTGAATAATTTTGTAGGGGCGGGCGACGTCTGGGTGTGCACTGCCTTGCTGCGCCGTAATCCCGCGCAGCCAGCAAGCAGCCGGGCGACGCAGGCAGCTAAATATTAAACGAGGCGCCCTGCCCCGAGCACGGGGCAACATATTTTCAACGGTGTCGCTTTCGCTTAGCGTTAATTAGCGCTACAGAGAAGGAAAAAAAGGGCCGAACTTAGCCACTCAGGCTCGCCAAATGGGTACCGTTAATTAATTAAAGCAGACGCTCCGCGATGAGACTTGCAGATGACTCAGTGGGTGGGCCTCAAACCGCAGAACTGCAGTGAAGTCATTACCTTGCGCACTGCTACGTCAACATACACAGTATGAGAGATACAGCGTGACCTACGAGGGACGTAAGTGCGTGATAATTGCTGGCGGACAAATTATACTGCTGACAAACAAAACTACCAAACCAGAATATGCACCAACTATCGAAATATTATGATTCCGATGGCTTAGTACTCCAGGAAGAACACAAGATTAAATTTGTAGGTGATTTGGGATTACAAAAAGTGCAAATTGCAGTAGTAGTAGCTGCCGGCTCTGGCACCAACAACAGATCTATCGTGGCTGGCCATTGAGTACAATTGAGCTCCTATAGCAGATATCGGTGCGTCATTCCACGCTATCTCAGTTATCTGCCATTCACTCATCACAGTGGCTGATGAGTAGTGAAGTTATATTCTGTCAGCAACTCGAGACCAAATATTCCTAATTCGTTAGAGATCTGGAGAACGTTATGGTCAGGGCAAAAGTTGTATCGAGATAAGTCAGATCAGCACGAGCTATGTGTGGTCTTGCGTCTTGCGTTAACTCACTGAAAAATAAATAATTTTGCCAACCTATTAGCGATTTTTCTTTTTATAAGAATAAACTAGTGTTTTACCACCGCTTTGCCTGCATACATGTTCCACGCATATATTAAACACATCTACTCTTCCCCGTTTCTATGTCCACCTCTTTTTCCTTTTGTCTGTACTCCTCATCCTCCCAAATCTGTCTGTCTCCCGGCGTCTTCATCTCCTTCTCCCCCATATTTGTCAATTTCGTCCACCCCGTCTCTCTCACCATATCTTCCTGCTACCTCCCTCTGACCATATCCTCCTCCTCCTCTCTCTTTCCTACTCCACTTCTTCATTCTTTTCAACACAGCCACCACGCCTCTACACCTTCCAAGTTTCTCGTGGGTCTCCCTATCTCTCTGTCCCTTTCCTCCTGCCCGTCACTCTGCTCTGCTCTATCTAACTCACTCTTTCCCCAAACACACACATGCATGTGTAGCCCCTAGAATACATTTAAAGCATTAACTTTATTAGTTCATAGTCAGTATTACTTAACCTGCATTGTCACTACAGACAATAAAATCATTAAAATACTACTTAAAAACTGTTACTTCTTAGGTTACAATGGCACAATAAGGTACCATATGTGTGAAACCCTAATTCCAATGCAAGAGAAGGCTTGATGGCACTAATGACAACAGGTTAAATAAATAAATGAAATGAAATAAAATAAAGTGGGATACCAGTGGCATACAAAATATTATCAAAAACTTTCCAGAACAGAGTGGTAGATCCTTTATACAAACAACTGGGAGATTATCAGGGTGGTTATCGAAAGGGAAGATCCTGTACAGAACAAATTTTTAACTTAAAGCCAATAATTCGCCATAGAATGTTAACCAGCAAACCAATAATAGTGCCATTTCTTGATTTCAAGAAATCATTTGATTGTACAGATAGGGAAAAAACAGATAAGGTCATCAGAGAATTTGGTATTAAATCAAAATTAACACTATCAGGTACAATATCTAAAGTCAAATTTATGGGAGAACTATCTCAGCCATTTGAAATAAAAACTGGTGTTAGACAAAGTGATGGTTTATCGTCTTTACTGTTTATTTGTGTTCTAGAAAAAATTATAAGGATCTGGAATTCGGAGCTAAAAAATCACAGGATTGAACCATTACTCTGGGAAGGAAAACAAATGGAATTAAGGTAAACTGATTAGCTTTTGGGGATGATTTTGCAATACTTTCATAAAACCTGACAGACGCAGTTATTAAAATAAACCTTCTGGAAAAAATAGCAAACAGAGCTGGTCTCAAAATTTCAGCTGAAGAAACAAAATTAATGACAAATATAAAAAATGCGCCAAAATTCATTGAAACACAAAATAGAGCAAGTTAATAAATTTAAATATCGTGGAGAAACTATAAAACAGAATAGACTAGAAAAATCTGCAGTAGATGTAAGAATTAACAAAATGGAAAGAACATATGATTTGACCAAAAATATTTACAACAAGAAATGTATATCTAGAAAAACTGAAACACGGTACCACAGTGGTACAACCAGAATGTTTATATGGATCTGAATGCTTAACGACGAACTATAAGATGGACAAACTAAAGGTACCAGAAAGAAGAATTATTAGAAAAATAATACGTGAATAAAAACTACAGATGGTTGTAAAATAAGAAGTAATGAGGAAATCTACAAAAATATAAGGAAAATATCTGAAGTAATGACCAAACGAAGATTAACCTTTTCCTGACACCTCTACTGAGTGGATGGAGATAGACTAACAAACAAATACTCCTGTACTTCCAAAAGAAGAAATCCGCAATAGCATGGATTACAGAGGTATGGAAATATCTAGAAAGAAACAACACCAAAGAATCAGAAATAGCAGAAGCATCGTCAGAGCAAATGTTTGTACTGAAGATTATATACTGAGTTCTAACTTCATATCTTTATTTGCTGGTATTTTATCTCTTGATTTTGCATCAATATCTGTCCCAATTGTTGCGCTTCCATATTTAACTGCCAATAAAATGTGTAATTGGTATCCTTTGGGTCTAAATAAATTCCATCCATTTTTATAGTATAGCTACAAAAGATAAGCGCATTTCTCGATTGAAAATATTTTAATGACATAAATCGGAAGTTACATCGCTGGTTATAGTTCTCTGAAAAAATCTCTAACAGATTAATTTTTCTTATTTCTTGAACAAAATCATTAATTTCATTTGTCATTATTACAATTTTCTATTAGCAGACACAGGCGTCACAGTTAGTCCTGTAAAATGTTTTCTCCGTGTTTCATTAGCTCTTCATCATTTCCGTATGAGCCGTTTCCGATATTTCGTACTCTCCCGACTCCATGCGCAGCTCAGCTCTTCCGTCAGCGACCAAAATAAACCAATCGACTTTATCGCACTCACCTACATTCGCAAAATAAATCTCGCAGCGTCCGTATCAGTGAAGTTAATCCACCGACGCTACCCTTCTCGCCACGCGCGATCAAACGGAAGGCAGCACTCTTCACTCACGTGAGTGTCAGATAAGCGCCAGGAGCAACGAAACGACGCTCCTCCGTCACTGCAAAATGTAATTGCTATTGGCCTTATGTAATCAAACTGTTTGATTAACGCGCTGGAAGAAAAGCCCCACCAAACGAAATGACACAAGCATACGTGACAGATCCTTGGAAAATTCTAAAGAGTCAAAAATAAATCGAGTGATTTAGACTTCTGAGTGTATTTACAACACTCGTAAACACCTGACAATCCTAGATGCGCTTAGTCCGTTTTTAGAAATCGATAAACATCATAGTGCTTATGTTAACTGTCTTTCCGATAATCCGAAAGATGGTCAAAAGATAATCCTACCTATTTTGCACTTCGTAAAACAGTGTAACATTGCAGCAAATCAAAGCAAAATTCCAGCCTTAGTCGATATTTTCTCACCTACAGGCGCCAGCGCGGTGACATTTGTTGAAACGACCGAGAGATATGACGTATTGGAGCATTAGACAACTGGCTGTGATAAAATTCCTGCAAGCTAAAGGTGAAACACAGTTTCTCATTCAAGAGTGGCAAAAGAATGTTTTTCTGGTTGTTACAAAAATCATCAGCTTAGTAATGTGACCATAAGGTGAGGTTCAACAGCAGTAAACTATTTTACGAAATGAATTTTAACCATTTTGATTTTTGTTTATTGTCCCATAGTCACCCACTGGTTTCGGTTATCAACCGTCATCTATGATGTAGGGTACAACAGGGTACGTCTTGTTTCTCCTGTGATGCCTGTACGTTTGACATAAAATATGACAGTATTCTAAGACAAATTGGTTATACAAGTGTCGGTAATTTTGCTATGGTGCAGCTTCAAAGTAGTATCAGATATTTTTAACTAATCTATTATACCCTACATCCTGCCTGGTGGTTAATAACGGAAAACCGCTCGGGATTAGCACAGTTTTCTGGGGCGCTGCAGTCATGGACTGTGCAGCTGGTCCCGGCGGAGGTTCGAGTCCTCCCTCGGGCATGGGTGTGTGTGTTTGTCATTAGGATAATTTAGGTTAAGTAGTGTGTAAGATGAGAGACTGATGACCTCGACAGTTAACGGAAACCGGTAGATGACTAATGGGACAATAACAGCTGATGGTTAAAATGCATTTTATAAAATATCACCTTATTCATTCGTTGTGTGCACCGATACCAGGATCCACTGCCAGTGACAGGGCGGGGGTACTAGCTAATGTCTGATTGCACTCACGGGTAATGGTCTAGGAAAGATTGGGAACCACTAGAAAAAGTGACAGGGTAAGAAACGCACCTTCAACCAACAGTGCCAGGGAAAGTTACATTGTTCTGAATGTTCAATTTGATTTAGTTACCATTGCTCCTCGATTTCTATACCAGTAAAGCTGCGAATTGTAGTGTATATATGTATCCTGGCCACACAAAATTGTTACACACATATATTATACTAGAACTGACATGAGATTACATTTTCACGCAATTTTGGTGCATAGTTCCTGAGAAATCAGTACCCAAAACAGCCACACAACTACATCTGGCTATAATAACGGCCTTGATACGCCTGGGCATTGAGTCAAACAGAGGTTGTTGGATGGGCTGTACAGGTACAGCTCCCCATGCAGCTTCAACACGATACCACAGTTCATCAATCGTAGTGACTGGCGTATTGTTACGAGCCAGTTGCTCGGCCACCATTGACCAGACGTTTACAATTGGTGAGAGATCGGGAGAATATGATGGCCAGGGCAGCAGTCGAACATTTTCTGTATCCAGAAAGGCCCGTACAGGACCTGCAACATGCGGTCGTGCATTATCCTGCTGAAATGTAGGGTTTCGCGGGGATCTAACGAAGGGTAGATCCACAGGTCGTAACACATCGGAAATGTAACGTCCAATGTTCAAAGTGCCGTCAATGCTAACAAGAGGTGAGCGAGACGAATAACCGATGGTACCCCATACCATCACGCCGGGGGATACGACAGTACAGCGATGACGAATACACGCTTCCAAAGTGCGTTCACGGCGATGTCGCCAAACACGGATACGAGCATCATAATACTGTAAACAGGACCTGGATTTATCCGAAAAATGACGTTTTACCATTCGTGCAACCAGGTTCTTCGTTGAGTACACCATCGCAGGCCCTCCTGTCTGTGATGCAGCGTCAAGGGTAACCGCAGGCATGGTCTCCGAGATGACAGACCATGCTGCTGGAAACGTCGTCGAAATGTTCGTGCAGATGGTTGTTGCCTTACAAACGTCCTCATGTGTTGACTCAGGGATCAAGACGTGGCTGCACGATCCGTTACAACCATGCGGATGAGATGCCTGTCATCTCGACTGCTAGTGATACGAGGCCGTTGGGATCCAGCACGGCGTTCCGTATGACCCTCCTGAACCCACCGATTCCATATTCTGCTAACAGTCATTGGATCTCGACCAAAGCGAGCAGCAATGTCGCGATACGATAAACCGCAATCGCGAAAGGCTACAACCTGACCTTTATCAAAGTCCGAAACGTTATGGTACACATTTCTCCTTCTTACACTGGGCATCACAACAACGTTTCACCAGGCAACGCCGGTCAACTGCTGTTTGTGCATGAGAAATCGGTTGGAAACTTTCCTCCTGTCAGCACGTTGTAGGTGTCGCCACCGGCGGCACCATTGTCTGAATGCTCTGAATAGTTAATCATTTGGATATCACAGCATCTTCTTCCTATTGGTTAAATTTCACGTCTGTATCACATCATCTTCGTGGTGTAGCAATTTTAATGGCCAGTAGTGTAGAAGTATGTAGAGACAACAGAAGCCGAATTATTGGTACTAATTAAGGAGTGCCAAACCTTATCTCTTTATATCACTGACAAAATGTTGCTAGACAATGATTCTGTTCCTTCTGCTACCATAATATCTACACCTAAATTATATAGAAATGGTCTGGATTGTTGCAAAGAATAAGATGCGTACTCGTAATAGGCCATGTATCTCGTTCTTTAATTCAATGAAGTGACGGCAGATTTTTTTTCTGCTAATAAATAAACGCCGGATATCACCCAACCTGGTTCTCGCAGCTCGACATAACGCTAATTAAGCAACTTCCGTCTGCGTTTCGCTGCTTTCATACTCAAGCAGCTTTTCAGTTGGCCTTAAAATGTCACTGGGAATCTATTCCCAGATTTCGCCGTTACTAACCAAAAATGCTTATCACTAGGCCAGGCGATCGATTTGATTTTTGCTGTTGTGACGCTTGCTTTTACTTTTGTGTCATTAGAACATTTGAAAGGCAGTAACTCACGTCCCAAAAAGTGTAACAGCATGTATACCGTGCGCTGTATATTCTTCCACAAAACTGGTGACTGTTATTGGTCTCTGACACCCGCAGAATATACACCACGGCCTGTCGACTACACTCACGTGCGATTATTTATTAAGGTACATTTAGACTGCATCGTCGTAACTTACACATCGCCTTCCGGGGTAAAGGATGCGTTTAACATGTAACTGCGGTACACTTCACACAGCTGAGATCCGCAGCAGCAAAGGATTTGGTGACAGCTGTAGCACGAACGTATCGGAACACCACAGTAACAAAACGTCGAATTTCCTGTGCAGATGATACGTAGAAACTATGAACTTCAGGCAGACAAAATAACATGAAATCCAATTTACTATAATTTGTAAGAACATTGAGCTAACGTTCTGTAAAATGGTGTGGTGTGTCTAATATAAAACATACTGTAGAGATTTCATCGTATAATCAACTACTGACCCACAGAAGGCAACATCTTCAGTCCGTCGTGTGCTAATCTCTCTACTTCTTCAGACCAGAATTCTAAGAATCCACTTCTCAATTGGAGTTGCTACCTAGATCTTCCACATACACGAAGAACCGATATACCGTATAAACAACACCCATAAGATCGTCTGTTTGCCACGCATGAACCTTCGACTGCACACCAGTCATCAAAATACGTCACATTTCCCTAAGACACATAACATTCTTTATCTACTCTTGCCAGCAATAAACTGTTTACCTTTGTTCTGTGTTTTATCCGAGCACCTTACGTACAGAAACTCTGATAAACGTCGATGTTATTCCTGCAATCTACCACGTAGCTAGGTAGCTATTTCTTTCTTTTAAATTTACGAACAAATTAAGCTCACACGTTTTTTCGCTGCGTTTTAACAATTTTCGGTGCGTAAGTTTCACCACAGAATAGAAAACAACTGCATAAAATGGTTTAAATGGCTCTGGGCACTATGGGACTTAACATCTGAGGTTATCAGTTCCCTACACTTAGAACTAATTAAACCTAACTAACCTAAGGACATCACACACATCCATGCCCGAGGCAGGATTCAAATCTGCGACCGTAGCAGCAGCAGCTCGTACTAGTGACAAGAACACCTAAACACGACTGTCGCATCAGAAACAGCACCATCAGTTGGGTGTCTCAAGACCCAGTAGGTGTGTGTTGCGTTCAGACAGTAAGCTGCTATCTTGAGTAGTTACGTTACACACATAAAAGGTTCGAGAAAGGTTCCTCTGTGACGGGATACAATCGTGCAGGGAGCTTCACCGACTTAAACCAATTCCAGTTTCGTTTTAGATAAGGAAAATATATTGAAGAGGCATTTAACAGGTAGAAACATGTAACATAATTATGCAGTAGTAGTATATTAAGTGGCATCACGGGGTCATCTGATAGTTTGTGGTGGCCAATGTTGTTTGATCGCATTCGTGCACGACAAGACCCCAAGCGTCTATATCACAGCTTCATAGATTATTGGAGCGGTAGGGTGTGGAATGGTCAACAGGCAAACAAAAAGCGATAAGGAGAACTACCAAAGACTGGCCACAGGCGGCGATTTGAGTACCAGTTTATGGGGAAGAGCCCCTGCCTACTCTTGGCAGGGCTTGCAGCCCACTGACGCGATCTGTGCTTCTGAGAAAGCAGAACTGATACATGACCACAGGGACCGCCGCTCCCTACTGATGTCTTGCTCGAACCCCATAAGGAACCACGATTGGGAAAGAAAATATCGAGAAAAATACAACATAAAGTAATGCTGAGTACACAAATCATTCGGTAATGGCTACAGACATTGCTTGTTGAGGCTGACTGTGTCGTGAGCGAAGTATTTTTGGCCCGACCACTACCCGACATCTTACGAAATTAAAGTTAAACACCCTCTCCTCCCTCTTATGCAGAAGGTAGAACTGTTAGGTTTTTTTTTTTTTGTTTTGTTTTATGAGCCATTTGCTACGCTCCTTCAAGAAAATTCTGAGCTGAGCTTCAATATCCAGTTCGGAAAATAAAACTCGCAGACAGTTGCCAGCCACTCTGGACGAGCGGTTCTAGGCGCTTCAGTCCGGAATTTGAGGAAGAAGCAATGATGGGATTGAAAGTAATGTTTACGATTGGGATCTAAATTCAGGGCGAAAGGATATACTCAGTGAAAGTGAATAAAAGCTGTACGGCGTGTTGAATGAAGTTAACAGTTTAACGAGTACAGAATATGGACTGATAGTAAGTGGAACAGACACAAAAGTAATGAGGAGTAGTCGAAATGACATTAACTAGAAAAGCATCAAAACTGGTGAACACAAAGTAGGCGAAGTTAACGAATTCTCTCACGCTGGAAGCAAAATAACAAATCACGGATGGGGTCAGAAACACATGTAAAGCAGAATAGTATAGCAAAAGAGGGAATTCACGAGCAAAAAAAAAAAAAAAAAAAAATCTATTAGTATCAAAACATAAGCCATAATTTGAGGAAGAAATTTCTGGTTATGTAAGTTCGGGGCACAGCATCGTACAGTAGTAGTGTGCTGTGGAGAAACGGGAAAATAAGAGAGTTGAAGCGTTTGACATGTGGTGTTACGGAAGTATGCTGGAAAATGGGTGGCATGATAAATATTTGACTAGGTGCAAGTAGGAGTCACACATTGAGGTATTCCACATTAACTTAATTATGTATGTAGACAGTTTATTTGTTCCGGAATCGAGGATCTAGACGGTATTTGCTTGTTTTCGGCACTGATACTGGCAATACATTGATCCCATGGTCTCCAAGACTTTCGAAAATTCTTTAATTTCAGGTATGAAATCGGATAACAAATGACAAAAGAAATTTGTTTTTCGTGTGATTCCTTTGCTTGTAGTGTGAAACCTTGCTTGTTGCCAAATTTCATGATTCTTGGTCAACGGGAAGTACCTTATTGGGTTTGATGCATGAGTTAGTATAAAAATACCGGGTGATCAAAAAGTCAGTATCAATTTGAAAACTTAATAAACCACGGAATAATGTAGATAGAGAGGTAAAAATTTACACACATGCTTGGAATGACATGGGATTTTATTAGAACCGAAAAAGGAAACAAAGTTCACAAAATGTCCGACAGATGGCGCTTCATCTGATCAGAATAGCAATCATTAGCATAACAAAATAAGACAAAGGAAAAATGATGTTCCTTATAGGCAATGGTCAATATATCCACGATCATTCCTCAACAATAACTGTAGTCGAGAAATAATGTTGTGAATAGCGCTGTAAAGCATGTCCAGAGTTATGGTGAGGCACTGGCGTCGGATGTTGTCTTTCAGCATCCCTAGAGTTGTCGGTCGATCGCGATACACTTGCGACTTTTGGTTCTAATAAAACCCCATGTCATTCCAAGCATGTGTGTCAATTTGTACCTCTCTATCTACATTATTCCGTGATTTATTGCCAGCCGCTTGTGGCCGAGCGGTTCTAGGTGCTTCAGTCCGGAACCGCGCTGCTGCTATGGTCGCAAGCTCGAATCCTGTCTCTGGCATGGATGTGTGTTATGATCTTAGATTAGTTAGGTTTAAGTAGTTCTAAGTCTAGGGGACAGATGACCTGAGATGTTAGGTCCCGTAGACCCATTTGAACCTTCTTTTTTTTTCCAGACAGTTACAACACTACAACACACCACTACAACACAAAGAACAAAGTTTACAGAAATCACGGACTGGTACCACACACAACTTCCCTGCCTTACGCTGACTGACGACTTCGGCAATAGAAAGGGCATCTGGCTAGAAACCTAAAGACAAATGTATCTTGTATGTCGAAATAAATGCTAGGAAAGATAGGGACACGCAATATAGTATATGATATATCAAGTTTTTGAAATAAAATTGCTACATTTTCCATTTATGCGTAAGGAGAAACAAAGTTTGTTGTTCCACCTGCGTTATTTCTTCTGACGTCACTAGGGATGTTTCGACTGCCAAGCAGGTTCTAAAACTGAAGGAATATTTCCAGATATTCGAGTAAATTTGATAGAGCTCGAAAATAAGAGAAGTAGGAAAGTGTACAGAAGTTGACGCAACGAGTCTGATTACTCTGCGGAGCTGGGGGGGGGGGGGGGGGGGGCAAGTGGACGAGCTGAGCCGGGGACATCTAAATGAAAAACTTGGCTGCCAGGGTGACGCGTCTCTCAGAGAAGCGCGCCGCGCAAAAAGAGAAAGCAGCCGGCCCGAGGACTGTAGACTGGAGAGGAGAGGAACGGGCGCGTTAATTAATTACGGCAGGACTCGGACGCTGAAGGCGCCACCAGTCGCCGCGCACGGCCACCTTGGCTTCGCCACTGTGCGCGCCCACTCCATAACATTGACGGGAGTCCTGTCTCCCAGCACGCACCATTCTACTCTGCCTCGGATTCGAAAAATTAAGAGCGGAGTGGGTTTCCGGTCTAGTAAACATATCGATAACGAAAGTAATCTTCGATGTTTAGACATATGGCGCAATACCTGAGGAAACAGAAAGAGAAAGAAGCTAATAACAACGGTTTTCATCTTCGTTGATCCATTATGGACCGTGGGACAACGGCTGGCATGTATCTGTTGATGCAATAATTTACCAACAACCTTATGTATTGTAGAAATTTATTTTATGTACTTCTTATGTGCCACCAGTTTCGACATTACATTGATGCCATATTCAGGCCCCTGTACAATGAGTAGAAAAAAAGTACTATTAAAAAATGTACAACATAAGTTAACAAGAGAAATTTGTTAACATCGAGTATAGATTTAAGTGTCAGGAAGTCGTTTCTGAAAGTATTTGTATGGAGTGTAGCCATGTATGGAAGTGAAACATGGCCGATAACTAGTTTGGACAAAAAGAGAATAGAAGCTTTCGAAATGTGGTGCTACAGAAGGTTGTTGAAGATTAGATGGGTAGATTATATAACTTATGAAGAGGTATTGAATAGGGTTGTGGTCGTTTGGGGGAGAAGAGTAGGGAGCGAGGTCATCGGTCTCATTGGATCAGGGAAGGAAGTCGGCCGTGCCCTTTCAAAAGAACCATCCCGGCATTTGCTTCGAGCGATTTAGGGAAGTCACGGAAAACCTAAATCAGGATGGTCGGACGCAGGATTGAACCGTCGTCCTCCCGAATGCGAGTGCAGTGTGCTAGCCACTGCGCCACCTCGCTCGGTGATTGGGGAGAAGAGAGGTTTGTGGCACAAGTTGACTAGAAGAAGGGATAGGTTGGTATGACATGTTCTCAGGCATCAAGGGATCACCAATTTCGTTTTGGATGGAAGCATGGAGGGTAAAAATCGTAGAAGGAGGTCAAGAGATGAATACACTAAAAAGATTCAGAAGTATGTAGGTTGCAGTAGGTACTAGGAGATGAAGAAACTTGCACAGGATAGAGAAGCATGAGGAGCTGCATCAAACGAGTCTCAGGACTGAAGACCACAACAATAACAACAACTTAACAATTGACAGGTACCATGTTAACTATGTAAGTGTCCGCAGCTCGTGGTCGTGCGGTAGCGTTCTCGCTTGCCACGCCCGGGTTCCCGGGTTCGATTCCCCGCGGGGTCAAGGATTTGTCTGCCTCGTGATGACTGGATGTTGTGTGCTGTCCTTAGATTAGTTAGGTTTAAGTAGTTCTAAGTACTAGGGGACTGATGACCATAGATGTTAAGTCCAATGATGCTCAGAGCCAGCCAACTATGTAAGTGGCTCAAAAAGACATATTGTATACCATTAAAACGATATTTAACATTAGGGCAAATATGCTTATGCCTATGTCATGCTGCTGTTAATAGTGTTCATTGTTTTACTCGATATTCTGCAATGTCAGGCTGACTTAGAACCACAGTTTAATTAGATATTCCTAGCTCAGTAACAGGCTGTGAGGTTATGCTGGAAAGTAAGGCATACAAATTTTTATGTGGAAGAGCCTTTTACGTAAGACACACATTATTAACATTCTACATCTTTACTCCACATGTACGACTTTCGTTATACATGCAGCCCTCTGCAGCTCCGAATTGTAGCGTGTAACATGGCGGTGTGTAACATTAGAATGTCAGTGCGCAAGGAAAAGTATGTTGTAAGCGAGTTTCGAATTCGTCGACACAAGGAGCACCCTCTTCTCCGGCATTACAGTGTCAGACCACAATCAGTCGCTGTGTTATCGGCATCATGCTCGATACAGTACCAGCTTGACTCCATCCCACTTTCATCTCTTCCAAAATTTAAAGAACACTCTCGAGGACTTCACTTAGTGGGAAGCGGCGCAAGCTAAGGTGAGGTTGTGGCTCCGTCAACAAGGTCAAACGTTCTACGAGGGTTGGAACTTAAGTAGTGGCAACTATTTATTCACGTCTGATACAAAAGAGTTACATGTTTTCACCTGTTACTGTCCTTCAGAGTAGTCACCAGTGTTGTCTAGAACCAGTTGCCAGTGATGTGGAAGGCGTAGTATACCGTTAGCAGAGCCTGTTCTGTTGATGGTGCAAATGGAGGGGTCTCCTGCCTGTCGAATCGCTGGAACAGTTCTGAGGCGAATGCCACGATGTATGGTGGTTGGTACAGTACTTCCCAGTCCCATCGACCGAACAGAGCAGCCAGAGCTCGCACTGTATACGCCCGCGCGTTGTCGTGCAAAATGATGGGTGGGTTGCGCCGCTTCTTTCGCAAAGCTGGTAGCAGATGATGCTCAAAAAACGAACAGTAATACTATGCATTGACGGTCTGCTGTGAAGGAATGTGATGCGCTAGGATAACACCATCACAGTGTCCCAAGATATTTATCTCATAACGCAATGATTAATGGTCGATTATCATTGCGGCTTGTACGAAATATGGATGCCGTCTGTCATATGGTGCAGGAATTTGTAATTACTTAAGTCTGTTTCGAAGTTCTTTTTATTGTGCTAGTGGTGAGCAATCGAGGGCTCCATGGCGATTAGTGTAGGATGCGGCATGGAACGTGTTGGGTTGCTCTGTAGTATTGTCTGTATATTATACATCAACTAATTCCTGTTATTAATTATATTTCTTGACCATATCAACTGAGTGAAAATTAGACCCCATAAGTTCCCCCATAGCGATTTCCTGTGTTTACTTTGTCCTGAAACGAGCTTTCGAACTACATGCGAGATGTGGTAATGATGTGTGCATTTAGTGAAATTCGATGAAAAATTTGTGGTTTGGGAGTAAGGTTCTGGGTTGGCATTATATGGGCCCACTGTACACCTCTCGTGATTACTGAGAAGAGTTTAACTGCTCCTCGCTACAGAGACGAGATTCTGCAAAAAGTGGTGCGACCGTATAGCCAACATTTGTCAGATAATTTAATTTTGCTGTATGATAACACGCATCCACATTGTGCTGTTCTCTTGAAAGCTTTCCTTCAGCACGCTATGCTCATCTGTTCCCCGGACACGAACCCAATCGAATACGTGTGAGTTTGACTGAAATGAGACGTTTTGGGCGTCGACAGGGACCACTTAGTCACCACGACTTTCACGGAACCGTGGCCGTGAGCAGCAGAGGGCCGTCAGCACACCACTTGCTGCGTCGCCTATCTGTGATGGGGTGGTTGCTTCGTGAGATCTCGGCGGGCGGTGTAACTAGCCCAGTCTTCAAGCACGTGCATAGGGAGACGAGTGGCAGCTGGCGGACGACAACAGATGCAAGGAGTGTGGGTCGGCAGGTGTCTTGCTGACCGGCTGGACGTCGGGGAGCAGCCGAACCACAGTGTCTTGGAATGTGCGCTTGTGGAAACGACTGGCGGGTAACGCTGGCAGTTTATGCAAACGGCCCGTGTACCAGGAGGACGGAGCGGTCGGCCGCAGCAGCTGGAAGCTAGTCTGTGCAGACAAGTTTGAAAACGAACGTCTCTGAGAGGCAACTGACGGGTGTCCGACACAGTCAGCGAGGTGTCAAACACAGTAAGAGTGGGCCGCACAGTGCTTTCCTGTCTCCTGGCAAGACGTTGTTCGGCCTGCACGGATGTGGCTACGATTAGTTCAAAGTATTTCTCAAGAATACTGACAATCAACTTCGATATTTGTTATGGATTTCGTGGTTTACCATGGTGAACTGGTTTAGTCGCGCGCTTGTGCGGCTGATTGCTCACTGTTTACTAAAGGTGCCTGCAGACGCAATATAGTTAGCACAATCACCTTGCCTATCTCGTTCTTTCTCATTGTTTGTGGGAAGGCCTTAGGGTAGGATCGTGTTAGAACTGGGGAAAAAACACATCAAAAGTACACCATGGCAAATACAGTCAATACCGTCACTGCCCGATAGCGAGAGAAATTCTACCGATGATGGTGCCACTAAAGCGGAGTTACTAAATACAGTTTTCCGTAATTCCTTCACCAAAGAAGTCGAAGTAAATATTCCAGAATTCGAAATCAGAAAAGCTGTTAGCATGAGTGACGTAGAAGTAGATATCTTAGGTGTTGCGAAACAACTCAAATGACTTAAGAAAGGCAAGTATTCCGGTCCAGATGGTATACCAATCAGGTTCCTTTCAGACACAATAGCGCCTTCCTTAGCAATCATATACAACCGCTCACTTGACGAAAGGTCTGTTCCTAAAGACACAGGTCACACCAATATTCAAGAAAGGAAGTAGGAGTAACCCATTGAATGACAGACCCATGTCACTGACTTCTATTTGCAGTTGGATTTTGGAGCATATACTGTACTCGAACAGTATGAATCACCTTGAAGAAACTGACTTATTAACACATAACCAACACGGATTCAGGAAATATCGTTCTTGTGCAACTTTCTTCATTCCCATGAAATAATGAGTGCTATCGACAAGGAATCACATATCGATTCCAAATTCCTAGATTTCCAGGAGGCTTTTGATACCGCTCCTCACAAGCGACTATTAATCAAATTGCGTGCATATGGAATTGTGTGATAGGTGATAATCTGAGCAGCCCCTTAGATGGCGCTGTAATTTACAGTCTAGTAAAATCATCAGACGATCAATTCCAATTACAAAATGATCTAGAGAGAATTTCTGTATGGTGCGAAAAGTGGCAACTAGCACCATTATCCACATGGGTACAAAATGAAATCCGATAAATTTTGGGTATACGATAATTCGCACAAATCTAAGGGCTGTCAATTCCACTAAATACCTAGGGATTACAATTACGAACAACTTAAATTGGGAAGACAACATCGATAATATTGTGGGGAAGGCGAAACAAAGACTGCGCTTAGTTGGCAGAGCACTTAGAAGATGCGACAAACCCACTAAAGAGACAGCCTACATTACTCTTGTCCGTCCTCTGCTGGAATACTGATGCCCATTATGGGATCCTTACCAGGTAGGATTGAAGGAGGACATCGGAAAAGTGCAAAGAAGGGAAGCTCGTTTCGGGTTATCGCACAATAGGGGAGAGAGTGTCACTGATATGATACGCGAGTTGGGGAGGCAGTCACTGAAACAAAGGCGCTTTTCTTTGCGGAGAGATCTGACACCCACCTACGTAGAGAGAAACGATAATCATAATAAAATAAGAGAAATCAGAGCTCGAACGGGAAGATTTACGTGTACCTTTTTCCCACGCGCCATTTGAGACTGGAATGGTAGAGCAGTAGTATGAAAATGTTTCGATGGACCCTCTGCGCTGGCCGCTGTGGTCGAGCGGTCCTAGGCGCTTCAGTCCGGAACCACGCCGTTGCTACGGTCGCAGGTTCGAATCCAGCTTCGGGCACGCATTTGTGTGATGTCTTTAGGTTTGTGTCCTTTAAGTAGTTCTAAGTCTAGGGGACTGATGACAGATGTTAAGCCTCATAGCGCTTAGAGCCATTTGAACCATTTTTGAACCTATTGCCAGGCACTTACGTGTGAATTGCAGAGTAACCATATAGATGTAGACGTAGATGTAGAAATCTCCAGTCTTCAGTATGGTATTGCGATAGCTATCAGGGTTCAGATCTAGCTATGTTAAGGTCTTGTCATACTTACACGGTATGATCCTATTCGTGTTGTCGAGTGCAGTGTGCGTATGGAAGTAAGGTTCTAAGTAGTGCAATACTTTGACTCAACCACGCATCAACGTGTACCTGGTTCATTATGATTTATTTATACTGTATAGTTGAAATATTATTTGATTCATCTGGGGTTATGGATATCATGTTAACTCGTTAACTGATTTAGAGTTTCAAGTGTTTTTGAATTAGAACTGCTTATGAATTGTGAGATCTGTAACACACGTGCACAGTTATTTAGTTATACTGTTGCTGAACTATTTGTTAATGCTGTTTCTGTTTCTGGTTCTTGTTTTCGAAATTATTGTTTTTTATTTTCGATTAATAGAATTTAGATTATATGCCGTACTTTTATAATACTTGTTTTAGGAAAATTTTACATGATACTTTAGTGATTGTTTTCAATAATAGTGTTGTTTATTCATGGCATCACCGCTAAATGACGAGGGTTGTTTTTTAAGTAAGGGCCGTTCGCGCGTATAGTCCCGTAGTTCGCGTGGACTCCGCAACAAGCCACCGCGCCACTTGCCGGCATCCTTCCCGTTCACACTGATGCAAGTTGCAGCTCTGTAGCTGTCGTGTACGCATCGTTGTGCTACTTCATAATGTTTACGATTATTGAATCGCCCGCCGCGTGTGAGATACAGTCAGTGATACGTTTTTTCACCGCGGGAAGCCTATCAGCTGCAGAAATTCATCGTCAGTTAACAGAAGTTTATGACTTGAATGCAATGAGTGAAGGTAAAGTGCGTCAATGGGTTAGAAAGTTTAAAAATGGCCGTCAAAACGTCCATGGCGAAGAACGCTCAGGTCGGCCCTCTGATCACTGATGATTTGGTGGCTGCAGTCGAAACAAAGATTCGTGAGGACAGAAGATTCACAATTTCCACTCTTTCTTTGGAATTTCCACAAGTTTCAAGATCGGTTTTGTACAAAATTGTGTCTGAAAACCTAAACTTTAAGAAACTGTGTTCTCAGTGGTTACCCAGACTCCTCAAAGAGGAGAGATTTGCTACATCATTGGACTTTTTGATTCATTAGGAGGAAGAAGGGGATGACATGTTGAATCAAATTGTCACTGGAGATGAAATATGGGTATCCCATATCACTTCCGAAAGCAAGCGACAATCGATGGAATGGCGACACACAACCTCACCCGTCAAGGTCAAAGCCAAACAGACGCTGTCAAAGCGCAAGATTATGGCAACTGTGTTCTGGGACCAGCGCGGTGTTTTGATAGTGGACTTTATGCCACGAGGAACGACAATCAACTCAGATGCCTACTGTGCAACTCTAAAGAAGCTCCGCAGAGCGATTCAAAACAAAAGGCGCGGCATGCTGGCAAAAGGAGTTTTGCTCCTGCACGATAATCCTAGGACTCACACCTCTCAAAAGACTCGGGATTTGATTGATTGATTGATTCTTTTGACTGGGAAGCTTTGGACCATGCACCATACAGCCCCGACCTTGCTCCTAGCGATTTTCACCTTTTCCGGCACCTGAAACACCATCTTGGCGGGCAGCGCTTCAATGACGACGATGAAGTGAGAGCGGCCGTGAACTCTTGGCTGTCGAAACAGGCGGCCGAAGTCTTTGAAGAGGGAATTAAAAACTTAGTTGTACGGTATGACAATGTCTTAAATAAACAAGGCAACTATGTAGAAAAATAGGTAAAAGTGTGTAGAATCAGAAAATAATTTTTTTTACAAAAGTATTCGTATCTTTTTTAAAAATAAAAACGGCCCTTACTTAACAAAACAACCCTCGTATGATTACTCCTTGACAACTCCGAGTGACTTCCGTTCCGCAGCCTATATTGCTGTTAATACCTATTCCTCTGCACCAGTATGTACAGTAGGAAGTCACAATGAACCTTAAAAATACATTTGGATTAAATGGATTCAAACACGAGGAAAGGAGAAAGGTAGACATTTTCGTTAACTGGATTACGAAAGTAACAGAAATGTTAAATCAGAAAAGTAGGTATCTCTCTGATCAGAAGACTATGGATCCTTTTGCGTAAGCGATGATTCAAGCGTCAGCGGATGATGTAACTTTTCAGATGATTGCAGGATGAGAAAAAACAAGCAGTGGGAATTACGTTGTGATGGAAGAGGACTCCTACAAAAATGACGAAATAAATCTACGGCCTATATCTGTCATTCAGCAAGTAGGATCAAGAGACCTTTCACAGTAGATATAAAAAGATAAATAGTGCCCGAAGCGTGCTCGCTTGGCAGTCTATGGAGACCACTACTCATCGCACCTCGTCACTTCGGAACACAATTATTTTCCTACAAGGATCAGAACAACAAAATTGCCAAATAGAGTGCTCAGCTAATACGAGACGACCATTCCACTCAAGCTCTTTGCTCTAAACAACTATAGGGCAGCTTGTTGCTAAGAATCAATACGGACTGAATCCTGAAATTTTGGTTTGCAGCAAAGTTTATACACTGTATATTCACACTTATACAAATGTTTTACATTAGCCCTATATTTCGAAGTCCATTGCACTGAACACAATGGGCCACAATTCAATGGCGATTCTGCCTTAAGTCGTGCATAGTACCTGGTTGTTGTCTACGCCTGTAAACGGTTCTTTTCAATCGATCCAACATATCTTCGTTTCGGTTCATGTCCGGGAAACAGGCAGGCCACTCTATCTGATGACCTTACCATGCTCAAGGAACGTAGCTACTAAAACATCCATATGAGCACGAAAGTCATGATACATCAAGAGGAAATTATCATCAATCGCCACTTCTTGCAGATTCTTGTCCCTATACCTTAAAGTAGCTTGTCAGCCATCAACAACCGCGAGAGGTGTACTGTGATCCCATGCAATAGCAATCCATAGCGTCACTCCAAATCTATCTTGTTGCATATGTGGGACACGGTGTTGGAGGCGTTCTGTACTACTCGATTGTCTCCAAACACATTGTATGAGATTATCAGAGCAAAAAAAAAAATCGAGTTTTGTCTGTAAGCAACATCTTACGGAATTCCGCAGGATTTATTAATCTGTAACGGAACCCATGGGGTTGTAGTTACGAAGGTTACTCTCTATGGTTATCTGGAATGATATAGTCTCCTGTTGGTTTGATACGATATATCGCGTCCTGTAGTCTTCTCGAACTCCGTATTCCATTTTGGAGCACTCAGCTCACGATTCCTTCGACTTATAAGTCTTAAATATTGATCGCCATGTGCACCTGTCGAACGTGAACGGCACGTGCCGCCTACAGTGAGGTGACAAAAATCATGGGGTACCTCGTAACATCGTGTCGGACATCGTTTTGCCTGGTCTAGTACTTCAACTCGACGAGGTATGGACTCAACAGGTCGTGGGAAGTCCGCAGCAGAAATACTGAGCCATGATGCCACTCTAGCCGTCTATAACGGCGAAAGTGTTGCCAGAGCAGGATGTTCTGCATTGTATTCCATAAATTCGATGGGATTCATCTCGGGCGATCTGATTGGCCAAATTATTCGCTCGGACTGTCCAGAATGTTCTTCAAACCAATCAAGAAAACAATTGTGGCCCGGTGATATAGTGCATTGTCATCCGTAAGACTCAATTTTTGTTTGGGAACATGAAGTCCATGAATGCCTGAAAAAGTTCTCCAACTAGCCAAACATAGCCAGGACAGAATCCATTCTATGTAAACACAGCCCACACCATCATGGAGCCACCAACAGGTCGCACGTTGCCTTGTTGACTACTTGGGTCCATGGTTTCGTTAGGTCTGAGCCACATGAAATCGGGAGTAAACTGACCAGATCACAGTTTTCCAGATGTCCAGGTTCCAACCGATAAGGTCACGAGCCCAGGAGAGGCGCTACAGGTGACGTGCTGTTAGCAAAGGCACTCTTGTCGGTGGTCTGCTGCCTTTACCCATTAACGCCACATTTCGCCGCACTGCCCTAACGGATATGTTCGCCGTACGTTTCACATTGATTGCTAATGTTATTTGACGAGGTGTTTCTTGTCTGGTAACACTGACAGCTCTACAAAAATGACGTTGCTGTCTATAGTTCAGTGAAAGCCCTCGACCACCATATTGTCCACAGTGAGAGGTGATGCCTGGAATTCGGTGTCCTTGGCCTTGTGGATCTAGGAATATTGAATTCCCTAACGATTTTCGAAATGGAATGTCCCATCTGTCTAGCTATAACTGATATTCCGCGTTCAAAGTGTCTCAATACTCGTCGTGCGGCCACAATCACGTCGGAAATCTTTTCACGTGAATCACCTGAGTGCAAATGACAGTACCGGCAATGCACTCCCCTTTTATACCTTGAGTGCACGATACTAGCGCCATCTGTATATGTGCATATCGCTATCCCATGACTTCTGTTACGTCAGTGTAAGAACGCTACCCATCCGCTGGAACCGATTCCCCGTCCTCAACACATCAATTTGAGACCTGTGCACACGTCGAGCAACTTCGCTGGTCGATAAATAGTCTGATCGTAATGTGAGGACGTGGAACGAATCAGTGCTCCCGGTTGTCTTCTTTGGCATGATGGATCCTCGCTCTACTGTTCCAGAGATGTCTCTAATGCATCCTCGCCGGTGCTTTACGTTCAAGTGAAATCTTGCAATCTATTCGAGCGCAATGTTCTACACGAAGGTAATGGTCATGGTGACTGCGTGTATGTTTACAAACATCATCAGCGGCGACCTTCCGATCTGTACACTTTCACCATGCCAACACACCTGCGTGCAATATCGGGAAATGGGAACTTTTGTTGGTATGAGTGTAGCTACAAACTGTGTTCTGATTCACGTTATTCTTTGGGACTAAATTAGCGATAGCCTTTCAATAAGCAAAAATCATACAATTATATACTGTCTAGTAAACTTACGAGAGCAAAATTATGAGTCGTAAACAGTCACACATTTGACAATCACAGTTGCCAGCCGCTGTGGCCGGACTGTTCTAGGCGCTTCAGTCCGGAACCGCGCTGCTGCTACGGTCGCAGGTTCGAATACTGCCTCGGGCGTGGATGTGTGTGATGTCCTTAGGTTAGTTAGGATTAAGTAGTTCTAGGTCTAGGAGACTGATGACTTCCGATGGTAAGTCCGATAGTGCTTAAAGCTATTTGAACCATTTTAGTTCATTATATAAATATTTGCCCATGAAATTTAGTTATTGTGTTACTTCACACGCAACAATTCATAACTTCTTCCGAGGTACGAAATTCAATCACGGTCACGAGTACAAAAAATAATTTGCCGTGTACTACCGTGGCTGATGCGCGTATGCGAATGTATCACTCAACCGCCTGTAATTGAATGAGCTCGGAATTCTTCACAGTCAATTCTGCGGTAGTACTTCCTGAGAATATTCAAATATTTGTTACTTATTTTTAGTAAGACTATTCGCTCATTCATAAGGCAACGACGCTATCCGAGGGTTTTAGTAAAATGGCAGTATACGAATTCGAATCTTCGACCGACAGCAGTGATCCCAGTCCAACTAAACGTGTCAGGAACGAGGTACAGTATCCATTGACAGGCACACTGCCCCACCCCAAATGACTACAGAACTACTCCGTGGAAGAACGTAAAACGTACTAAACCTGTTATTAGCCAGGCGCAAATCCAAACACGTTACTGACAGTACGAAACTTGTAGAGGAGCAATTTCTTGCCGGTTTCACGGCACTAAAGGGCATGCATCAAACATTTTGTGTTCTACCCGCATACAAAAGATGAAATCTGTCTCCACCTGACTCTTTATCACCTTGTACATAACTTCTCATTCTTCTTTCGGCCCTCAATTCCCCCCTCCCCTCCTCCACCTCCCATCCCGCCGCAAACATTATTCCTATGAAAAGTACAAACTGATATTGCAATAGCTTAAAACACGTTGAACATGAATGAAGCAAAACATTTAGTTAAGAATCTACTGACAAGCACCCATTACATTATAAATCGTATATATGCTTGTGCTTGAGAGAAGCAGCTCTTTTTCAAACGCGTATTGTTTGATGAATAATTCTTAATCGCACCTAACCTCAAGATATCGGCACATCATGCAACACGTGGTTCCTTTCGTATGGCTGATGCAACCGTCACATACAATTGCACTTCGGATGTACGATACGTGTATCTGCAATAAAAATGTCACAGTGGAAAATATCTTAATCCAACAGTGGTGTGCAGATCTGCGATGAGTAGCAGTTTACCATTCTTCTCTGTCATCTTCCGTAAGGATTCACATATTGTGTAGCTAATGCTGCACCTTACAATTTTAACAGGAGCTGGATATACAGGATCTGGGACCATGTCTGACGTTGTTGACATCAGACATCACAGTTCGAAAGAAAACACTGTATCAGCGCTTCCTTCCGTATTTAGGTCGTTTCACAGATTCCGATTAGTAATTATACACATACCCGTCCGTCCAGTATACCAGAAGCTTCACACACAACAGTAGCGAGAAGGGCATATTCAGATACCAAGAAAAATTTTGAGATCGAATAAATTGAGAGAAAAATCATTCCTGATGAAATTTTGACTCTGAGTTGAGTGAGTGCTTCTGATAAGCGCCTGATTACGGAAAGCATCAAGCAAGCTATCAGTTTCGTGTTCTCACTTAATAGAACACTGTAGAGAGGAACAGTATCAAGTCCATAGTAACGCCACACGTTCAGGTATCTGTAATTTGTGTCGTCGTCTCTCCTTTATTAATAATATACCAGTGATGAACAGCAGACAAGCGAAATAATGATCCACGTATGGGATCCCACAACGTCAACGTGATTTAAGTATCTCGGCCATGGTGCCGAGTTAATTTTCAAACAAAAAATATATTCTTGGAGACTTTTTACACAACTCGACCTTCCTCGCTTTCAGTCCTGCAGAAGTGTCTAGAATGAACATCGCCGTCCGTCAGCATGTCTATGGACTTCAGCACGCCTTGTTTCCTTTTGTCTTCTTCGTCTTCCAGAAGAGAGCTAATTCCATATTTTTACTGAACTATTTACTCCTACAACCATACGACACAAGTGTATTTTGTTTTACCTTACTCACAGTAACTTCTGCGATCTTCATTCATCCTATATCTAGATCTACAGCTATATCTATACTACGTGAGCCACCTTATGGTGTGAGGCAGAGGATGTTTTTATGGCAGCCTGCCGCTGTGGGCGAGCGGTTCTATGTGCTTCAGTCCGGAACCGCGCTGCTGCTACGATCGCAGGTCCGAATCCTGCCTCGGGCATGGATATGTGTGATGTCCTTAGGTTAGTTAGGTTTATGTAGTTCTAAGTCTAGGGGACTGATGGCCTAAGGTGTTAAGTCCCATAGACCTTAGAGCCATTTGCTTTTATGGCATTGTCATTTCTTCTCTTTCCTGTTCCAGTCGTGAATGGTGAATGCGATAATTGTTGGTAATCCTCCGAGAAAGCTCGGATCCCTCTAATATTTCTTTCACCATTTTTGGCGAAATACGGGTTGGGGGAAGCAATATATTGATTGACTCTTCCAGGAACGTTCGCTCTAGAAATTTTAATAATAAAACACACCGTGATGTACAATGTAGCGCATATCACTGGAGTAGATTTAAGCGCGCTGCTCTTTCAATCTGGCAATCCTATCTCGTGAAATGAAATGTCGTGTGACTAGGGCCTCCCGTCGGGTAGACCGTTCGCCGGGTGCAAGTCTTTCGATTTGACGTCACTTCGGCGACTTGCGCGGCGAAGGGGATGAAATGATGATGATTATGACAACACAACACTCAGTCCCTGAGGTGAGAAAATCTCCGATTCAGCCGGGAATCGAACTTGGGCCCTTAGGATTGACGTTCTGTAACGCTGATCACTCAGCTACCAGGGGCGGACATCCCATCTGGTAAAGCTCTCAGACTGACGTGAGATACTCGAATATCGGTCGTATTTTAAGCTACCTTCCCTGTGGATGGGCTACAGTTCCCGATGACGCTTCATATGAGTCCCAGATTGGAATCTGCATTCCCTACGGTTAGTTTCATGTGGTCATTCCATTTTAAACCGTTCCATGTGCATACTCTCCGATATTTAATACGTGGACGTGTTGAAAAGTATTGCCACAGAATACTTTTTTTGTGAAAAGTCGTTGAGCTTTTTAAATAAAACATACTTTATTAACACTCTGTATTATTATTCTTTATGTCCATATATCTACGAGGGTTGTCCAGAAAGTAAGTTTCGATCAGTCGCTAAATGGAAACCACAGTGAAAATCAGAAACATTTTATTTGCAATAATTAGCTACACTTTCCAGATACTTCTCCACATAGTCGCCGTCCGGCTTAGGCATTTGTAGGAGCGTTATACCAAATTTCCAACAGCATCATCATAGAAGGCAGTCGCCTGTGCTTTCCGATAATTCTCTACGTTGGTCTATAGCGCGTAGCCTGCGCCCAAGTGTTCTCTTCGTATCCAGCATATCATTTGAACAAAGATTATACTCAGGACGAGCCAATTAGGGCTGTATTGTAGGTGATCCAACACTTTCCGTCGAAAAGGCTGCAAGAGCGTCTTCACTCCCCCTGCAGAGTAAGGCTGAGAATTGCCATGAAGAAGGAAGTGCGTGGCAGTTGTGCTACGTGGGCTGCATTCATTAAGGCGAAGCCTCTCTGTGGGCCCTTTTACTTGGCGTGTGAAATTGTTGTTCTAGGCAGCTTTACTGTCTCACAGTGTGCTCACAATTGAAAAGAGCGTCTTGATACGATCGACGGTCATACTATAAACACTACCCACCACATATGTGCAAAGCTTCATCGGGTTTTCACTGTGGTTTCCATTTTGCGACTGATCGGAAATTGCTTTCTGGACAACCGCGTATTTCACATCGTAGTCAAACTGGCGACGAACTAATTTCTTCCAACGAGAGATCAGTTTTTTTATACCGTCACTATAGAATGTTTGATGGAGCAACCACTTCACCTCTACTAGCATTGCTTCATCGATATCAAAGTGAAGCTCTCGAAACGAAAGTCTTGGAAACAGATGAAAATCGGTTGGGGGCAAGACAGGACTGTATGGAGGATTTTCGATGACATCGAAAACAAGGCACTCGATTGTAGCGGATGTTGTAGAACCCGTGTGTAGCCTGGTATTGTCAGGGTGAAGGAGATGGTGTTCCACATGTGGACGATCTTTTGAATTGGTTCTTTCAGTTTTCTGAAAATCTCGCAGTACCTTACAGAGTTTATTTATGGTGGTGCCTTCAGGCATGAAGCACTGTCAGTATGACTCATCTGCTGATGGCTTGATCCCCAACTTTCTTGGCGTCGGTGATCCTTTGTGGCGTCTAGTGTAACTCTATCACCGTCCATCTTGAATGGCAATCAGTGCTAGCGTTATACCTCTGCGAGGAATTTTTAAGTAGTTGTGACCGTGATATAACCTAATGGGAATAGAACAATCAAACTGCTAATCGTTTACGAAACTCTCCAGCAGAGTATAATTAACAGTAAATGGGAGGGTCAGGAACAGACGTTCTCCCAGCACAAAAGCAAATTGTAACATTACATATGAAAGCTGGTCGCCACCCTAATTAGGCATTCTTGTATCAAGCATAATGATAGAGCAGAAGGCAGTGCTAAGGCTAACCTAACCTTCCTTGATACACGCACTGAACTTATTCGTTTTTTTTTTTTTTTTTTGCACTACAACACAGTAACCTAACCTTGCAGATAACTGTGCTACTAACTAATAAATCAGACAAGCAAATGACCAATAAGATGGTAAACAGCAACATAGGCCTCTCAACAGCACGTACCTTAAATGAACTAGATGCAACGGATTAAAAAACCAAATATCGACACACTTTAAACTAATGGCAATACTCAACAGGGAAAAGCTTGAAACGATTCTACATTCAAATCAAGGGGGTCTACTAATGACCATAATCTATAACTTCATTGCCTGATACAGGGTCTTTATGCCTTGCATTAGAATAAATAACACAGTAAACAGTTCTTTCTTAAACTTGGTTTGAAGCAACTAAACAGAATCCAAATTTAACTACACTGGCTCTGAATGAGCGTTTGCATTGCTTCATTAAATAACCAGGCCGGTCCATCAGGACCGTTAAACTTTCAAGGTTTGAAGATCCATGCTCGTTAACAAAACTAGACCAGTATGTATGAGAAAAGGCAGTGCTAAGTCTAACCTAACCTTCTTTGATACACGCACTGAACTCATTCGTTTTTGTTTTTTTTACACTACAGCACAGTAACCTAACCTTGCAGATAACTGTGCTACTAACTAGTAAATCAGACAAGCAAATGTCCAATAAGATGGTAACAGCAACTAGGCCTCTCAACAGCACGTACCTTAAATGAACTAGATGCAACGGATTAAAAAACCGAATATCGACACACTTTAAACTAATGGCCATACCCAACAGGGAAAAGCTTGAAATGATTCTGCATTCAAATCAAGGGGTCTACTAATGACCATAATATATAACTTCATTGCCTGATACTGGGTCTCTATGCCTGTTCATTAACCACCTTGCATTAGAATAAATAACACAGTAAACAGTTCTTTCTTAAACTTGGTTTGAAGCAACTAAACAGAATGCAAATTTAACTACACTGGCTCTGAATGAGCCTTTGCATTGCTTCATTAAATAACCAGGACCGTTAAACTTTCAAGGTTTGAAGATCCATACTCGTTAACAAAACTAGACCAGTATGTATGAGAAAAGGTAAGTATTCTGATCATTAATTATTACTTACGTAAAGCACAACAAACTATAACTCTTTAAATAACAAATGTGCTTTCAGATGCGGTCTTTTGACCGACTCAAAAATACTTTAATTGATTGTGAACATGACCACACAACCTCATATTCAAGTTGAACCACTTTCTCATAATAAATTAGGACACTCCGAATCAAATTCCCTAGGATAGGAATCCTTTCCAGGTTTGTGATTTGGGATGATTACGGGTGTACGATAGAGGTTTTAGCAACACCACGATTATTATTCAATTCCAGCAATTTTCACAAATACCGGGTCTATTTACAGGGTGCCAAATACAAAACAACTTATTGGAGGGCTGGTGGCACAAGTGGCAAAATTTACAGTGGCCATTAACATGGCGGCGATGTAGTCATGGCAGTACTATTGGAGTCGACCTATTGGTGATATTGGCGGCGAAATAATATTTTTATAGGGCCAAAAACCATGCCATGATAATGGTACCACCAAATTCAGAATCCGAGGCCCAAAAACACTGCCCTTAAGCTCTTATGGCCTCAGAACTCCAGAATATGAGCCACCATGATCCGCTGCTGCTAGGTGTTAACCACAGCACTGCTCAGCCCAGATTCCTTACCCGTCTCAAACGACGAGTTTACACTTGTGCGCCACCCACAACTTTTCCACTCCGCCAGGCTACTGCCGTAGCCGCGGAGCTTCCCTACATCTTTTACATTCAACCCTACGTTCCCTAATTATGGACCAAGTCATTTATAGTACATTGCATAACAATTACGTCAGTAGTTATTTAAATTCACAAGCATAATTTAGACGACATCGTTCAAAAATTCACGTAACTGAAACATGTATACAAAGTCAAAGAATTTCCAAGACAGTTACCACATTATACATAAACAATACTATAAATTGGCAGAGGAGTATCGATAAAGATACGAAGTAGATCAAAAATTGGTGTTACAAACTCCATTGATGCTCTCCTGTTTTCTGCGTCAAAATCGTGAACCCAGCTGTCAGCACCTGTCAGAATGTTTTAAAACAACTCATGATCATCATGCTCAATTGCCAAAGAAATTGTTGGTAGAAGTCCAATCTCTTCTGATCCTTGCCAGGAGTATAACATTCGAGCACCAACCGTGCACACAGTTTTTGTATCGTAGTTCTGCAGTGAGGTTGTCATGATATGCTACACTCGCCTGAGTGATGTGTGTATGCTATCCGATGATTTTATCTGACGAGTTCATCAACCCGATTGCAATGTTTCTCATCTTGGTGGTGCACTCCGAACTCTTTCATACGTGTTGCGGTTGGCATGACCGTGACTGTTTCCTTCGTTACGAGCACAAACAACCCACCGTCACACATTGCTGATGGCGATTCGATCATCACCGTACAAAGACTTTCACACTTCCTTCGCAACGTCAGGTAGCGGTTAGGAATGAGGTACACCGACCGCAGCGCAGTCGCGGCAGGTTTCAAAATGGTTCAAATGGGTCTGAGCACTATGGAACTCAACAGCTGAGATTATCAGTCCCCTAGAACTTAGAACTACTTTAACTAACCTAATGAGATCACACACATCCATGCCCGAGGCAGGATTCGAACCTGCAACCGTAGCGGTCGCGCGGTTCCAGACTGAAGCGCCTAGCACCGCTCGGCCACTGCGGCCGGCTGGCAGGTTTCAGTTTCACTGAACGCGGTCTTTATACCTCGCATCTGTGATCTGTAATTAAGTCACAAAATTTATAGTAATGGGTTATTTTAATCTGTCCCTTAGTGCATAATTTAAAGATTGAAGACATGTCTGTGTAACAAGGATTTGGTAGGCTGGGCAGTTGTCTACATCCGTGAGCTCCTGTGAGTATACCTTGTCTCTTCTTGCCTGAGGTGTACTCTCCGAGTTAGTAAGACATTGTCGTGACCACATTCGGAGAGGTTCTGTTCGTGATGTTGCGCTGTTGCTGTCTTTAGTCCTCAGACTGGTTTGATGCAGCTCTCCATGCCACTCTATCCTGTGCAAACCTCTCATCTCCTAATAACTGCTGCAACCTACATAATTCTGAATCAGCTTACTGTATTCATCTCTAGGACTCCGTCTACTATTTTTACCAGTTCCCCTCCAACTTCTCTATAATACTAAATTGATGATCCCTTGATGTTTCAGAAGGTGGCCCTTCAACCAGTCCCTTCTTTTAGTGACATTGTGCCACAGAGTTCTTGACCCCCCCCCCCCCCCCAGTTACATTCATTACCTACTCATTAGTTACGCGATTTACCCATCTAATCTTCGGCATTCTTCTGCAGCACCACATTTCCAAAGTCTCTATTCTCTTATTTTCTTCAAGTTTAAATTGGTTATCATCCCTCCTTTGCCTCGATACATGGCTACATTCCAGACGGATACCTTCAGCAAAGACTTCATAACACTTAAATCTATATTAGATGTTAATAAATTTGTCCTCATTAGAAACGCTTTTATTGCCCTTGCCAGTCCACGTCATATATGTTCTCTACTTCGGTCATCGTAATTATTTTGCTCCGCAAACAGAATAAACTCATCTACTGCTTTTAGAGCCGCCCAGTGTGGCCGTGCGGTTCTAGGCGCTTCAGTCTGGAACCGCGTGACCGCTAAGGTCGCAGGTTCGAATGCTGCCTCGGGCATGGATGTGTGTGATGTCCTTAGGTTAGTTAGGTTTAAGTAGTTCTACGTTCTAGGGAACTGATGACCACAGCTGTTAAATCCCATAGTGCTCAGAGCCATTTTTCACTGCTTTTAGTGTCTCGTTTCCTAATCTGTTTCCCTCAGCATCACATAAATTAGTTCGACCGTATTTGATTATCCTCTTTCTTTAACGTTCATCTCATACTAAACAACCAAAACATTATGACTACTGCCCACTGCCCCGCTGGATGCCGCCGGGTGACGTTGTGGGTACGTGACGCAGTAACAAAAGGATGTAAGCAGAGCAGACCACGACGGAGAATCACCATAGCGAAGATATTGGCTGAAAATGAGGATATCCATTGATATAAGTGACTTTGACAAAGGGCAGATTATTATTGTGCAGAGCCTCTGAACGGGTGTCTCGAAAACGGCGAAGACGGTCGAATATTCAGGTTCAACTTGCGTGAACATCTACGGAAAAAGCTAGGACTGTGAAAATACCACTAGCGCTAAGTGGCTGGACGTCGGAGGCTTCTCTGCTCTGTAAAGTAGGGTAGACGGTGATCTGCGGCATCTCTGCCGAAAAAGGATAATGTTGGAGCACGTAAAAGTGTTTTGGACCACACCGGTCGTTAGAGATTGTTGAACATGGAGCTTCGCAGCAGACCACCCCTACGTGTTCACATGTTGACCCAACGGCGTCGTCAGTTTCTATTGCAGCTGGCACGAGGCCATCGGGATTCGACCGTTGATCAACGAAAACGTGCCGTCTCCACAAACAGCCGTCATCAAGGTGAACGGCGGTTTGAAACGTGCAGTGCGCCACGGACGCAGGCTGATGTGTGCAGTATCATGCTAAGGGGCACATTGTCCTGCGCTTGCTGGGACCTGTGGTAGTAATCGAAGACACGCCGACAGTTGCGTCCCTCCATGCTTGATGTCTTCCCCGGAGGCGATATCATCTTTCAGCAAGATAATTGTTCATGTCTCGGAGCCAGAACCGTGATACAGTGGTTTGAGGAACATGATAGTGAACTCACGTTGTTATCTCGCCGACCACATTCGCCTGATGTAAATCCAGTGGAAACCACTTGAGTCGCCAGGCCGGCCGGGATGGGCGAGCGGGTCTAGGCGCTACAGACTGGAACCACGCAACCTCTCCGGTCGCAGGTTAAAATCCTGCCTCGGGCATGGATGTGTGTGATGTCCTTAGGTTAGTTAGGTTTAAGTAGTTCTAAGTTCTAGGGGACTGATGACCGCAAAAGTTAGGTCCCATAGTGCTCAGAGCCATTTGAACCATTTGAGTCGCCAGCCGGCGCCATCATAGCGGACACAAAACAGCAGCCTGTTATTTAAGTGAATAACATGATCTGAAACAGACATCTAGTGCTACCTATCTCCACAAACTGTCGTAATGTTTTGGCTTATCTGAATATATCCTACTCCCAAGACGATGTCCATTCCGTTCAACTGATCTTCCACATCATTTGCTGTTTCTTAGTGCATAATTCTAAGATTTAAAACTTCTGTCTAACAAGTATTTGGTATGATCCTCAATTATCTACAAATGTGTGCTCCTTTGAATTTACCCTGTCTCTTCTTGCTTAATTCCTTCCTCAATATTTTCTTTGTTTTCTTTTACTATTTTCTCGACGTATAGAATGAATAACATCACGATAGGTTGCAACTCTGCTCCATTCACTTCTCAACCATCGCTTTCCTTCCATAGCCCTCGAACCTTATATTTGCCGTCTAGTTTCTGTACATGTTGTAAATAGCCTCCAGCTGACCGTATTCTAGCCTTGCTACATTCAGATGTTCAAAGATAGTATTCCTGTCAACTGTTCGTGTAACGTAACTAAATAATGAAGATTTAACTGTCTAAAGATAACTTCAAGTATTTATTTTTTAGGTACTTCCAAAAAGGTTTCTTTTGTGTGTCATCAGTCTTCTGACTGGTTTGATGCGGCCCACCAAGAATTCCTCTCCTGTGCTAACCTCTTCATGTCAGAGTAGCACTTGCTACCTACGACCTCTATTATTCGCTGGATGTATTCCAATCTCTGTCTTCTACTACAGTTTTTGCCTTCTACAGTTCAAAATGGTTCAAATGACTCTGAGCAATATGGGACGTAACATCTATGGTCATCAGTCCCTTAGAACTTAGAACTACTTAAACCTAACCAACCTAAGGACATCACACAACACCCAGTCATCACGAGGCAGAGAAAATCCCTGACCCCGCCGGGAACCGAACCCGGGAACCCGGGTGCGGGAAGCGAGAACGCTACCGCACGACCACGAGCTGCTGACGCCTTCTACAGCTCCTTCTAGTACCATGGAAGACATTCACTCATGTCATAACAGATGTCCCTTTCTCCTTATCAGTGTTTTTCCACATATTCCTTTCCTCTCCGCTTCTGCACAGAACCTCCTCATTGCTTACCTCATCAGTCCACCTAATTTTCTACATTCGTCTGTCGCACCACATCTCAGATGCTTCGACCACATCTCAGATGCTTCGATTCTCTTCTGTTCCCGTTTTCTATTTTCTTACAAGTGAGGGAGGATAATTCTATGCAGAATTAAAACAGAAATCGCCACATTTATTTATGAGGTTATTTGCCAATTTTATTTCAACAGCTTCCTTAGCTCGAAGTGCACGCCAGAATTTCCGTGTTGTTATATTCCGTAGGAAGACCGGTGCCAAGGCAGTGTTCTGCAATGGCGGATTTAGTCGGTTATCGTAAATGCGTATGTCGCCTACTCTCTGTAAACCGATCCTCCAAAGCCCAATGTATGACGTCCCACAACTGCAAGGAATACGTAGACTCCCAACTTTCGCAAACCAAGATCACCTTTTACGGAACCCAAAAGGACCCCTACCTTAGATGATGGTCGGAAAACACACTTCACGTAATAATTCAGCAAAATGCGACGAATCCTGTTCTAGCTGCTCTCTGTCTCAGACAAAAAGGGCGTAGACTTTCGAGCCAACTCGGTATTGTCATCACCCACGCGCAACACAGTTGGTCGATTGCACAAAGCACGACTTATCAGACTTTCATTATAACCATTCCAACGAAAGCTGACTTCGAGATGGGCTGACTCAACTGAAAAACTCTTAGGGTTTGAGATGACATGGGCCAAACAACAAAAGTATCCTCTACATAACTGAAAAAACAACGGAGATTTCAAAGCCGCTTACTCGAAGGCACGTTCGCCGGCCGTTGTGGCCGAGCGGTTCTAGGCGTTACAGTCTGGAAACGCGCGACCGCTACGGTCGCAGGATCGAATCCTGCCTCGGGCATGGATGTGTGTGATTTCCTTAGGTTAGTTAGTTGTATGTAGTCCTTAGTTCGAGGGGACCGATGACCTCAGAAGTTAAGTCCCATAGCGCTCAGAGCCATTTGAACCATTTTTATCCAAGGCACGTTCCTTGAAATCTTCCATAAACAAATTGGTAATAATAGGTGAAGACGGGCTTCCCATCCCATCTGTCTCTTAGTAGTGTTGGTAGTTCAATAAAAAATAAATGGAAGTAAACATATGTAGAAATAGATTCGTTAATTCAGCACCAAATCTGTTCTCAATCAGTCGTAACGAGTAACACAGAGGAACACTAGTAAAGAGAGAGACCACATAGAAACTTAGTAGAGTATCAGACTCATTCAAACGCATTATCTCTCATCGACTAATCGACATAAGAAATCCGCCGAATTCTTAATGTGGTGCTCACTCAGTCCTACTATAGGGCTCAACAGGTAACACGGTGTTTTGCTGCACGATATGTCTCAGCATCACTGTTACTACCGATCAAGGCAGTGCAGCGGTTAGCACACTGGACTCGCATTCGGGAGGACGACGGTTCAAACCCGCGTCCGGCCATCCAAATTTAGGTTTCCCGTGATTTCTCTAAATTGATTCAGGCAAATGTCGCGATGGTTCCTTTGAAAGCGCACGGCCAACTTCCTTCTCCATCCTTCCCTATTCCGACGAGACCGATGACGTCACTGTTTCGCCCCTTCCTCGCAGATCAACCAACCAACCAACCAGTGTTACCCACAATCGATCGAACCCCTTCTTTGTTGACCTTAGGGAGGTCATTACACCTAGGGGGGAATAACACACTAACAGAGCTGCAGTTTGTTCATAAACTAAATTAATAGCTTGCTCTTACATACTTACATGAGACATTATGTTTGTGACATAACTCAAAGGAAAATATATTTTAACCAAAGGCACGTAAGCTTACCACCACAATGGCGTCAAGACACCTTTCAAATTGTCCGCTATTCACAGTAGACCACTCGACGGATTGTGTGACCTTGACTTTCCAATCAACAGCTGTTTAGTGATATGCCGATAGAGAGTCACAACTGACCAGTTTATCGCAACTATTGATATGTGCATTGCCACAGATAGGGTGCCTCATCATCATGTACCTTTCGACTGCGTATTTAAAATTGTTATCGTGTATGTATTTCACGTCGCACACGCAATTATGTTAATTCTTATGTCATTCTGTAAGTCATTCTATAAAATGAAGTCAAAGCTTCAAAGACAAACACTTCCAAGCACTGAAATTTATAACTTCCAAAAGTTGACGAGTTTGGAAGTTGTCATATAATAACACAAACATAATTGCAGACTGTGCACCTATTTGCAAACTTTATACGTTCGATTACTTCAAACACTCGGCTAGAATATTGTAAAATCTTATGCCACGTAATTCTGCTCGTTCATACCACAGACTATTCCGTCCTCTTTCAGTATGCTGTTACATTTCTATTCCCTCGAATGCATACATAACTCTTCATTTCTTGCTTGTATGTACTGTTTGTAGAGCTTTGGTGCAATCTGAAATAGTGTGTGTTGTTTCTTTCAAATGTGCTGCTACTGTGGAATTATTGAGCTGAGTCAACCTTTACATCTAGTGTTAAATTTACGTCCCGTGTCATCCATATAATATTACTGACAACCGGCACAGATAATTTTGTAGATACCAGACTTTGACAAGTGGTCCACTTGTTTGTTGTTTGTGGGGTATTTCAAACCAGTCTAATGCATATTCAGTACGGAAACTGAGATTTGCTTTGGGTTTTTAATAAATCGCGTGATTCTGTCCAAGAATTTACCGATACACTATATTGGAGTATTTGGCTGTTCTCAGTAATTCGTTTTCTTTAATCCGAGTAATTTCCGCATCAGCTTCCACTCTACTTTTCTTTAATTTACCTGGGCACTTTCTATCTGTTATTTGTAGTTTCAACATTTATTCTCTCATTCCTGATGGCGAAGCGTGCCTACAAGACCAAATAGGCTGACAGCACGTGAGGAGCCAGTGCTGCAGATTGCCTGAAGTTAAGAGCAGAAGAAAGGCCAATGATTTTCGTTTCGGCCTACCAAGAGGCAACTTTCACACGGTCTGTGCCACGGAGCAGGCACATTGTGCAACCGCCAAAAAAGAAAAAAAAAGTACCAGTGCCCCAGGCTGCAATGTACAGATAAAATCTGTGTTCATAACAATACCCTGAGGCAATTGCTCCTCTGATTTCACCCTCACCCAGTGGAATTCTGCACGCATTTATTACCACGCCTTGTGCAGCGAAACTCATTAAGACGAAATGCATTTTTTACCAGGTTGCCAATGTCTATAAGGACTTCCGCATGAGCAACCCAAAAATTACATTTGTGTTGCTGTGCACATCCCTATTACAGCTGTTTACCCGAGATACATTCTTGTTCTTCAACCATGCAAGTGGGATGCGCTTCGTTCCAGGGAATTTCTATGAATACTATTTCGATTAATGTAATGTAAGAATGGAAGACCAAAAGCAAAGTGCTCGGATTATAGATTTTGTAAGACTGGGATGTAGTCTTTCGCCCCAACTGTTCAGTATGTATATCGAAGAAGCAATGATGGGATTGAAAGTAATGTTTACGTTTGGGATCTAAATTCAGGGCGAAAGGATATACGCAGTGAACGTGAATAAAAGCTGTACGGCGTGTTGAATGAAGTTGACAGTTTAACGAGTACAGAATATGGACTGATAGTAAGTGGAACAGACACAAAAGTAATGAGGAGTAGTCGAGATGACATTAACTAGAAAAGCATCAAAACTGGTGAACACAAAGTAGGCGAAGTTAACGAATTCTCTCACGCTGGAAGCAAAATAACAAATCACGGATGGGGTCAGAAACACATGTAAAGCAGAATAGTATAGCAAAAGAGGGCATTCACGAGCAAAAAAAAATCTACTAGTATCAAAAATAGGCCATAATTTGAGGAAGAAATTTCTGGTTATGTAAGTTCGGGGCACAGCATCGTACAGTAGTAGTGTGCTGTGGAGAAACGGGAAAATAAGAGAGTTGAAGCGTTTGACATGTGGTGTTACGGAAGTATGCTGGAAAATGGGTGGAATGATAAATATTTGACTAGGTGCGAATAGGAGTCACACATTGAGGTATTCCGCATTAACTTAATTATGTATGTAGACAGTTCATTTGTTCCGGAATCGAGGATCTAGACGGTATTTGCTTGTTTTCGGCACTGATACTGGCAATACATCGATCCCATGGTCTCCAAGACTTTCGAAAATTCTTTGATTTCAGGTATGAAATCGGATAACAAATGACAAAAGAAATTTGTTTTTCGTGTGATTCCTTTGCTTGTAGCGTGAAACCTTGCTTGTTGCCACATTTCATGACTCTTGGTCAAGTATCTTGTGGGGTTTGATGCATGAGTTAGTATAAAAACACCGGGTGATCAAAAAGTCAGTATCAATTTGAAAACTTAATAAACCACGGAATAATGTAGATAGAGAGGTAAAAATTGACACACATGCTTGGAATGACATGGGGTTTTATTAAAACCAAAAAGGAAACAAAGTTCACAAAATGTCCGACAGATGGCGCTTCATCTGATCAGAATAGCAATAATTAGCATAACAAAATAATACAAAGGGAAAATTATGTTCTTTATAGGCAATGCTCAATATATCCACCATCATTCCTCAACAATAGCTGTAGTCGAGGAATAATGTTGTGAATAGCGCTGTAAAGCATGTCCAGAGTTATGGTGAGGCACAGGCGTCGGATGTTGTCTTTCAACATCCCTAGAGATGTCGGTCGATCACGATACACTTGCGACTTTTGGTTCTAATAAAACCCCATGTCATTCCAAGCATGCGTGTCAATTTGTACCTCTCTATCTACATTATTCCGTGATTTATTGCCGGCGGCGGGTGGCCGAACGGTTCTAGGCGCTTCAGTCCGGAACCGCGCGTTTGCTTCGGTCGCAGGTTCGAATCCTGCCTCGGGCATGGATGTGTGGGATGCCCTTAGGTTACTTAGGTTTAAGTAGTTCTAAGTTCTAGGGAACTGATGACCTCCGATGTTAAGTCCCATAGTGCTCAGAGGCATTTGAACCATTTTGAACCGTGATTTATTCAGTTTTCAAATTTATACTGACTTTTTGATCACTCGATATGTGACATAAATGACCGTACCTTTTGATTGCATTGACTTAGAAGCATCACCTTTTCACATTGCCAAGGAACCGTAGACTTTAACAAGTGGCATACATTTCAACTTGGTACGTCTCCCCGTTCCTGACAGGCGGACAGGGGAGAAACAGACAACAAAATAATCCTCTCTTAGCAGAAAAATCTTATTAGTCAAGATGGCAATAAAAACACTGCATTGTGGAGAACTGGTTTCGGTAAACTATATTAACATCATCAGACATTCGCACAGGTTATTATAAAAATCATATGATAGACGTACACAAAATCTTTCCATTATATCTCCAGATGCACAACAAATGACATGAATGATGTGTTGGCACATCAAAATAAAAAGTTAAAATTACTATGTACATAAATCACCACAACACTGCATTCATATGATCGCACGTCATGCCCGATCTAAGGTTGCCATTACGAGAGCGGCCACTACACTGCGCCCTCTAGCCCGCGCTGTGGAGCTCTGCGAGCGCCGCTCCAGATACAGCCCGTTTGATCATGAGCAGACGACCGAGCAACATTGTTTCATTTTCATAGTGAGCGAGCCACTACAGATTCTGGCTGTGTAACTTTTGTTAGCTTTGATACAACCGGCTTCGCACCTACTTGCTCCTCAGTACAAAGATATGTATTCACATTTATTATTGTGTTGAGATATAGTAAAACCACTTTTACTTTATATGCGATCTGAAGTTTTCCCGGCGTCTTTCCACTTTGAACAGTTCTCGGGTATCCGACCGGGCAGCGTCGTAATTTCTCCACAATATTTCGGCAGACGTACACGCTGCAATCTTCAGGTGGTTCCTGACGAATGCTGTGCTGTTCCTCTCGGCGCCCTATATATACTAGCCGTTACCTCCACCACCGTTCCTCTCCTGGTGTCTTCGGTGCGACCGGCGCGGCAGCTACTGGAGGTGGTGGGGGAAGCGGCGCCTGGGTCTGAACTGGGGAGTCTGTAGTCTCCCTGCTGCCGCCGACGGCAGCGGTCCTCGATCTCTGGGACCGCATCATTTTCTCCAGACTGAGTGCAGGGTTCCAAGCCCGACTAAGTTAAAGGCCGCTGTCTTTATTAATTAGATAGTCCTGTAGTCGGATTTCGATGGCCTCTTTAGTAACGCAGTCCCAGAAGTAGGAGGATTGACAGAGTATTTTTGTTTTTTCATAGAACACAGTATGGGCAGTCTTTATACAATGGTGAGCCAGGGCTGATTTAGTGGCCTGGCGTAGTTCAGTATGGTGCTTGTGTTCGCGGCACCTCTCTTCTACGGTGCGGACTGTCTCCCCAATGTATGATTTTCCGCACTGACAGGGAATTTGATAAACGCCTGGTTTTCGAAGGCCTAGGTCATCTTTCACTGAACCCAGTAGTCAACGTTTTTGCAGGGGATCGGAATATACATTTCACATTGTGTTTCCCCAGGATTCTGCCGATTTTCCTTGAGGTGTTTCCGACAAACGGAATGCACGCCAACGACTTTTGTTCTTGTTCTCGTGGCGTAGTCTGTCTGAGTGCGTGTCTTATTTGCGTCTGGTAGTACCCAATTTTCCGAAATGTTGTCTCTAGGTGCCGCAGTTCTGCTGGAAGGCTCTCCTGATCGCAGATCGATCGTACCCTTTACTGGCAGTACCGAGAGTTCTACGTCACCTGCTCCTCCTAGCTTCCTACATTCGTCCTACCCTCTAAATTACAGGAACAGAGCCACGCGCCGCCTGCCAGACGGAATACAAAAGTAACATAGAATACAGAAATCGGTTATCCACAATACAGTGCTTTATTGCGATCTCGGCTAATAAATTTTTCTTCTCTTAAGAAAGTACATACTGATCGCCTCTTCAAACTCAGTATAACTAATGAACAACGTAATCCTCGTATAACAGTTTCTTATTGCCGACTGCAGTACGGAACCAAAATGAGCAGGTTCTTCGGAGAACGTATCGAAAACTACTGACAAAAAGAAGGGACAGAATGTTAGCTGCGCTTAGGCGTGAGAGAATAACTTCAACGTACTGTAACACGCCCGGGAGTATAAATGGCGGGGGAGGGGACCCTAAAGTGGTTGTCGTTCCTTGACCGTACGCCCTGTCCACACCACGTACCTGATAATCCCGCGGCGGTCTTATTGTCCTGCTCTACACTGCTGCTGGCTTGCCTGAAATTATGCAAGCAAGTTAGAGGAGCCACTCAACGTCAAAGCACAACACTGTTCTACGTCTGGTATGAACAACTATATTCTGAGACGATACCCAATCACAGGCTGCACTGTTTACACTCTAAGTCGTAAATGTTTATTCCAATTAACAATAATGATGATTATCTGTCCAAAATATCACTTGGACGAGCCTAGGGGTAACCGACACGACGCGGGTGATTGTTGATGATGTGGAAGCCGAATGACCGCACGAAAGTTCTTACGCTCTTCACGAATACACAGATATTTGGCACCAGTCCTCCTTGACACTAGTAATAAATTTTAACACTGTTCACAAAGTTAAATTTACAGTTCACAGTTTTCAGTTGTACGAGCGTGCGAGTAACCTTCGCGGCGCGGCTGATTCTTGATGATGCGGAAAAGCGATGACCGAACGCACTTTCTCACGCTCGCTACACGACACTGGCTCTTGTTTGCACTCTTTTATGGTATCTAATTTTTGCTCATTCACATTAGTTCATTCTGGGAGACCAAACACGGCGCGAATGATTGATACTGTACGGTACGACACGCAACGAGAGGATACATAAATACGTTATCAGCAGCACTGCTCATTTTTTAGCCCTTTGTTTGGCAAGTGGTGAGAGTAAAAAGAAAAAAATCAGTGCTTATATTAATTTTTTATGCTTAAAGAAATGTAATTCAGTGAGTTTTAGAAATTTTTGACAAAAACTACGAAAATTATGAAATGTTACTTACGAGCAACATTGCCTGCAGTAGACCACATTTATACATATTATAGGAAAAAAGTGTTTGCCAATAACCTCAAGCAAAACGTTTCCTGTACACGAATAATTTAATTTATAAACACATTTATGCATTCCTGCTGTGTAATAGACCTGTTTCATTTTCCTTTCTAGTTCGTCTTGCAATGGAATTTTTGGAAACAGTTCCTCTTTGGTACGAGGCACAATACTAGATTGCATTTTGAATTCCAGATGGACAATAACGACAACGACCTCTGGGACCGTATACAGGCCGATGCTCCATATTATCAAATCGGACATCTTGTGTAACAGTCGGAGCTGTTGGCTTCCTCCTCTTCTTTTGTGATGGTGTTATGTCTATTGAGGGCCTTCCTACTTTCCTTTTCCCTGAAAACATCAAACCATTGGCAAAATCTGCCCTGAATGACTTCAGTGAGGTCTTCTTGTCCAGAGATTCTCTTCGAAATAGCACCCAGGCATTTACAACACTCAGATCTAGCATAAATCCAAACAATCTCATGTACCAACCACTAGTTTTCATTGGTACTCTGTAGAGATGTATCAGCATATCAGCAAGATCAACTCCTCCCATATGCTTGTTGTACTGACGTACAATACTGGGACAGGGCACATCAGTTCTTCTTTTTTAATTGCTGTCCCATCATTTTACTGTTGTGAGTGGTTGGACACCACAAAAGGAGCTTGCAAGTGTCACGATTTTATTGTTTTGAATATCCGTCGTAAGCATATGTAATATACTAATGGCACATGTACAGACTATGGGCAATGTTGCTCACAGGCAGATAAAAATTTTATACTATTTACGTAATTCAAAGCAATGTTATATTGAAATATTTCTGCTGTCAACTCACCTCTGGGTATTTCTTGAAGAAAATCGGCTAAGATTACTGCCAATTTATTGAAATCCAGTCTTTCTGAACCAAAATAAGAGACCCCTGTTGCTCACACTAGGAGATCTGTGTAACACCACTGCACAAACTGCCATCTCGTGTCGAAAACCTTGAACTCTTACAACTGGGATTTGCAGTGTGTAAAGGAACGTTTCCTGGAGGCAACAATGCCAGTAAAAGGCACTGGGAAGTGTTTGTTGTCCCATGAGGCCAAGGTAAATTTGATGTTGCTTGAGAGCAACACTGCCACGTAAAGGGTTAAATTACTTCTTGGGGCATTTTCCTCTGAATCATTTGCTTATTTTATCACTTTACTGTAATAGCACTTGTAGCAACAGTTCAACTTCCATACTAACAATGCCTCTCACAAGCACAGCTACACACTGCACAACATAACAGTTACGTGTCCCTTGCCCGACTCGACAGACGCGGCTGCCCGCAGAGATACTCCGCAACCAATCCAGCGATACGACAGTACGCTTACAGTACTAGAGTAAACTGCACAGGGTGCAACGGTAGATGAAGATAGAACATATGTAACAAATAATTGGGGACTTCCGAGTGTAAGTTCAACTTTGAAATGAAGAGGTTGGCACAAGAGAGGAATTCGTCGCGGGCTACACCGAGACAGTCAGAAGACGACAAAAAAGAAAGGAGGAGTTGTCGAGGTGACATTAATCTTACAGGCATCTTTTATTCATTTAGTGCAAATGGTCACATAGGGAAAATCGGGCAAAGTAAACAATAAGCCGCGCGCTGTTAATTCATTTGAAGCGGACACAGACTGGGAATGGGCTGTAGTACCACGAAATGACGTAGTGGATCGATGTGGGGTAAATCTGGATAGCTTAAACTCTCACAATGCTTCAGCAGCTTTTCGTTGCTGCGTCAGCGGTATTTACTGAATGGAATTACACGGTCCAGTCACATTAGTACGACAGCGCCTACGTTCGATGGAAACGAGCAGTAGCCACTTACTGAAGGCACGTGGCAGTACCAGCAATGGAAGGTATATAGAGCGTGTGCGGGGGACGCTGAAAACAGTGCAATCGTTGTCGTGCTGCGGAAAAGGAACAATGTATCTGACGTCCAAAAGGGCATGATCATTGCCTTTCGGGCAAACGGTACAAGCAATTCAGAAACGGCTAAGTTCGTAAACTGTTCGCGTCCCAAGTTGGTGAAAGAATACCGTGCATGGCAAAATGACGCTGTCGGAAACTGGCGCCAAGGTTGCCGAAATGTGTACGAGCGAGTGCACGAGCAAATCGAGGGAAACTGACCGCCCAGATGTACCAAGGGGGTTACCAACGGTGTTCAGCGAACGTTGCGGTGTATGCGCCTCCGCAGCAGGCGCCAGGTTCGTAGCCCCATGCTGACTGCTCCAGTTTAGCGACAGTACCGAAACTGGACGTCCACCGAGGAGCGACAACTGGCCTTTAGCGCTGAACCGCCGATCCTGTGACAGCAACTCAGCAACGATGTCTGCAGCAGGGTAAAGAAAGGCAATCTGCAAACCAACAGGCTTCACAACAGCCTGACCGTGTACCCAATAGCCGGCCGAAGTGTCCGAGCGGTTCTACGCGATACAGTCTGGAACCGCGCGACCGCTACGGTCGCAGGTTCGAATCCTGCCTCGGGCATGGATGTGTGTGATGTCCTTAGGTTTAAGTAGTTCTAAATTCTAGGGGACTGATAACCTCAGCAGTTAAGTCCCATAGTTCTCAGAGTCATTTTTGTGTACCCAATATCGACGGTCCGCCGCACATCAAGTTATGAGTTCGTTTCCCAGTTACTTGGAAAATCCATAAAGAAAAACATTACGCTGTAGCAGATTCATCCTAGAAGATAAGGATAGACGCACCAAAATTCACCAGTCCCTGTTGTAGAAAAGTTCAATCCTAAAAAAAAAAAAAAATTCTGACTGTTCAACCAAGTCACAGAGTTTATATATATTCGTTGTGCGGTCTGACGGTCCTTGATTTCTTTGTCAGAATAAATTGAAATTCTCTTAATTTTTCCTTAAATAATTAATTAATGTCACTAAAGAATCAATGTTGTTCTCATTTAACGAAATATTCCACTTTAAAACCGATCTTCTTGATCACAATCGCCGATAAAGTTTTAAAACGGAATTTTAATATATTTCACAGTAACGATTATTTTCAAAATGTCAATACGTGTCGACTTTTCATTAATAAAACTTTAAAGTAGTTAACTATTGAAGATCGTCCACACTCCTGATAAAATTCTGCCAGAATATCTTCAAGAAGTCTGAATTTAAATTTGCAAATTTCACACATAAGTAATATTTACGACGTATGTCGTAACAACAGAGTCCACTGAATGTTTTAACTTCCAACTCGAAGTTTATTTAACAGTTGATAACCAATTGACAACCAGTTACAAGCTTCATCATTCCACATTCAACACTGAACTCCTCTTCATTTTATAAAAAAAAAACATAAAACATATTTTAATAATGGTCAGCATGATGTTTCAACGGTTCTTCCAGCCGCCGGCCGTCGACTACGATGCAATAGTGGTTAACTCTCGTCTTCCGCCGCTTCTGGAGTCCCCCTGGATCATCTTGCTGCCACGCTCGAGATGAAAGAAAAGTAAGTCCCCACTTAACATACTACAAATAAATAAATATATATATTAACATTTCTTACCAGGCGTCGCTCAAGCGGTAAAAAAACGCGATGTTTCCTCATTACACTTTTAAAACACCACACTTTTCTGATGGATCACATTTTTTGCTCCATCTGCATGAAATCTCTGAAAGCAAAAACCCTGCAACGGTCGTTGGAAGGGTCCAGGCCGGACAAGTGAGCATTATCGTATGGGAAATGTTTTTGTGTAATTCCCAAGGCGATCTCGACAGTCTGGAAAGCACAATGGATGAACAGTAGTACGCATCAATTCTTGGGGACCATGTCCATCCAAACAAGCATTTTGTTTTCCTTGCCGTGATGGCATTTGCCAATAATACAATGCAGCGTGCCACACACCTCGCAGTGTACGTTTATGATCGATGAACGCCAGGATCAGTTTGCCATACTCTCTTGACCACCGAAAGCATCGTATTAAAAGCAAGTCGAAAATCTGTGGGACAGCCTCGATTGGTTTGTGTGTCATGAATGCTCTACCGAGAAAGCTAGCGCAAATAGCTATGGTACTGGAGCGGGGCTCGCTCCTCATCCCTCAGTGACTCTCTACCTGCACACCTCGCACCCTTCCGCGCTGCTTGACAGGTGCACATACTAATGTGATTGGAGAGTAAATAAATTTAGAAAAATTAAGAACAGCTGGAAAAATTTTGAACTTTGTGTTGTGTATCAGTGCATCGAAGAGCTTCGATAGTACCGCCGTACATTTTCTCAGCGTCAGGGCGTTTACAAGAGCTGTTCATTTCGTGTCGCGGGCGCCTACCGAGGCGAGCAGTTGTAACGATCGGCGCGTAGCGTGAACGGAAAGCAGAACGGAGGCTTATGTAAGGAGAGCAGCCGGCTACTGCGATTGGTGGTCGCCGGAGTGTCGTAGAGGGAGCGACGCGGCGCTGCGACGGCAATGCGACACATGACTAATGTATGCGCCACGCCGTCCTGGGAAAAACAGCTGCACATCAACTAAATATCGGCCCTCTGTCCCGGCCGGCGCTGCATTATTCACCCGGCCGGGCCGGGCCGTAGCGTACTGCAGCTCGCTGTTAAGTGCCACTTGCTCCCGACGCTCGATAGCGCCACCACGCGGCTGCCTAAGACTTCGTACTCGCAGCTAAATAAAACTCTAATCGCCGCTGCTTCTAGATCCGTGGTCGTCAAACTGCAGCCGTCTTTTACAATAACATCCTTATATCAGTAACAGCAAAGTCGTAAAACGTCGCCGAGCGGTCTTAGAGGCGGCTTGGCACGATTCGCGCGGGTCCTCCCCCCACCCCCCACCCCCCCGACCCCCCCCCCCCCCCACCACCACCCCCGCCGCCGTCGGAGGTTCGAGTCCTCCCTCGGGCATCGGTGTGTGCTCTGTCCTTAGCGTAAGTTAGTTTAATTTAGATTAAGTATTGTGTAATGGCTCTGAGCACTATGGGACTTAACTTCTGAGGTCATCAGTCCCCTAGAACTTAGAACTACTTAAACCTAAGGACAACACACATATCCATGCCCGAGGCAGGATTCGAACCTGCGATCGCTGTAACTTTAGGGACCGATGATCTCAGCAGTTTGGTCCCATATGAACTTACCACAAATTGCCAAAATTTTCCAATTTCGAAAAACGTCACCTACCTTTAAGAGTTTATTAAGAGTCCATTTTTCTTGATAACTAATTGAAAGGTATGTGCTGAGATTCGATAAGGATAGAGCCAGTGAAAAATGTCAATAGTTCGCAACCGCAAGGTTGGACGAGTAGTACATCTTCGAGTAGTAAGATCTTTGACAGCTAATACAGCTAGGTGTACGCGGTAGAAGTTTGAGTAGTGGTGAGGAGATGTGCACAGACAGCAGACGAGTTTCGAGTCGGAACTAGATGCCTGCAGGAGGCAGCCGGGTCGTGACAGCAACAAAGTAAGAATTTGCGCAACGCACATAATAAGCTATATATTGAGCGAAACTCGGCACATACCTAGAAAACTAGAAAGAATAATTAGTAAAATAGGTTTTCTTTGGTTAAATAATGTCTAAAACCTAGGTAGAAATCCCATTGTTGATGCAATAAGCGTTTTGTGAAACTTTCTCGTAAATCCATGCTATAGAACTTTTTTTGGTTTTTCACATGTGCCTTAAAAGTTCGAACAATAAGTATTTTTTAGATAAAATTAGAGTTTCATCTCACACCTTACGTCGTTCTCCGCATCCTGTGCTTGCATTGAACCAAAAGGTACAATAAAGTAAAGTTCCCATGAGTAAAGCTAATAATTTCATTTATCACAGTAAAATAATCTATATGCCATCGTACAGTTGGCAAATTATTCAGGTCAGGACAGAATTTTTATTAAGTAACAAACAGGGTCAAAATGAGTAAATTTATCTAGAATGATAATTTTATGCCATTGCGCTACGGCTGAGTGGAATATATGTTTTATTATCGGCTAAACGGGAAGGAGTGCATGAGCTAAGTCCACAGACGCAGTCAGATGCAGGTTGGTGACTTTCATTTATTTTTACCACTAAACTTTCATGCAGCCAGATGTGTATTTTGAGTATTAATTTTCCAACAATATCTTCATGCAGTCAGATAAAGTTCAGTTCAGTTAAATACGCAGTCAGGTGCAAGTTTTATTAAAGACTAAAGCAGTCACATGCAGTTCAGTCTAGTTTAAATAGAGACTTTTTATTAACAACACTTTCATAATAAACAAGGATACTCACCAGGGACACAAATATTTTGAGGTGTGATGAATTTTAACTGACGTTAGTGGATTCGGTGGTGCGCTATATAAAGTTTGCCGTTCACAATGGCATCACAAAGTATTGACATACCCACCATTACAAAAACATACTGTGTGGAAATAAATGGAAGAGGATGTAGATGAAGACGAAATGGGAGGTACGATACTGCGTGAAGAGTTTGACAGAGCACTGAAAGACCTGAGTCGAAACAAGGCCCCCGGAGTAGACAACATTCCATTGGAACTACTGACGGCCTCGGGAGAGCCAGTCCTTACAAAACTCTACCATCTGGTGAGCAAGATGTATGAGACAGGCGAAATACCCTCAGACTTCAAGAAGAATATAATAATTCCAATCCCAAAGAAAGCAGGTGTTGACAGATGTGAAAATTACCGAACTATCAGTTTAATAAGTCACAGCTGCAAAATACTAACGCGAATTCTTTACAGACGAATGGAAAAACTAGTAGAAGCCGACCTCGGGGAAGATCAGTTTGGATTCCGTAGAAATGTTAGAACACGTGAGGCAGTACTGATCCTACGGCTTATCTTAGAAGCTAGATTAAGGAAGGGCAAACCTACGTTTCTAGCATTTCTAGACTTAGAGAAAGCTTTTGGCAATGTTGACTGGAATAATCTCTTTCAAATTCTGAAGGTGGCAGGGGTAAAATACAGGGAGCGAAAGGCTATTTACAATTTGTACAGAAACCCGATTGCAGTTATTAGAGTCGAGGGACATGAAAGGGAGGCAGTGGTTGGGAAGGGAGTGAGACAGGGTTGTAGTCTCTCCCCGATGTTATTCAATCTGTATATTGAGCAAGCAGTGAAGGAGACAAAAGAAAAATTCGGAGTAGGTATTAAAATCCATGGAGAAGAAATAAAAACGTTGAGGTTCGCCGATGACATCACAGCACATTAAAGTCCTTTTTGGGGTTTGTGTGATCGTGGGTGGGAGGCGGCGGACAGTTTGTAAACCAGATTTAGGTTGTACAGGACACAAGCTGCAGGCAAGTGGGCCACTAACGTGATGTAAGCCAAAGTACTATCATGTGTATCCTGCATGGCAACAACTACTATCCCTGTCGCTGGCTTCGAATGTTGTGTGTGTGGTGTCTGTTTCGGTATAACCGTGCTGCCTCTCGAGCATTTCCATCTGGTTGACCGTACGCAAACATCATCTCGGCTTGTTCCTGCTATGAATATCTGACCAATCTGCTGATTATGGTGAATTGCGACAATCACAAAGCCTGCAACACACAAGGAAGACGGCGCGCGTGGTCAGGGAATTGCCATTCGTCAGCGCCATCTAACGTAGTAACGATGCATTTCCGGACACATATTCATAGGACCTTTTCTCCTCTATTTCGTCAAGAATCCATCCCTGTAGTTTTCCGGTTTTATTAATGCCTTGCATAGATGATTTCGAGACACTTATGTTTGTTTATATGTGCAGATATGTACAGCAGTAAACATAAGTTTCTTCTAGTATAACTGGTTTCTAACAACAACAAAATTAGTTTAGAAAAAGAGGTCTACACTTCAAAAAAACTATTGGCACACCTACACAAAAATGTTGATGACAGCTTGTAGACGCCTTGGTATGGAGTGAACCACGTTGCGAGTAATATCTGGTGAGATCTTCGACCACTCCTCTAACAACTCCTTCTGAAACTCCAGCTTCCCTCTAGAAAGACGTTTTCGAAGTTTTGTATCCAAGTGTAGCCAAATATGCTATACAGGGTTGAGATCAGGGCTCCGTGGTGGAGCATTATTTAAAAACCACTCACGATTTCTCAGAGCCGTACGTTTGTACGTTTAGGACATTTAGGGTCACTATCACGCTATCAAGACCCAGTTTCTGTGCGTTTCTACGTAAATAGCCTTGTGACCCATTGATATATTTACGATGATCCATAACACCTTCAGTTGTTGGCAAGTAACCAACACCAGAAGCTGCCCCCATGTTTTACTGTAGGTAAGATATGCTGTCATTCGAGCTCTGTATTGGGTTTGCACCACACCTTTCCCTTTCCGTCACATCCAAATAAGCTAAAATTGCTTACTTTAGAGAATAGCAAAGTCTCCCAAAAGTCAATCGATTTACTGACATAATCTTTGGAGAACTTTCTTTGGTTAATTTACGAAATCAATGTCTTCTTTCTGAGATATCTGCCATGAATTGACTGGATATCAGATACAAACGACCCCATCTTTCAAGGGGCTCTTTTGTGCAAGATGAATTATCTTCGACGCTCACTTCATGTAACAACTCCTGGGCGTCCTAATCTGCGTTTATTCTCTGTTGTTCCAGTCTCTTGAAACTTCGTGATGTTTTCCCGAACTGTTGTATAATTAACAAAGTTCTTTACCAGTCTTACGGCGACTTTCACTCTTCATATGCAATAAAACAGCTTGGTTGTGGAATGACACGGAATGCCCTTTCCCCTTCGGAGTCATCGTGACAAGTGAATTCCCCTTACATTGACCGTCAAGCAAGGGACTGAATTATTGGTCAACTCTGATTGCACAGATCTAATGCGGACGGCCCTGTCAGTTAACCACCATAACAAACCTCGCAAAGTGTGCTAATATGTTATAGAGCAGGAGAAACCTCATTTCATTAATTATATTTGTTTCTGTTGTTTTGTATAGTATTTTAATACACAAATTATTTCCATTACTGAGTCAGAGTTAATGGCATACATATAATGTTCGTAGCATGTATATATTTTCATATTAGATGCAAAAATGTGTCTGTGCCAGTATTTTTTGGTGCACTGTACGTGAGAGTGGCTAAGTAGCATGACATTGCCATACTGATAGAAGTGGTAGGGAAAATATTCGATTGTTCGCCTTCCAGTGTTGACAACTGACGAGCGAGCGCAGCTAGCGCCGATCGGAAGTTGTGGTGTAAGTGTCAAACGGAAGCAACACAGAACCATGAATGCGCCTTATAGCGACCGTCATCTTCAGGTCTAATACATGTTTATAGCAAATAATATGAAATAAAACTGAGAATGTTGCAATAAAATGCAATGAGTAAAAGAAAAATGGTATTAAAAACATTTAGTAAATACTTGTGATTCTGTCCTGTAATGCAGTTACTGTTATTAATATAACATACTAATTTATGAAGGTTACCAGTTATAATAGAATCGGTAGGGAAGGTGTATTAAAGTGGCCAGGGCAGGAAAAGTGGGTACTGCATTTCTTTTGCACTGAGCAATGCTTCCGCCAGTCTAAAAACGGGCAGACTGGTTTCTGATATACTTGTTGCTAGTGAGATTGACAGAGGTAGCATGTTTCGTTATTTTTCAGCAAAATCGATGTTTTCTTTTTGAGTTGTCCGATGATAGGTAAATCATCGTTATCTTACCAGTATGGATAGTTAGAATTTTTTTACGATATCAGTGCTCATATAACGTCTTTTGACCTTCAAATGTAGCTCCTTGTTATTTGTCTCAGTTTGGTATTTTGTTCTATGGATCGCTAATGCCTACATGACGTCGGATCGGGAAAGTGGCCACACTACTCGTCGGAAGAGTGGCCAAGGTGTTTCACCCAAAAATAATTAGTTACTTCCTAAAAATAGGCAGAATACAACAGATAAAATTAATTTCTAATCCCTTTTATACCGAAAGCTATCATCCGTCATCCGATCCGGCCTCTACTATTTAAAACCATACCTGTTACGTTATTTTGGGCTAATGCAAAAGTCCGACTGAAAACGGTCTGTTTATTGCAAGAGCAAACCTGATGTAAATAAACACAAACGTGATGATTAGTTCAGAAGCAGTAGCACACGTACATTGGCGTTGTTACGCTCTTGGACGAAGATCCTACTTATGTATTAGATATTTTACTTCTGAATTTCGTTAAATGAAACTCCAAAATACTCTAATGCATTAACAGACATCAACGTTTTTCTTAATCACGCTTTAGCTATGTAGTTTTTATTTCAAAAATCGTGTACAGTCACAGTTTTTGTACTGTTGTTCTCTGATTGTCGCGATGTTAATGCGCAGTATGAAAATGGCTGAGGCTGCTTCCTGCTCCGTAGAGAAACTCACGTGTGGGACACAGGTAAAAAGTGCAAATAAACAGGTTGTACTTAATGTTTTTCGTAAATTTACAAATTCGGCTTCGAAGTTTTTCGAGGGGACTGTATTTGATACAGTTGCGACACAATTACACGCTGGATGCATAGTGAAATCGGTAGCGTAGTAGACTGAGAGTCTGGTGCTGTTCATGCATCTGTGAAGTGTGATGTTAGTCATGCTTTTCTTCCGTTCGTAATTGTAAAATTCATAATCATTTTTTTATGAATAATGCACGTCTTCGGGTTTCTAATTACATGTTGTTGTTGTGGTCTACGGTCCTGAGACTGGTTTGATGCACCTCTCCATGCTACTCTATCTTGTGCAAGCTTCTTCATCTCCCAGTACTTACTGCAACCTACCTACATCCTTCTGAATCTGCTTAGTGTATTCATCTCTTGGCCTTCCTCTACGATTTTTACCCTCCACGCTGCCCTCCAATGCTAAATTTGCGATCCCTTGATGCCTCAGAACATGTCCTACCAACCGGTCCCTTCTTCTTGTCAAGTTGTGCCACCAACTCCTCCCCAATTCTGTTCAATACCGCCTCATTAGTTATGTGATCTACCCATTTAATCTTCAGGATTCTTCTGTAGCACCACACTTCGAAAGCTTCTATTCGCTTCTTGTCCAAACTAGTTGTTGTCCATGTTTCACTTCCATACATGGCCTCACTCCTTATAAATACTTTCAGAAACGAGTTCCTGACACTTAAATCTATACTCGATGTTAACAAATTTCTATTCTTCAGAAACGCTTTCCTTTCTATTGCCAGTCTACATTTTATATCCTCTCTACTCCGACCATCATCAGGTATTTTGCTCCCCAAATAGCAAAACGCCTTTACTACTTTAAGTGTCTCATTTCCTAATCTAATTCCCTCAGCATCACCCGACTTCAAAGTTTTTATTTCTTCTCCATGGATTTTAATACCTACTCCGAATTTTTCTTTTGTTTCCTTTACTTCTTGCTCAATATACAGATTGAATAACATCGGGGAGAGACTACAACCCTGTCTCACTCCCTTCCCAACCACTGCTTCCCTTTCGTGCCCTCGCCTCTTATAACTGCAATCTGGTTTCTGTAAAAATTGTAAATAGCCTTTCGCTCCCTGTATTTTACCCCTGCCACATTCAGAATTTGAAAAAGAGTATTCCAGTCAACATTGTCAAAAGCTTTTCTAAGTCTACAAATGCTAGAAACGTAGGTTTGCCTTTCCTTAATCTTTCTACTAAGATAAGTCGTAAGGTAAGTATTGCCTCATGTGTTCCAATATTTCTACGGAAAGCAAACTGATCTTCCCCAAGGTCGGCTTCTACGAGATTTTCCATTCGTCTGTAAAGAATTCGCGTTAGTATTTTGCAGCTGTGGCTTATTAAACTGATTGTTCGGTAATTTTCACATCTGTCAACACCTGCTTTCTTCGGGATTGGAATTATTATATTCTTATTCAAGTCTGTGGGTATTTCGCCTGTCTCATTCATCTTGCTCACCAGATGGTAGGACTGGCTCTTCCAAGGCCGTCAGTAGTTCTAATGGAATGTTGTCTACTCCTGGGGCCTTGTTTCGACTCAGGTCTTTCAGTGCTCTGTCAAACTCTTCACGCAGTAATGTATCTCCCATTTCGTCCTGATCTACACTCTCTTTCATTTCCAGAATATTGTCCTCAAGTACGTCGCCCTTGTATAGACCCTCCATATACTCCTTCCCCCTTTCTGCTTTCCCTTCTTTGCTTAGAACTGTGTTTCCATCTGAGCTCTTGATATTCATACAAGTGGTTCTCTATTCTGCAAAGGTCTGTTTAATTTTCCTGTAGGCAGTATCTATCTTACCCCTAGAGAGATAAGCCTCTACATTCTTACATTTGTCCTGTAGCCATCCGTGCTTAGCCATTTTGCACTTCCTGTCGATCTCATTTTTGAGACGTTTGTATTCCTTTTTGCCTGCTTCATTCACTGCATTTTTATATTTTCTCTTTTCATCAATTAAATTCAACATTTCTTCTGTTACCCAAGGATTTCTACTAGTCCTCGTCTTTTTACCTACTTGATCCTATGCTGTCTTCACTACTTCATCCCTCAGAGCTACCCATTATTCTTCTACTGTATTTCTTTGCCCCATTTGTGACAATCGTTCCCTTATGCTCTCCCTGAAACCCTGTACAACTTCTGGTTTAATCGGTTTGTCCAGGCCCCATCTCCTTAAATTCCCATCTTTCTACAGTTTCTTCAGTTTTAATCTACAGTTCATAACCAATAGATTGTGGTCAGAGTCCACATTTGCCACTGGAAATGTCTTACAATTTAATACCTGGTTCCTAAATCTCTGTCTTACCATTATATAATCTATCTGATACCTTCTAGTATTTCCAGGATTCTTCCATGTGTACAACCTTCTTTTATGATTCTTGAACCAAGTGTTAGCTATGATTAAGTTATGCTCTGTGCAAAATTCTGCCAGACGGCTTCCTCTTTCATTTCTTTCCTCTAATCCCTATTCAGCTACTATGTTTCCTTCTCTCCCTTTTCCTACTCTCGATTTCCAGTCACCCATGACTATTAAATTTTCGATTCCCTTCACTATCTGAATAATTTATTTTATTTCATCATACATTTCTTCAATTTCTTCATCATCTGCAGAGCTAGTTGGCATAGTCATATAAATTTGTAGTACTGTAGTAGGTTTGGGCTTCGTGTCTATCTTGGCCACAATAATGCGTTCACTATGCTATTTGTAGTAGTTTACCCGCATTCCTTTTTTTCCTAATCATTATTAAACCTACTCGTGCATTACCCCTATTTGATTTTGTGTTGACATTCCACGCTCCGATACGCAGAATGCCTGTTTTCTTTCTCCTGATAACGACGTCCTCTTGAGTAGTGCCCGGTCGGAGATCCAAATGGGGGACTATTTTACCTCCGGAATATTTTACCCAAGAGGACGCTATCATCATTTAACCATACAATAAAGCTGCATTCCCTTGGGAAAAATTACGGCTGTAGTTTCCCCTTGCTTTCAGCCGTTCGCAGTACCAGCACAGCAAGGCCGTTTTGGTTTGTGTTACAAGGCCAGATCAGTCAATCATCCAGACTGTTGCCCCTGCAACTATTGAAAAGGCTGCCGCCCCTCTTCAGGAACCACACGTTTGTCTGGCCTCTCAACAGATACCCATCCGTTGTGGTTGCACCTACGGTAAGGCCACCTGTATCGCTGAGGCACGCAAGCCTCCCCACCAATGGCAACGTCCATGTTTCAGGGGGGGGGTCTAATTATATATTACACGTGAAATTACTGTTTTCATTTCAAATATAAATTATTAATTTTCGATATTTTATTAAAGATTGTTAATAAAGTTTCCTTAACTTATGAAAATATAACACTTTAATTTCTTAGAACAAAATTGATGAACTAATTACTCTATTTGGACTATGTCCTTTGTTTTATGCCACAGATTTAGTCTCGCACGAATCAGAGTGATAAATGTCGTAGAAACATGAAAAACAATCGTTTTCACAGCAACGAGCACACCATACCAGTGCTGTAGCTTTATATTTGCCACTGTAACATTCCAATATGAACCCAACAGGACTGATCCAGTGCCAAGTTGAGGGATTTGTCGCGAGAAATAACAAGCCTGTTAAGCTGCCAGTCGTATTGGAATAACGCACGCAGCTTTTTCAGATGTCATTACCGAAAGCTGGCGGGATATACAACGGCACGTCATAAAAGAAGAGGAGAAAATGTTGCGCCTGGATTCTGTTGCTGAACGACTCGTTATCAACGTGGCATGACAGTCCCGGAACTGAAAAGTATTTCTCGGATTCGGATAAAGAAGGAGCTAAGAGATCATCAGACGACTGACTGTGATAAATACCTTGAGTGGCTTCAGTATTCAACAGTAGATGAAATCCCTGAAGTAAGCTTTTGCATGACACATAGCTCGCTCAGAAAAAGTACCCTGTGTCTGAGTTAGGATTTTCGTCACACTTGTTTGTAATTAGAATACTATCTTAGGTGAGAACGAGAGCATTTTATGCTTTCCGTCTTTTCACCTAAGAAGCGTGCGGTAGTGCTGGAATTGCTGAATATTATTTCAATCTGTTTAAAAATATTATTTTCCTCTTCGTCTCATTGTACGTCTGAACCGCAACTGCTCACATAATTTGCTGGTTAGTTAGATCAGCTGGCTGGCCAATGCTGTCTAAGTTAAATGCGCCGGTAAGGCTGTTGATCCGCATTAGCTCACAGTCTATGTGCGTGTAACACAGCATAAAATGGTTCAAATGGCTATGAGCACTATGGGACGTAACATCTGAGGTCATCAGTCCCCTAGACTTAGAACTACTTAAATCTAACTGACCTAAGGATATCACACACATCCATACCCGAGGCAGGATTCGAACCTGCGACCGTAGCAGCCCCGCGGTTCCGGACTGAAGCGCCTAGAACCGCTCGGACACAGCGGTCGGCTAACACAGCATAAAATATATCCTTATGATCGTACTTGACTGTACTGGACACAGCTTGGCCTCCGCTCCACGTTAAACGAAATCCAATGATATTGGAGCAAAGGCGGAAGAATACATGGTGTAATGTTTACATCAGGTTAATTTTTATGATAAACACAGTACAGGGTGTGAAGAACCCTGGAAAATGCGCCTGGAAATCATAAAAACAAACCTTGGATCGTGTTGCGATTGTACTGTCCACAGTACACGCCTAAGTATCGAAAGTTAGTCACGTTGTAGGTCTTCAGAAAAGTGCACTGAGTTACAATATATTATTTTCACTTTCACTTAAAATAATTGGTATTACTTTTATAATATGTAGTTTCAAAATGTGTAAGTGGTAAGGTTCCCAGGGTAACCACGATTTGGTGAAAAATGAATTTCTGTTTGAGTGGCCACATTCCTCCGCCCCTTCCTATGGGCCACAAGGTGTCGCCCAACGGGTGTCAATATTGGCTCTTAAGCAAAAACGTTTGACAGCTACTGTGCTAAGTAATCATCAGCGGCTTTTGTTATAAATATGCCGTATGTCCATACGAGCGTTCAATATCATACATGTGCTGGATCGTTCAGTATTTTTTGTTTAGAAACTCGGTTCTATTCTGAACTACTAATTATGTACGTTGTTGTAGAACAATGAAGGTTTTGTTGGAAGATATTTACTTCTCTCAGAACTTCCGTGGTACTCTCGAAAACCATTTTACAGCCCATTCGGAAAATGGTCGTTGTAATTTATTGTGATGTACGTCAATCGCTGGCGACGTCTTGTGCTTGTAAAATTCTGTACGATTATGAGCGAGTCTGCTACTATAATTATGGATGAAGTACCTACTTCATTTTAGCCGACGTAATATTTTAGTGTATTGGTTAATAGAGCAGGATGGACATAAATGATTAGACATAATTCTGGGCGATGGGAGCTGCCTGCAGGTTGTTTGTAATTATGTTATTGACTGCAGGCTATGGCTTTTTAAACCGTTTAACGTAGTTATGTTTAGTGAAGAGCTGCGAATAAAACTTTGTAACCCGCACAGAAACATTGCGGCAGTTCTGGTATTTAGGCTGAATGAGAAAATTCTGAAAAAAGTAGAGGTAAGTTATAAGTACAAGCGAGTAATATACAATATGTACAAGAATCAAGAGGGATCAATAAGAGTGGAACACGAAGAACGAGTAACACAGATTAAAAAGTATGTACGACAGAAATGTAGTCTTTTTTCCATAATGTTCAATCTACACAAAGGAAATAAAAGAAAGGTTCAAGAATGGAGCTAAAATTCAAGGTGAAAGGACATCAGTGACAAGATTCCCTGGTGACATTGCTATCCACAGTGAAAATGAAGAAAAATTTCAGGATCTTCTGAATGAAAATAGAGGTCTAATGAGTGCAGAATATGGACTGAGAGTAAATACAAAAGTAAAGAGAAGTAGCAGAAAGGGGAATAGCGGGAAGCTTAACATCGGAACTGATGGTCGCGAAATCGACGAAGTTAAGGAAATCTACCTAGGCAGCAAAATAACTGATGACGGACGGAGCAAGGAAGACATAAAAAGCAGACCAGCACTGGCTAAGAGAAAGTTCCTGGCCAAGAGAAGTCCACCAGTATAAAAGATTGACCTTAATCTGAGGAAGACATTTCTAAGAATGTACATTTGGAGCACGGCATTGTACGGCAGTGAAACACAGATTGTGGGACGACCAGAAAAGAAGAGAATCGAAGCATTTGAGTTGCAGTGTTACAGAAGAATGGTGAATATTAGGTGGATTGATATTGTAAGATAAGAGTAGTTTCTCCGGAGAATCGCTGAGGAAATGAATATATGGAAAACATCTGTTAAGAAATCAGGGAATGACATCCATGGTATTAGAGGGAGCTGTAGAGGTCAAAGACTGTAGAGGAAGACAGAATTTGGAATACATTCAGCAAACAATTGAGGATGTAGGTTGTAAGTGCTATTCTGAGACGAATAAGTAGACACAGGAGAGAAATTCGTAGCGGGCCGCATCAAACCAGTCAGTAAACTGACGACGCAAAAAAACAAAAAACAAAACAAAAAAATGGGGAGGGCGGGGGTTGAACTGAGACAGACAATTATAGCCATCAGTTCACGTGTGGTGAAGCTCCGTAATAATATCAGTCTTGATAATTTATCGCGGACCGTAATAGTAGCCTAACATAAAAGCCCCGATGACTGCAACTGTTCTGCTAAAACAGTCATACGAGGCGCTGAGATTTGTGATCTATTTACGATTTTGTTTCAGCTTCCTACGATAGTTAAAGTTTCTCCACTCCTGGCGTTAACCATTTTCTTGAAGTATGCTGAAAATTGTTCACTTGTAATTATCTAACACGAAAAAAAAATTCTGTCGTTTGTTATTAAACTGTCCGTCTGTTAAGACCTCTTTCTCTCAGGAACAAGTAGACGTATTATGTTGAAATTCATGTCGGATACTAAAGTCGTTAGCTCATTTCAGGTGTAGCAAATGTAAGCCTTTTTGTTGATGCAGTGAAAATGTATACGTTAATGCAGTGGAAAGATACGGCCTTTTATGTCAAATATTTTGAGACTCGCAAACTCACTCTCCAAAATGTGTAGGGTACTAATCCTTGAACTAGAATCACAAAATTTTGCAAGGAGGAAGGTTTCACAGTTCAATTAAAGAAAATAATCGTAAAATGTTTAATTTTTTAAAATTTTATGACAGAAAAAATATTTCTTTTATCATCTGTTATCCGACTTCAAACATAAAACTAAAACATTCTCGAAAGTCTTGGACTTTCTGGAACCGATATTTTGCCAGTATCAATGTCAATAACGGGCAAAATCGTAGAGATTCTCGATTCTCGGAATCGCTTAACTGCCTACATATATTATTAAGTGTGCATGGAACACTCGGATTGTAAATCCTACTCGCACATGGCCAGTTTTTGAGATGCGTTTGTTATTTTGTGCTGCTTTTAGAATTGGGAATACGGTCTCGGGGCTGGAAACCTAAAAGTTACATTCTGCATATATCACTACTCAACAAGGGGTGTTATGTTGTCATCCAGCTTGTATCATGAACCTCTGATATTGCACCAGCTGGGAGATCAGTCTGAAACTGCTGTCTCATCCGTTCCCTTGGGAACATTAATGCTGGTGGGACGCAAACACCTGATGGGGAAAGGCAGATCTTCACCGTCAGAGTATCACCTCTTTCAGCAGAGTTGAGCAATCCTGCTTGCCTACATCGTTTCGGAGCAAGTATTCTTGAGTGACCTTTAGCATTTACGATACTGCCGTCTCATCACAATTAAATATTCAGTTCACAGTAATCTTTTATTCGTTGACAACACTATCGAGGAAGTCAAAGAACAGTTCAACTGCTAGTTAACTAAAGCCCGTACTTCGAGCCTCTGTAGTAGCTATGACTTCTGTAAACTCAATGTTTCACACTGCCTCAAAAATACTTTTGTCCGCCCTACATCTGCTCTTCTGTCGTTGCCACATGGATGAGGCAAATCGTCACGTTTAGCCAGTTCATGGGCTAATTCTCTAATTTCATTAGTTGTTAATCCAAACAGTTGAGCTTTTAGTTTAGTCAAACACCTGACTGTTTCGGCCTTCTGTTGTACAGTATTGACACAAATAAACCGATCAATTGCTTTTTCAAGAAGAGCAATCAGTTTTTGCTTCATATGAAGCTCTAACGTCGTTTGAGGGACGCTAAACTCAGTTGCTGCTTTCTTGCAACCCATTCTTCTAGCTCTTACAGCTTCTGCAGGTCCTTGTATTGACACAATAAACCGACTTCGGCTGTTAGTTTTTCTATTGTACATAAAACAAAAAATATACACTCCTGGAAATGGAAAAAAAGAACACATTGACACCGGTGTGTCAGACCCACCATACTTGCTCCGGACATTGCGAGAGGGCTGTACAAGCAATGATCACACGCACGGCACAGCGGACACACCAGGAACCGCGGTGTTGGCCGTCGAATGGCGCTAGCTGCGCAGCATTTGTGCACCGCCGCCGTCAGTGTCAGCCAGTTTGCCGTGGCATACGGAGCTCCATCGCAGTCTTTAACACTGGTAGCATGCCGCGACAGCGTGGACGTGAACCGTATGTGCAGTTGACGGACTTTGAGCGAGGGCGTATAGTGGGCATGCGGGAGGCTGGGTGGACGTACCGCCGAATTGCTCAACACGTGGGGCGTGAGGTCTCCACAGTACATCGATGTTGTCGCCAGTGGTCGGCGGAAGGTGCACGTGCCCGTCGACCTGGGACCGGACCGCAGCGACGCACGGATGCACGCCAAGACCGTAGGATTCTACGCAGTGCCGTAGGGGACCGCACCGCCACTTCCCAGCAAATTAGGGACACTGTTGCTCCTGGGGTATCGGCGAGGACCATTCGCAACCGTCTCCATGAAGCTGGGCTACGGTCCCGCACACCGTTAGGCCGTCTTCCGCTCACGCCCCAACATCGTGCAGCCCGCCTCCAGTGGTGTCGCAACAGGCGTGAATGAAGGGACGAATGGAGACGTGTCGTCTTCAGCGATGAGAGTCGCTTCTGCCTTGGTGCCAATGATGGTCGTATGCGTGTTTGGCGCCGTGCAGGTGAGCGCCACAATCAGGACTGCATACGACCGAGGCACACAGGGCCAACACCCGGCATCATGGTGTGGGGAGCGATCTCCTACACTGGCCGTACACCTCTGGTGATCGTCGAGGGGACACTGAATAGTGCACGGTACATCCAAACCGTAACCGAACCCATCGTTCTACCATTCCTAGACCGGCAAGGGAACTTGCTGTTCCAACAGGACAATGCACATCCGCATGTATCCCGTGCCACCCAACGTGCTCTAGAAGGTGTAAGTCAACTACCCTGGCCAGCAAGATCTCCGGATCTGTCCCCCATTGAGCATGTTTAGGACTGAATGAAGCGTCGTCTCACGCGGTCTGCACGTCCAGCACGAACGCTGGTCCAACTGAGGCGCCAGGTCGAAATGGCATGGCAAGCCATTCCACAGGACTACATCCAGCATCTCTACGATCGTCTCCATGGGAGAATAGCAGCCTGCATTGCTGCGAAAGGTGGATATACACTGTACTAGTGCCGACATTGTGCATGCTCTGTTGCCTGTATCTATGTGCCTGTGGTTCTGTCAGTGTGATCATGTGATGTATCTGACCACAGGAACGTGTCAATAAAGTTTCCCCTTCCTGGGACAATGAATTCACGGTGTTCTTATTTCAATTTCCAGGAGTGTATTTTGTGTACAAAATCTAAAAGCCGCGGAAATCACTGACATGGGTCAGAACGACAAGGTATTAATGGCACAGAATGGGCAGTAGGAGATACGTGAGCAGGTTGGCCTACTTCTTTTTCTTGATTTTTTCGAGCTTCTATTTTAAATGTTTTCATTTTTTTCAAGAAGGAGGCACTGGGACACTGTTTCAGCATTTTTACAACTTAGTAATTAATGCTTCTCGCTATTTGACTAATCACAAAATATATTTCGATCATTAACAATATCTGGGCCAACCTACCCCACTCATGGGTCAAGTTGGCCCTGCAATTGAGGCAATTTGGTCCATTTGATGGTGTCATTTAATTTAGTTACGACATTCGTTGTTTGACTGAAAATGTATCTACTTTAATACTAACAGTTAATTTTAATGTTTTTCTTACACATCTATCACAAAAATTACAATTAGTAATCCTGTTATCATTTCTGTAATAACAGTGTGACAGAAAAGTATGTCCAGAATTTTTATCAATCTTTGTCTGAGTGGCCAATAGGATTATCGCAGTTCAGATGCTTATAAATAAAGTTCATTTTCATGTCAATTTCAACACATGACAGACGTGCCCACCGCTTACAACTTGTACGTAGAATACATTCATCACCTGCATTGCTCTGAGAAACTGGTTTCAGAAAAAAAGCATTCTCATGTTTGTTTTCTGTCTGTGGAGCCTTGTTGCTCGAATTGTAACACACATTTCACTGCACTGTATATCAGTATTGCTTCTACATCTACATCCATACTCCGCATGCCACCTGACGGTGTGTGGCGGAGGGTACCTTGAGTACCTCTATCGGTTCTCCCTTCTATTCCAGTCTCGTATTGTTCGTGGAAAGAAGGATTGCCGGTACGCTTCTGTGTGGGCTCTAATCTCTCTGATTTCATCCTCATGGTCTCTTCGCGAGATATACGTAGGAGGGAGCAATATACTGCTTCACTCTTAGGTGAAGGTATGTTCTCGAAACTTTAACAAAAGCCCGTACCGAGCTAATGAGCGTCTCTCCTGCAGAGTCTTCCACTGGAGTTTATCATCTCCGTAAGGCTTTCGCGATTACTAAATGATCCTGTAACAAAGCGCGCTGCTCTCCGTTGGATCTTCTCTATCTCTTCTATCAACCTAGTCTGGTACGAATCCCACACTGCTGAGCAGTATTCAAGCAGTGGGCGAACAAGCGTACTGTAACCTACTTCCTTTGTTTTCGGATTGCATTTCCTTAGGATTCTTGCAATGAATCTCAGTCTGACATCTGCTTTACCGACTATCAACTTTATATGATCATTCCATTTTAAATCACTCCTAATGCGTACTCCCAGATAATTTATGGAATTAACTGCTTCCAGTTGCTGACCTGCTTTTTTGTAGCTAAATGATATGGGTTGTATCTTTCTATGTATTCACAGCACATTACACTTGTCTACATTGAGATTCAATTGCCATTCCCTGCACCATGCGTCAATTCGCTGCAGATCCTCCTGCATTTCAGTACAATTTTCTATTGTTACAACCTCTCGATACACCACAGCATGATCTGCAAAAAGTCTCAGTGAACTTCCGATGTCATCCACCAGGTCATTTATATATATTGTGTATAGCAACAGTCCTATGACACTCCCCGCGACCCACCTGAAATCACTCTTACTTCGGAAGATTTCTCTCCATTGAGAATGACATGCTGCGTTCTGTTATCTAGGAATTCCTCAATACAGTCACACAATTGGTCTGATAGTCCATATCATCTTACTTTGTTCATTAAACGCCTGTGGGGAACCGTATCGAACGCCTTGCGGAAGTCAAGCAACACGGCATCTTCCTGGGAACCGATGTCTATGGCCCTCTGAGTTTCGTGGACGAATAGCGCGAGCTGGGCTTCACACGATCGTCTTTTTCGAAACCTATGCTGATTCCTACAGAGCAGATTTCTAGTTTCCAGAAAATACATTATACTCGAACATAATACGTGTTCCAAAATTCTACAGCTGATTGAGATATAGGTCTATAATTCTGCACATCAGTTCGACGTCCCTTCTTGAAAACGGGGATGACCTGTGCCCCTTTCCAATCCTTTGGAACGCTGCGCTCTTCTAGAGACCTACGGTACACCGCTGCAAGAAGGGGGGCATGCTCCTTCGCGTACTCTGTGTAAAATCGAATTGGTATCCCATCAGGTCTAGCGGCCTGTCCTCTTTTGAGCGATTTTAATTGTTTCTCTACCCCTCCGTCGTCTATTTCGATATCTACCATTTTGTCATCTGTACGACAATCTAGAGCAGGAACTACAGTGCAGTCTTCCTCTGTGAAACAGCTTTGGAAAAAGACATTTAGTATTTCGGCCTTTAGTCTGTCATCCTCTGTTTCAGTACCATTTTGGTCACGGAGTGTCTGGACATTTTGATGTGATCCACGTACCGCTTTGAAATAAGACCAAAATTTCTTAGGATTTTCTGCCAAGTCAGTACATAGAACTTTACTTTCGAATTCATTGAACGCCTCTCGCATAGCCCTCCTCACACTACATTTTGCTTCGCGTAATTTTTGTTTGGCTATGTTTATGCTTGCTGTGAAGCTCCCTTTGCTTCCGCAGCAGTTTTCTAACTCGGATGTTGTACCACGATGGCTCTTTTCCATCTCTTACGATCTTGCTTGGCACATACTCATCTAACGCATATTGTCCTCTGATCCTCAACACTATCTGTACTTGAGACAAAACTTTTGTGTTGAGCCATCAAGTACTCTGAAATCTGCTTTTTGTCACTTTTGCTAAACAGAGAAATCTTCCTGCCTTTTTTAATATTTCTATTTACGGCTGAAATCATCGATGCAGTAACCGCTTTATGATCGCTGATTCCCTGTTCTGCATTAACTGATTCAAATAGTTCGGGTCTGTTTGTCACCAGAAGGTCTAATATGTTATCGCCACGAGTCGGTTTTCTGTTTAACTGCTCAAGTTAGTTTTCAGATAAAGCACTTAAAAAAATTTCACTGGCTTCTTTGTCCCTGCCACCCGTTATGAACGTTTGAGTCTCCCAGTCTATATCCGGCAAATTAAAATCTCCACCCATAACTATAACATGGTGAGGAAATCTACTCGAAATATTTTCCAAATTATTCTTCAGGTGCTCAGCCACAACAGCTGCTGAGCCCGGGGGCTTATAGAGACATCCAATTACCATGTCTGAGCCTGCTTTAACCGTGACCTTCACCCAAATCATTTCACATTTCGGATCTCCGTCAATTTCCCTCGATACTATTGCACTTCTTATCGCTATAAACACGCCTTCCCCCTTCACTGTCCAGCCTGTCTCTGCGATATACATTCCAATTTGAATTTAGGATTTCATTACTGTTTACGTCTGGTTTCAGCCAACTTTCTATCTCTAGTACTATATGGACGTTGTGACCATTTATTAATGAGAGCAGTTCTGGGACCTTTCTATAGACGCTCCTGCAGTTTACTATTAGCACATTAATATTGTTATTCCCTGTTGCATTTTGCCTACTCCTACCTTGCCGCGTCTCAGGAGGCGTCTTGTCGGGCCTAGGGAGGAAATTCTCTAACTTAAAAAACCCCCATGTGCACTCCACACGTACTCCGCGACCCTTGTAGCCGCTTCCGGCGTGGAGTGCACGCGTGACATATTCAGGGGGACCCTACATTTCTCCACCCCACAGCGGAGGTCGAGAAATTTGCACCCCAGATCTCCGCAAAATCGTCTGAGCCTCTGGTTTAAGCCTTCCACTCGGCTCCAAACCAGAGGACGACAATCGGTTCTGGGAACGATACTACAAATAGTTAGCTCTGATTCCACCCCGCGAGCGAGGCTTTCCGCCTTCACCAATTCCGCCAACCGCCTGTACGAACTGAGGATGACCTCTGAACCCAGACGGCAGGAGTCATTGGTGCCGACATGAGCAATAATTTGCAGTCGGGTGCACCCAGTGCTCTCTATCGCCGCCGGCAGGGCCTCCTCCACATCTCGGATGAGACCCCCCGGCAAGCAGACAGAGTGAATTCTGGCCTTCTGCCCCGACCTTTCCGCTATTTCCCTAAGGGGCTCATCACCCGCCTAACGTTGGAGCTCCCAATAACTAATAAACCCCTCCCCCCGTGTGCCTGCTCGGACCTTGCTGAAGGAGCAGCCACCTGTCTACTCACAGTCAGAGCGGGCGATGCCACACGGCCAGCCTCCACATTGACCCTCCGCCTCGTGCACCGCGAACGCCGCTGAACCCGCCACTCCCCTTGGGGAGATGGTGACCCAACCGCGTCCGGTACCCGCGAAGATGTCTCGACAGCAGGGACAGTGGGTGGAGCATGTAACACCTGGGGTGTACCACGCGACGCACCAGACCCCCCCACTGCCGCCACACTCCGAGGCAGCAGCCTGAAGACGGCTGACCGCGGCCATCAACACGCTCAGCTGTTCGCGAAGAGTGGCCAGCTCCTCCTGCGTCCGTACACAGCAGTCACACATCCTATCGCACATCAATTTTCTGAAGAGACTTAATCAACTTTTAACTAGACTGCTAATTCACTAAAGGCGGCTGATTATTGACTACACTGTGATTGCTAGCCACTTCTTGTAGAAAACAATGAAAATAGCACTATCTGTCTCTGGACTGTATTGAAAACAAACACTAGCACTACTGGCACTATGGCTGACTAAAGGGACTCTCTCTAACTGTATTCAAAACAAAATTACTAGCACTCGACAATTACAGCTTCCTAAAAGCAAAAACACACGGAAGAAGAAGTGGCAAGTAAGAAAAATACTGTTAATACTTAAATTAAGGTAGCTCGCTGCACAGCAGACGTGAAGCAGACGGCGGTTAGTTTGTTTGCTGTCTATTTCTTTGTTGCGATTTCTCAAATGGCCTGACTTCTTCGACCGTTGGAACGCACAGTTGGTTGGGTACTTTGATGTTTAATATAACATTCCTTGTTACTGACAGCAGAAGTTTACCATGGCGTCAGCTACAACAGCTAAACTAAACAGCATTAGGATTGGTCCTGTTAAGTGCGAAGGCATCGATAAAAATCAAAGTCTCGAAAAGAGAAATAATCAGATTTCGCATATTCGTTATCGGTTGAAAATCACTGTAGGACACTATTTTCTTACGTAAAAATTGCGTTGGATATGATCTAGACTATCTCGGACTATATGAAGTTTGTAAGAGAATTACTTACAGAAAGAGAGCGGTCAAGGTTGTCCCGACGTGTCCCTACTCAAATGGGTCATTAGACCCAATCGCCAAATTGGCATTATTTTAATTCGCTTACGAAAACGTTTTAAACATTTATCGCCGCGTACAGTGTCACAATACTCTCTAATCTAGGGACTTGGTACTTAGCTTGTTTAGTAAGACCGTTTCCTTGGAGTACACAAAGATGTATCTTGAATGAACAAAATTTACTTTCACCAACAAGAGATCATAAAATATGCCCCCTTTTTCAGTTGACAATCTGACTTCCCAGCTGTGTCTGTGGAAACACTGCGTTGGTTGGTGCTGTATTCTGACGGCAGTTTAAGAAATAATACCAATTAGCAGTCGCGCCCCTGTGGCCAATGTACCCCAATCTGTTCTACCCCATTCTGCCACAAGACCACACTTACAAATTATATAACATTTTCATCTTTTCCCTCTACTGTTCAAAATGTCTCTGAGCACTATGGGACTTAACATCTACTGTCATCAGTCCCCTATAACTTAGAACTACTTAAACCTAAGGACATCACACAACACTCAGTCATCACGAGGCAGAGACCTCTACTGTTATTGTTGTGGTTGGGGGTGGGGGTGGCCTGTCAGCGGTAGAATTCTCCGCAGAGCACTTAAGCTAATGAAAAAACAATTACCATGAGAAAACATTCAGTTACCACCATGAAATTAATATTTAAACTACTTAAAAATGAAGTCGAGGACAAAATCAAGAGAGTATTAAGTGTTTAGATTACCTATAATAAACATATATTTACTTACGTCCGTGATATTAAGACCTGAATATTGAAGAAACGTCTAGGGAAGAAGCATCGAAGCCTAAGAATGGCCCTGATTCATTATGAGACACTTCACCTCGACCCTTAGACGTAGTTCTAACAATGTGGGAGAGATGGCAGCACCTACAAGGCAAAAAAAAACACCGTTACTCATTTCCGTCTCAGTACCCAATACTGCTACACGTTCCCATATGTGATTCCGTTTCGACACGTTGTACTCAGGTCTGAACAGCCTGGCGGAAAAAAGCGCGTCGAGGCGTATAACTGGCTTCGAGAGTCTGAAAAGAGGACCGGATTAAGCGGCCATCAAGGAAACTCCAAAAACAAGCTCCTAATCCGATTACGGTGTTCACAGACGAGAAATATTTAGCATGCGGGGGAAGTCGCATCGGCCCGGGAGGCGGACGGCGTCCGTGTTTTCTCAGTAATATAGCGGGCCAGCGCTGAAGATACGCCGTGAAAGCTCCTGACGACTGGCTAAGTCGCTCCACCAAAGTACAGCGGCAGCAGCAACATCTACTGCATTATTCATGCGCTCCGCCCATCATCATCCAATAAATGTGCGCGCCGCAAATAAAATTTGTAAGTTTTTTTTGGTGTTCCCTTAAGGGGTGGAAAGCCCGAGTTAGCGACTCAACCAAGGCGGTCAGAGTAGTGCTGAGTCTTTATTCGTGACGCTTGTTTACCACATACTCTCCAAGTGAGGACAGAGAGCACTTTATGCCATTACGTCACTCAACTTTTTAATCACTTGCAACTGGAGTGCAGGAAAAGTGAATGTCCCTTATATCATTGTACGTACCCTATTCTCTACCTGTCCTTTCAGTTATTACATGAGGCATAAACTGACGGAAGTGTAAAGTGTTACGCCATAGAACACCAGTGCTACCTTTATCAAACTTTATAACGATGGTCATATACCTCGTATTAATTGATTGAGCTTACATTCCTTTGGGTATTGGTGTCCATCATCAATCCTGTACGAGGCATCACTTGAGGCACGAATACATCCTTGAATTCGTTGTGCCGAGGGAAGAAACAGCCTCAGAATATCATATCGAGGAAATTGTTGCCTTTCCCAATTTCGTGCCTTATTATTAAATATGTTAATTATATAAAAATATGACCCTGAAGACACCGTACCACCGAACGCCTTGTTATAGCGAACTTTAAGTGTGTGAGGTAATAACGACATAGCACTTTTGTATTCACTAACTAACAATTTGTAATTAAAATGAAACAAAACAGCTTCGACAAATGGAAGGGCGTCATGGAGCACATAACGACGAATTATATTGCATCACAGAGTGAAATAATTATTTTGTAACGTAATAACTGCAATAATCATGCTATTCAGTAACCGATCAATGTAGTTACTTAAACAGATAATGTAATGCAGTTACCAAACAGAATCTACATCTACATCTACATCTACATCCGTACTCCGCAACCCACCTGACGGTGTGTGGCGGAGGGTACCCTGAGTACCTCTATCGGTTCTCCCTTCTATTCCAGTCTCGTATTGTACGTGGAAAGAAGGACTGTCGGTATGCTTCTGTGTGGGCTCTAATCTCTCTGATTTTATCCTCATGGTCTCTTCGCGAGATATACGTAGGAGGGAGCAATATACTGCTTGACTCTTCGGTGAAGGTATGTTCTCGAAACTTCAACAAAAGCCCGTACCGAGCTACTGAGCGTCTCTCCTGCAGAGTCTTCCACTGGAGTTTATCTATCATCTCCGTAACGCTTTCGCAATTACTAAATGATCCTGTAACGAAGCGCGCTGCTCTCCGTTGGATCTTCTCTATCTCTTCTATCAACCCTACCTGGTGCGGATCCCACACTGCTGAGCAGTATTCAAGCATTGGGCGAACAAGCGTACTGTAACCTACTTCCTTTGTTGTCGGATTGCATTTCCTTAGGATTCTTCCAATGAATCTCAGTCTGGCATCTGCTTTACCGACGATCAACTTTATATGATCATTCCATTTTAAATCACTCCTAATGCGTACTCCCAGATAATTTATGGAATTAACTGCTTCCAGTTGCTGACCTGCTATTTTGTAGCTAAATGATAAGGGACCTATCTTTCTATGTATTCGCATCACATTACACTTCGCTACATTGAGATTCAATTGCCATTCCGTGCACCATGCGTCAATTCGCTGCAGATCCTCCTGCATTTCAGTACAATTTTCCATTGTTGCAACCTCTCGATACACCACAGCATCATCCGCAAAAAGCCTCAGTGAACTTCCGATGTCATCCACCAGGTCATTTATGTATATTGTGAATAGCAACGGTCCTATGACACTCCCCTGCGGCACACCTGAAATCACTCTTACTTCGGAAGACTTCTCTCCATTGAGAATGACGTGCTGCGTTCTGTTATCTAGGAACTCCTCAATCCAATCACACAATTGATCTGATAATCCGTATGCTCTTACTTTGTTCATTAAACGACTATGGGGAACTGTGTCAAACGCCTTGCGGAAGTCAAGAAACACGGCATCTACCTGTGAACCCGTGTCTAAGGCCCTCTGAGTCTCGTGGACGAATAGCGCGAGCTGGGTTTCACACGATCGTCTTTTTCGAAACCCATGCTGATTCCTACAGAGTAGATTTCTAGTCTCCAGAAAAGACATTATACTCGAACATAATACGTGTTCCAAAATTCTACAACTGATCGACGTTAGAGATATAGGTCTATAGTTCTGCACATCTGTTCGACGTCCCTTCTTGAGAACGGGGATGACCTGTGCCCTTTTCCAATCCTTTGGAACGCTTCGCTCTTCTAGAGACCTACGGTACACCGCTGCAAGAAGGGGGGCAAGTTCCTTCGCGTACTCTGTGTAAAATCGAACTGGTATCCCATCAGGACCAGCGGCCTTTCCTCTTTTGAGCGATTTTAATTGTTTCTCTATCCCTCTGTCGTCTACTTCGATATCTACCATTTTGTCAACTGTGCGACAATCTAGAGAAGGAAGCACAGTGCAGTCTTCCTCTGTGAAACAGCTTTGGAAGAAGACATTTAGTAATTCGGCCTTTAGTCTGTCATCCTCTGTTTCAGTACCATTTTGGTCACAGAGTGTCTGGACATTTTGTTTTGATCCACCTACCGCTTTGACATAGGACCAAAATTTCTTAGGATTTTCTGCCAAGTCAGTACATAGAACGTTACTTTCGAATTCATTGAAAGCCTCTCGCATAGCCCTCCTCACACTACATTTCGCTTCGCGTAATTTTTGTTTGTCTGCAAGGCTTTGGCTATGTTTATGTTTGCTGTGAAGTTCCCTTTGCTTCCGCAGCAGTTTTCTAACTCGGTTGTTGTACCACGGTGGCTCTTTTCCATCTCTTACGATCTTGCTTGGCACATACTCATCTAACGCATATTGTACCATGGTTTTGAACTTTGTCCACTGATCCTCAACACTATCTGCACTTGAGACAAAACTTTTGTGTTGAGCCGTCAGGTACTCTGTAATCTGCTTTTTGTCACTTTTGCTAAACAGAAAAATCTTCCTACCTTTTTTAATATTTCTATTTACGGCTGAAATCATCGACGCAGTAACCGCTTTATGATCGCTGATTCCCTGTTCTGCATTAACTGATTCAAATAGTTCGGGTCTGTTTGTCACCAGAAGGTCTAATATATTATCGCCACGAGTCGGTTTTCTGTTTAACTGCTCAAGGTAGTTTTCAGATAAAGCACTTAAAAATATTTCACTGGATTCTTTGTCCCTGCCACCCGTTATGAACGTTTGAGTCTCCCAGTCTATATCCGGCAAATTAAAATCTCCACCCAGAACTATAACATGGTGGGGAAATCTACTCGAAATATTTTCCAAATTATTCTTCAGGTGCTGAGCCACAACAGCTGCTGAGCCCGGGGGCCTATAGAGACATCCAATTACCATGTCTGAGCCTGCTTTAACCGTGACCTTCACCCAAATCATTTCACAATTCGAATCTCCGTCAATTTCCTTCGATACTATTGCACTTCTTATCGCTATAAACACGCCTCCCCCTTCACTGTCCAGCCTATCTCTGCGGTATACATTCCAATCAGAGTTTAGGATTTCATTACTGTTTACGTCTGGTTTCAGCCAACTTTCTGTTCCTAGTACTATATGGGCGTTGTGACCGTTTATTAATGAGAGCAGTTCTGGGACCTTTCTATAGACGCTTCTGCAGTTTACTATTAGCACATTAATATTGTTATTCCTTGTTGCATTTTGCCTACTCCTACTACTACTGCAGTGGTTGAGACAGAGCACTCGTAACAGCCACTCGGGGTAGCCGTCGGGTTTCAGGCGCCTTGTCACGGTTCGTGCGGTTCCCCCAGTCGGAGGTTCGAGTCCTCCTTTGGCATGTGTGTGTGTGTGTGTGCGTGCGTGTGTGTGTGTGTGTGTTGTCCTCAGCGTAAGTTAGTTTAAGTTAGATTAAGTCGTTCGTAAACTTACGAACCGATGACCTCAGCAGTTTGGTCCCATAGTCCTCATCACAAATTTCCAAAATTAATCGTAACGAAACTTGAGTGCTCAAGTACTTGTATACACTGTCTTTAATTCTTGTTTCAGAATGTGAACTCGAACTGTTAGTGGGAAACTGCACTTTACAAGTAAATATCACTCGGCTGAATTGTTGTTATGACGTCGAAGTTCAGTGGTAGATAAATAATTTCCATATCTCTCCTCGTTCCTTTTACTGCTCTGCTAACCTACCAATACTGCTGTTACAGCACCTCTACTGACAATGAAATACTACACGCCTCCTATTACACCGGCGGTTCCACCTATCATGACATTTAATAATCAGTTCCTCATTACATGAGGTTATCTGCATATTTTTGATAAATTACTGTAGTTACGTCTTGCAATCATAACCCTTTGTGGATGCAAATCGTTGTACCGGGGAGACCAGTCAAGCACTTTTTCCAATGCGTCTGTAGTGTGAACTGCTATGTGTTGCCTTTTATTATCGTGCTACAATATGACATTTGATGTCCTAATTATGAAGGCTTTGGTAATAGCGTGTGAGTATTCAGCCATCCTTAAGCAGTTACCTGACCAGCACCGTTGTCACATCCTGTAGCCTCCACGCCAAGATTCCAGAAGAGGTACATAATGTGATCAAAAGTATCCTGACACTCCCAAAAACACACGTTTTTCATATAAGATACATTGTGCTGCCACCTACAGGCAGGTAATCCACATCAGCCACCTCATTAATCATTAGACATCGTGAGAGAGCAGAATGGGGGTCTCCGCGGGACTCACGGACTTTGAACGTGGTCAGGTGGTTGGATGTCGCTTGTGTCATACGTCCGTATGCGAGATATCCACACTCCCTAGGTCCCCTGTTTTTGATGTGATAGTGAAGTGGAAACGTGAAGGAACACGTACAGCACAAACGCGTACAGGTCGACCATCTCTGATGACTGACAGAGACCGCCGACAGCTGAAGAGGGTCGTAATGCGTAATACGCAGACATCTGTCCAGACCACCACCAAACTGCATCAGAATCCACTGCAAGTACTATATCTAGGCGTCAGGTGAGAGAACTTGGATTTCATGGTCGAGCGGTTGCTCATAAGCCATACATCACGCCGGTAAATGCCAAACGAAGCCTCGCTTGGTGTAAGGAGCACGAACACTGGACGACTGAACAGCGTAAAAATGTTGTTTGGAGTGACGAATCACGATACACAATGTGGCGATCGGATGGCAGGGTGTGGGTAAGGCGAATGCACGGTAAAATCATCTGCCTGCGTGTGTAGTGCTAACAGTAAATTTCGGAGGTGTTGGTGTTATGGTGTGGTCGTGTTTTTCATGGAGGGGGCTTGCACCCCTTGTTGGTTTGCTTGGCACTATCATAGCACAGGCCTGCATTGATGTTTTAAGCACTTTCTTGCTTCCAATTGTTGAAGAGCAATTCGGGGATAGGGACTGCATCTTTCAAAAAAAACGAGCACCTGTTCATAATGCACGGCCTGTGGCCGAATGGTTACACGACAATAACATCCCTGTAATGGACTGGCGTGCACAGAGTCCTGATCTGAATCCTATAGAACGCCTTTGGGATGTTTTGGAACGTCGATTTCATGCCAGGCCTCACCGACCGACATTGATACCTCCCCTCAGTGCAGCACTAAGTGGAAAAATGGGCGCCATTTCCTGAGAAACCTTCCAGCACCTGATTGAACGTATGCTTGCGAGAATGGAAGCTGTCATCAAGAGTAAGGGTGGGCCAACACCATACTGAATTCGAGCATTAACGATGGAGGGTGCTACGTACTTGTAAGTCATTTTCAGCCAGGTGTGTGGTTACTTTTGATCACATAGCTGATGTGTCTCCTCTGTCGCTACTTCCTGCGACGTTTCACCAGGTGATCAACGGAAACGGCCTTCATCTATCACAAACACAACATTAGACTCATCGCAGAACACCACATACTGCCATCGATTGTCCAAGTTTACTCTGACTGTGAACCAGTCAAGCCTGGTACATGTACCTACACCTACACGATTACTCAACAATTCAGAATTAAGTGCCTGGCGAAGTGTTCATCAAATCACCTTTAAGCTATTTCCCTACCGTTCCACTGTCGAACAGCACGCGGGAAAAACGAACACTTAAATATCTCTGTGTGGGGCCTGATTTCTCATATTGTATTATGATGATCATTGCTCCCTAAGTATGTGGGCGCCAACCAAATGTTTTCGCACTCTGAGGAGAACGTTAGTGATTTATTTTCATGTGAAGATCCTACGCAACGAAAAACGCCTTTGGTTTAATGATTGCCACCCCAATCCGTGGCACTCCCTCTCCTGTTTCGGGATAATACGAAACGAGCTGCCTTCCATTGAACTTTTCTATGTCCTCCGTCAAACCTATCTGACACAGACCCCACACCGCACAGCAGTGCTTCAGGAGAGGGCGGACAAGCATTGTGAAAGCAGTCTCCTTAATACACCATCTGCATTTTCTAAGTGTTCTCCTGGTAATCGCAGTGTTTGGTTTGCCTTACACACAACGTTATGTATGTTATCGTTCCAACTAAAGTTGTTCGTAATTGTAATGCCTAAGTATTTAGTTGAATTTACAGCCTTTAGGTTTATTATGATTTATGGTGTATCCGAAATTTACCTGATTTCTTTCGGTACTCGTACGGATGATTTCAAATGTTTATTATTTATAATCAACTGCACTTAGTTCAGTATACTTCTCTATAATATAAAGTTCTTAAAATCGAAACAACATAAGCTTGGATTATGGCTAATGCTGATTCTAGAATTAACGGAAGTATTAGTACACGCACCATACAGAGATCTAGGCTCAATCGCTTTGAGTTTTGGTTAACTGATGACAACAAAACGGTAAATGACAGCATCATCTGCAAACAATCTAAGAGGACAGCTCAGATTGTCTCCCTTTGTTTATGTAGATCAGGAACAGCAAGATGCCTAAAAATATCCTTGGAGAATGCCAGATATTACTTCTGTTTTGCCCTATGACCTTCCGCCAGTTACTGTGAACTATGACCATTCTCACAGGAACCCACGAATCCAGTCACATAACTGAAACGATACTTGTTAGGCACGCAATTTGATTAGAAGCCTCTTGTGAGGAACGGTGTCAAAAGCCCTCTGGAAATCTAAAAATATGAAATTAAATTTACATCCTCTGTCACTATTTTGTGAGAATAGGAAGCTAGTTTAGATTCAATACAAGGGTTATTTTCTAAATCCGTGTTGGCTGTTGTAAATATATCGTTTTCTTCGAGGTACTTAGTAATGCTCGAACACAATAAATGTTACATAATCCCCATGAACCAAAGACCTTGCCGTTGGTGGGGAGGCTTGCGTGAGTCAGCGATACAGATAGCCGTACAGCTGCAACCATAACGGAAGGGTATCTGTTGAGACGCCAGGCAAACGTATGGTAGCTGAAGAGGGGCAGCAGCCTTTTCAATTGTTGTAGGGGCAACAGTCTCGATGATTGACTGATCTGCCCTTGTAACACTAACCAAAACGGCCTTGCTGCTCTGCTACTGCGAACGGCTGAAAGCAAGGGGAAACTACAGCCGTAATTTCTCCCGAGGGCATGCAGCTTTACTGTATGGTTAAATGATGATGGCGTCCTCTTAGGTAAAATATTCCGGAGGTAAAATAGTCCTGCATTCGGATCTCAGGGCGAGGACTACTCAAGAGGACGTAGTTATCAGGAGAAATAAAAATTACGTTCTACGGATCGGACCGTGGAATGTCAGATCCCTTAATCGGGCAGGTAGATTAGAAAATTTAAAAAGGGAAGTGGACAGATTAAACTTAGCTATAGTGGGAATTACCGAAGTTCGGTGGCAGGAGGAAGAAGTCTTTTGGTCAGGTGAATAGAGAGTTATAAATACAAAATAAAATAGGGGTAATGCAGGAGTAAGTTTAATAACGAATAAAAAAATAAGAGTGCGGGTAAGCTACTACAAACAGCATAGTGAACGCATTATTGTGGCCAAGATAGACACGAAGCCCACGCCTACTACAGTAGTACAAGTTTATATGCCAACTAGTTCTGCAGATGAAGAAGAAATTGAAGGAATGTATGATGAGCTAAAAGAAATTATTCAAATAGTGGAGGGAGACGAAAATTTAATAGTCGTGGGTGACGTAGTAGGTGAATATGGATTGGGGGTAAGAACTGAAAGACGATGCCGCATGGTAGAATTTTACACAGGGCATAACTAAATCATAGCTAACACTTGATTTAAGACTCATAAAAGAAGGTTGTATACATGGAAGAAGCCTGGAAATACTGACAGGTTTAAGATAGATTATATAATGGTAAGACAGAGATTTAGGAACCAGGTTTTAAATTGTAAGAGCCGGCCATTGTGGCCGTGCGGTTCTAGGCGCTTCAATCTGGAACAGCGTGACCGCTACGGTCGCAGGTTCGAAACCTGCCTCGGGCATGGATGTGTGTGATGTCCTTAGGTTAGTTAGGTTTAAGTAGTTATAAGTTCTAGGATACTGATGACCACAGATGTTAAGTCCCATAGTGCTCAGAGCCATTTGAACCATTAAATTGTGACATTTCTAGGGGCAGATGTGCACTCTGACCAGAGTCTATTGGTTATGAACTGTAGATTAAAATTGAAGAAACTGCAAAAAGGTGGCAGTTTAAGGAGATGGGACCTGGATAAACTGGCTAAACATGAGGTTGTAATGAGTTTCAGGGAGAGCATAAGCGAACAAGTGACAAGAAGGGGGGGGAAGAAATACAGTAGAAGAAGAATGGGTAGCTTTGAGGGACGAAGTACTGAAGGCAGCATAGGATAAAGTAGGTAAAGAGATGAGGCTAGTAGAAATCCTTTGGTAACAGAAGAAATATTGAATTTAATTGATGAAAGGAGAAAATATAAAAACGCAGTAAATGAAGCAGGCAAAAAGGAATACGACTCAAAATTGAGACCGACAGAAAGTGCAAAATGGCTAAGCAGGGGTAGCTAAAGGACAAATGTAAGGATGTAGAAGCTTATCTCACTAGGGGTAAGACAGATACTGCCTACAGGAAAATTAAAGAGACTTTTGGAGAAAAGAGAACCACCTGTTTGAATATCAAGAGAGATGGAAACCCAGTTCTAAGCAAAGAAGGGAAAGCAGAAAGGTGGAAGTAGTATATAGTGGGGGCAATATTATGGAAGTGGAAGAGGATGTAGATGAAGATGAAATGGGAGATACGATACTGCGTGAAGAGTTTGACAGAGCACTGAAAGACCTAAGTCGAAACAAGGCCCCGGGAGTAGACAACATTCCATTAGAACTACTGACAGCCTTGGGAGAGCCAGTCCTGACCTGGTGGATGACATCGGAACTTCACTGAGGCTTTTTGCAGATGATGCTGTGGTGTATCGATAGGTTGCAACAATGGAAAATTGTACTGAAATGCAGGAGGATCTGCAGCAAATTGACGCATGGTGCAGGGAATGGCAATTGAATCTCAATGTAGACAAGTGTAATGTGCTGCGAATACATAGAAAGATAGATCCCTTATCATTTAGCTACAAAATAGCAGGTCAGCAACTGAAAGCAGTTAATTCCATGAATTATCTGGGAGTACGCATTCGGAGTGATTTAAAATGGAATGATCATATAAAGTTGATTGTCGGTAAAGCAGATGCCAGACTGAGATTAATTGGAAGAATCCTAAGGAAATGCAATCCGAAAACAAAGGAAGTAGGTTACAGTACGCTTGTTCGCCCACTGCTTGAATACTGCTCAACAGTGCGGGATCCGTACCAGATAGGGTTCATAGAAGAGATAGAGAAGATCCAACGGAGAGCAGCGCGCTTCGTTGCAGGATCATTTAGTAATCGCGAAAGCGTTACGGAGATGATAGATAAACTCCAGTGGAAGACTCTGCAGGAGAGATGCTCAGTAGCTCGGTACGGGCTTTTGTTAAAGTTTCGAGAACATACCTTCACCGAAGAGTCAAGCAGTATATTGCTCCCTCCTACGTATATCTCGCAAAGAGGCCATGAGGATGAAGTAAGAGAGATTAGAGCCCACACAGAAGCATACCGACAATACGAGACTGGAATAGAAGTGAGAACCGATAGAGGTACTCAGGGTACCCTCCGCCACACACCGTCAGGTGGCTTGCGGAGTGTGGATGTAGATGTAGATGTAGATGTAGATGTAGATGTAGATGTAGAACTCTACCATCTGGTGAGCAAAATGTATGAGATAGGCGAAATCCCAAAGGAAGCAGGTGTTGACAAATGTGAAAATTACCGATTAATCAGTTTAATAAGTCACGACTGCAAAATACTAGCGCGAATTCTTTACAGACGAATGGAAAAACCGGTAGAAGCCGACTTTGGGGAAGATATGTTTGGATTCCGTAGAAATATGTGAACACGTGAGGCAATACTCACCCTACGACTTATTTTAGAAGTTAGATTAAGAAAAGGCAGACATACGTTTCTAGCATTTGTAGACTTAGAGAAAGCTATTGACAATGCTGACTGGAATATTCTCTTTCAAATTCTGGAGGTGGCAGGGGTAAAATGCAGGGAGCGAAAGGCTATTTACAATTTGTACAGAAACCAGATGGCAGTTATAAGAGTCGAGGGACAAGAAAGGGAGTGAGACAGGGTTGTAGCCTCTCGCCGATGTTATTCAATCTGTATATTGAGCAAACAGTAAAGGAAACAAAAATTCGGAGTAGGTATTAAAATCCATGGTGAAGAAATAAAAACTTTAAAGGTTCGCCGATGACACTGTAATTCTGTCAGACACAACAAAGGAGTTGGAAGAGTAGTCGAACAGAATGGTTAGTGTCTTGAAAGGAGAATATAAGATGAACATCAACAAAAGCAAAACGAGGACAATGAAATGGAGTCGAGTTAACTCGGGTGATTCTGAGGGAATTAGATTAGGAAATGGCACACATAAAGTAGTAAAAGAGTTTTGCTATTTGGGGAGCAAAATAACTGATGATGGTCGAAGTAGAGACGATATAAAATGTAGACTGCCATTGGCAAGCAAAGCGTTTCTGAAGAAGAGCTATTTGTTAACATCGAGTATAGATTTAAGTGTCAGGAAGCCGTTTCTGAAAGTATTTGTATGGAGTGTAGCCATGTATGGAAGTGAAACATGGACGATAAATAGTTTGGACAAAAAGAGAATACAAGCTTTCGAAATGTGGTGCTACAGAAGAAAGCTGAGGATTAGATGGATAGATCGCGTAACTAATCAGGAGGTATTGAATAGAATTGGGAAGAAGAGGAGTTTGTGGCACAACTTGACTAGAAGAAGGGATCGGTTGGTAGGACATGTCCTGAAGCATCTAGTGATCACCAGTTTAGTATTAGAGGACAGCGTGGAGGGTAAAAATCGTAGAGGGAGACCAAGAGATTAATACACTAAGCAGATTCAGAAGGATGTAGCCTGCATTAGGTACTGGGAGATGAAGAAGCTTGCACAGGGTAGAGTAGCATGGAGAGCTGCATCAAACCAGTCTCACGACTGAAGACCCCAACAAGAACAACAACAACAACAACCCTACCACAAATTGACATTACTGATATGGGTCTGTTATTCTGCGGATTCGTCCCATTTCCTTTCCTGAGGGCTGTTGCGACCTGTGCGACTTCCCAATCTTTAGGTACGGATCTTCCGAGGAGCGAACGAATGTACGCGGTCGCGTAGTATAGCTATTACATCAGCATTCCTGAAAGGAATGTAGCTGCTATACAATCTGGACAGGAGGATTTCCCTTTATTGAGTGGTTTCAGCTGCTTTGCTAAACTAAGGGTGCTTCTAAGCCACTCATGGTGGCAGTTGTTCATGATTGGAATTCTGAAATATTTTTTCGTGTTCTTGGGTGACGGAATTTCGGAAAACCGTGTTTATTAATTCCGCTTTAGTGGCACTGTCATCAGTATCATCACCGTTGTCACTGCGCAGTGAAAGTATTGACTGCGTCTTTCACTGGTGTACTTTAAATAAGGTCAGAATCTCTTTGGGATTTCTTCCAGATTTCACAACAAATTTTGCGTGGTTTGCGCTAGTAAAAACATTTCGCAATGCAGATCGCGCTACGTTTCGAGCTTCTGTAAAACTTCGTTGGCTTTGGGGATTCCGTGTTCTTTTAAATTTGGAGTGTCTTTTTCGTTGCTTCTGTAAAATTTTTCTATCAATTGATCTCGATACTATTACTTTGAATTCAAACCACCTCTAATCTACGTTTACGTAGTCAGGTTAAAAAGGAGTGGAGACTGTCTCTTACGGAGCTGTCAAGCGAATCTTCATCTACTTCTTTAAATAGATATATTTTGCGTTTATTTTTGGTGGATTTGTGTGTTGTTCGTGTTGTCGTGTCAGTGGTAAATGAAGCACAGCAATTCGTGATCTCGACCCAGCTTCCAGTCTCTTCACGTTCATATTTTGTCTGTAGCCTCTGTTCGGATATCAGCTGCTGTCATCTGTCTATTCGCCACAGCTGGTTGAGTAACCCTACGATATTCTCGCTGCACTTCCCTTCTGTGCCTACTCTTTCTGCACGCTATTGTCCAGAGGCCATGACGTCACTACTTGCTCTGCAATCATTGCACTGCAGCCAACTTGTTTGAGTCATCTGTCGGTATGATGCTATCAAGTCCCTCGTTCCAATGATTCGACCTTTCCCAATGTCCAAAACGTGGCCATAAGCGTCACCTGGACGCCTTCTGGACACGCTGAATTTCGATCTTTCCATGTTTATTTATTGCCTGCTGCTTTTGCACTTAATTTATCCATCTAAAATACATGTTTATATTGTATACTTAACTGTACGGAGAAAATACACATATGCCTATTTAGAGCAGCAAAAGTTCAAGCTGAACAACTTTTTTCCACAGTCAGCTTTTAATAATTATTATTACAAGTAAACGAGTCATTTGACAGGCTTAGATGATGGGGTCATGTTACACGCATGGGAGAAGCAAAGTTACCCAAGAGACTCATGGGTTCAGCAGTAGAGGGTAGGAGGAGTCGGGGCAGACCAAGGAGAAGGTACCTGGATTCGGTTAAGAATGATTTTAAAGTAATAGGTTTAACATCAGAAGAGGCACCAATGTTAGCACTGAATAGGGGATCATGGAGGAATTTTATAAGGGGGCTATGCTCCAGACTGAACGCTGAAAGGCATAATCAGTCTTAAATGATGATGAAACGAGTCATTTTTGCATTACCAATTTATCTACATCTACTTGGCTACTATGCAAATTACACTTAAGTGTCTGGAAGAGGGTTTATCGAACAACCCACACACAATTCTCTATTGTTCCACTCTCGAAGAGCGGACGGAAAAAAGGAACACTTATACCTTTCCGTGCGAGTTCTAATTTCCCTCATTTTATTATGTTGATCGTTCTCCTATGTAGGTCAGCGTCAACAAAATATTTTCGCATTCGGAGGAAAAATTTTGTGACAGAATCCTGCCGCAACGAGAAACGCCTTTGGTCTAATGATGTGCACCCCATATCCTATACCATGTCAGTGAAATTCTCCCACCTATTTCTCGATAATACCAAACGTTCTGCCCTTCTCTCAACTTTCTCGATGCACTAAGCTAATCCTGTCTGGTGAGGATACCAGACCACACAGCAGTGCTGCAAAATAGGACGGATAAGTGTAGTATAGGCAGGCCGTATTGTAGGTCTTTTGTATATTCTAAGTCATCTGACAATAAAACGTAGTCTTTGGCTCACCTTCCGCACAACATTTCCATGGGTTATTTCCAGTTTACGTCGTTCATAATTGTAATTCCTTGGTCCTTAGCTGAATTTACAGACTTTATATTTGATTGATTTATCGTGTACCACAAATGTAGCCGATTCCTTTTAGCACTCATGTGGGTGACCTCACACTTTTTATTATTTAGGGTCAATCGTCATCTATCTAAACCATTTTACTACTGGTTTTGATCTTCTGCTGACTTTACTAAGCGATAAAAGACAGCATGATCTGAAAAAAAAAAACTAGTACGGCTGCTCAGACTGTCTCCTAAATCGTTTATATTGATAAGGAACAGGAGAGGGCCTATAACACTACCTACACTTCTGTTCTACTCGATGACTTTCTGTCAGTTACTACGAGCTGTGACCTCTCTGTCAGGAAATCACATCCAGTCGCATAGCCGAGACTATATTTCATATGCACGCAATTTGATTACAAGCCGCTAGTTATCTACTGTGTCAAATTTACGCTATTTGTTAAATTTAATCATAAACAATACAGAGAGATGAAAATATGTATACTATCACAAACCACAGGTTTCACGCTAGACTCTTAACAAAACTAAAAATTTGTTTATAGTGGCGAACGTTTTAAGTAAACAAAATAGAAGAAACTGATTCAAGAACATGTTATCCCAGATTTATTAGGGGCTTCAATAATTGCAACCATTCATAGTCAAATTTGGGATAAGAAAAAAAGATGTGATTAGGATTAGCTTTTTACTACACACTCAACACCGGCAAATACTCATAATATTCTTTGTAGATGTAGAGGAAAGGAGTTATGCCTAAAGCGGAGTCGAATGGTGTTGGAAATAGTTTATCGGTCCAAATGAATAGTCGTAAACGACGTCCAAATAGAAATTTGAGGTTACTACATGTTCCACATCTGTTGGCACCGATGATTTCCGTGGTTCGTGATCTCATATTATCTGTCTGCGGCAATTTTAAATGTGAGATAGTTCGTTCAGTGACGGTAGACATACCCAGTATTCATCACGTACGTACACATTTCTTCATCTACAGTAATAATTTCTTTCATCACTGAAAATATTGGCATTAATCAATGTGTCCCAAAGACTTGGAAATACTAGAGTATTAGAATGGTAGCGCTCGGTCACGGTGATCATGACGGAACATCTTCCGCTGCCGACAGCGCAATTGGAATAGAGGTAGTTCCAAAAAGGATGACCTGATTTTAACAGTTTATATTTATTGATGGAAACGTGCTGTAAATCTGGAAAAACTGTAAAATATCCAAACGGCACTGAAAGAGTTTGGTGTGTTTTATACTAATGCTGTCACCACCATACCCACAGAAGTCACCTAGACGATAGCTACGTTTGTCATACACTCCTCGATAGATTCTTTCGTTATCGAAAGGTACCGTCCCTGAAATTTTGTTTCTGACTTCATTTATGTTGTTAACATACATCCTTGTATGCAGTCACAAGAAAAGTGGCATCGACCGTATCTGGAACTCTTGGAGACCAAGGAAGCCGGGCAGCGTCTACGAGTCTTGTACGCCCTACCCATCGTTGAAGCAGTACCTAATTGAGAAACTGTCGGTCGTTGTAGTGTGGAGCATGTACCCACTGCACTGTTCCTGAAACTGTGGAAAAAAACAGTGTCTTAAGAGTTTGAAGATAAGGCATTCTAGTCCTCGTCTTGTTCTCAAAAGTGTATGGTCCATTCATATGTTTACAGGAAAAGGGACAAAGTGCGTTAACTTTAATTTTTGCAACATGTGCAAACAACGTAGAAATACAGGGAGTTACACAGAGATTCATCCGATTTCATTTGATCGTACGTGCTACATGAATAACGAAATTTTAAAGTGCCCATCTAAAGTAAACGGTTACCTTTTTGCCAGTTGTAAGTTACTAGTTCGTATTTCTAACGGTACAGGTGACAGTGTCGCAGCTGGCAGGCTGTAGGAGGATACAAGATGACTTTGACAGGATTTGTGATTGGTATAAAGAATGGCAGCTAACTCTAAATAGAGATAAATGTAAATTAATGCAGAAGAATAGGAAAAAGAATCCTGTACTGTTTGAATGCTCCATTAGTGGTGTACCGCTTGACACACTCACGTCGATTAAATATTTGGGCGTAACATTGCACAGCGATATGAGGTGGGACAAGCATGTAATGGATGTTTTGGGGAAGGCGGATGGTCGTCTTCGGTTCATTGGTAGAATTTTGGGGAAATGTGGTTCTTCTGTGAAGGAGACCGTTTATGGAACACTAATATGACCGATACTTGAGTACTGCTCGAGCGTTTGGGATCCCTATCAGGTCGGATTGAGTGAGGACATAGAAGCAATTCACAGGCGGGCTGCTAGATTTGTTACTGGTAGGTTTGATCATCACGCGAGTGTTACAGAAATGCTTCAGGAACTCGGGTGGGAGTCTCTAGAGGAAAGGAGGCGTTCCTTTCGTGAATCGCTACTGAGGAAATTTAGAGAACCAGAATTTGAGGCTGACTGCAGTACAATTTTACTGCCGCCTGCTTACATTTCGCGGAAAGACCACAAAGATAAGAGAGATTAGGGCTCGTACAGAGACATATAGGCAGTCATTTCTCCCTCATTCTGTTTGGGAGTGGAACAGGGAGAGAAGATGCTAGTTGTGGTACGAGGTACGCTTCGCCACGCGCCTTATGGTGGATTGCGCAGTATGTATGTAGATGTAGATGTCTCGTTCATTACCCAATGTATGCCGAATCCAAATGATGCAGCGACGAGAGGCATTTTTCGTTCTCCATTTCAACAGATGCAACTCAGCTACGACTGTGCAGCGTGATTTTCGCTGAGAGTTCGACGCTGCACTTCCTACAGCTGAGAGCATTCCACAATGGCGCAATCAGTCTCACGAGACTACTTGTTTATGAAGGGAAGTCTTCGTATCACCCCCATAAGCTCGTACAAGAGACAGGGCGAATGCAGAAAAGTCTTACTTGTATATCAGAGAAGTCTACTCATCTTGTCGGCCTAGACTTACCTATCCTTGATACAATTAGTCATTCCTCATACCTCTGTCTGGTGTGTTTTATGGCGAAGTTTTTTTAAACAATAGAAGATACAATCGCTACAAGTCCTTCATAACGGTGATAAGTAACAATATACAGGGCTTTTTAAATCGTTTCGGACGAGGAGATGGAAGAAAACAATTTCCGTTCATGTTTAGTGTGAAGTGATGAAGCTACGTTCCATTCCTAAGCAAATGCGAAACGCTACAACGTAAGAATGTCAGGAATGCACCGTCGCACACCATAGTCGAGCAGGACAGAGACTTGATAACCTGGTGTGTTTCGCGCCATTCCTAGAGAAAATATTCACGGCGCAGATTTTTTATGGTTCCGCACCTCAAGCAGGAAAAACCGAACCTAATAGGATCACTTTGTCATCCCTCTGTGTGTTCGACGGCTAAGACTCATTTTTCTCAGGAACAGGTAGAGGACTCAATCTGAAGTCACGCACTAAGACCAACGGTCTCTTGGAGGGGTGGAAAAATTAAGCTTCTAAGTCAATGCAGTCAAAATCGAGGCCATTTATGTCACGTATATGATACGCACGAACTCACTCATCAAAACCTATAGGGTACGTCCCGTTGGCCTAAATGTAAATGTCGTGTGACTAGAGCCTCCCTTCGGGTAGACCGTTCGCCGGGTGCAAGTCTTCCGATTTGACGCCACTTCGGCGACTTGCGCGTCGGTGGGGATGAAATGATGGTGATTAAGACAACACAACACCCAGTCCCTGAGTGGAGAAAATCTCCGACCCAGCCGCGAATCGAGCAAGGGCCCTTAGGATTGACAATCTGTCGCGCTGACCACTCAGGTACCCGGGATAGACCCTGTTTGCCTAGAATCATGTAATTCGACAAGTAAACGAGAAATCCAAAAATTCTTAATTTATAATTACATAATGTAAGAAACATTTTGCCATTCGTTGGTCATCTGTCTGTCTGTCGGTCTGTTAAGACCCCTTCTTCTCCGGAACGGATGGAGGTATCAAGTTGAAAAAAAGTGTCATGTAGAAAGATCTAAGGCCCCTTGACAGTGGAAAAAATGTAAGCTTATAATTTGTAATTTTGTCAAAAGATACGGCCACTTGTGTCACATAGTTCGATATCCGCAAACTCATTAACCAAAACCTACCGGGACTTCCCGTTGACCTACAACGAAGAAGTTTGAAAAGAAGCAAGGTTTTCTTGGTATATGTAAAAGAAAAAAAAAACGGAAAATTTCTGGTTTATATCAAATACTAATGTGTAAGATCCCTTTGGCAGTAAATTATGTGTGTCGATGTCAGAGAATATTAAAAAGAAGAAGTGAAGAACATCAAGACAATTTGCTATTTACTTATCGTCTTAAGGTTAGTAACTCATATATACATTAGTATTTATTGAAAGATTGGTATCAGTGATAGTATTAGTAACATACTTCTCTGTAGTAGTTGTAGTTGCTGAAGAAAAATCAAGATGGTGGGGTAATATTATGCACTTTTCATGATTAAAATAGTTACATAGTTTGTTATTGTAGTAATTTTATAGTAATTTTATGCGTTGTTGAACAGTATTAATGGCAGAAGGTATAAAGATAACTTGTTAAGTTGTTCAGTGTAATTTAAAGTATCGGAAACCCATGGCTCCTTTTCTGTCAGAATAAAGAAAGGCATGACTAAGAGTTGAAAAAGATATCGTAGGTAAACTACAAGCGTAAAGTAGGCTTCCAAATGTTGGAGTGATTAGTAAAAAGAAATGAAGGTAAGAAAAAATATTATTGTTAATGTCTCAACATAATTTAGCGTTGATAATTGAAAGAAAGAAGAAAACAGATTGTCAAGGAAACTCACACGCATGTAATTTCATATCAAACGAAACAATTTCGTTACCAAGAAACTGGAGTACGATAACTAAAAAATTAAAAGAAGAAATAAGATAAATTTTTGGCGATATTGGACACCCTACACGTGTTCCTTTATTTACTAAAATTTCATCTGTTGTAGTTTCGCCTGCATTTATTATAAGTTTTGATTCTCTCTGTAGGCTTCATGTGACCTTTACAAATTTTCTGGGATATCCATTGCTTTTCATTACGATTCAAATTTTGTATTTGTTCACATTGTAAAATTCGTTTACCAGATTTGTAATGCTATGTGTGTTTGTACGTCACATTCTCGTCTCTTATGTATGACTTATTGTCTGTGACAGATCTTCCTTTTCTAAATCCAGTGTCTTCTTCAGTAACGAGAACGTCCGAAATAGTTTAGTCTTAAGTGAACTGTTTATAATTATTGAATATAACTTATAGACTTAGTCGAGAACACTTACACTTTTATAGATTTTACAATCTTTCCGGTCATCTTTCATGAACAAGAAAGTAGTTCGCTGTTTTCCGTGATTGAAGTATATCAGTTGTCTGCTACCACTGGCGGACTACGTGTTATATCCTTCTATTTAGCATACCTCTCCTTATTTTAATAGCTCTGTATTCATTCTATCCGTTCTATTTGCTTTCCTGTTTTCCATTTCTCTTAGGGTTTTGTGAAGCTCTTCCATTGCAATAGAGTAGCAACGTCTTCGTGTTCGCCGTCTTCTTCTTCTTCTCCTCCTGACTGATCTTGTTCTCGCCGCTGGCACCATAGGTCTTTGTACTGTTGAAACATCACTGTGTACATCTTGCTCTTGTTGATGTGTCTTAAGATTTCGTATAAACAATTCTGCCTTTCATGAATGCGATTCTCAGTTTGGCTTCCAAATTTCTCCCAAGCTGATTTTTGTGCTCCTTCAATCAGTTTTCTTAACATGTCTTTCTTTTTTTATATACCCTTCTTCACTGTTTTGCAAATTTTTGATAGTATTACTTATTTACCGGGTGATCAAAAGTCAGTATAAATTTGAAAACTTAATAAACCACGGAATAATGTAGATAGAGAGGTAAAAATTGACACACATGCTTGGAATGACATGGGGTTTTATTAGAACAAAAAAAAAACAAAGTTCACAAAATGTCCGACAGATGGCGCCGGACAGCAAAACGTCAGTGAGAGAGCATGAGCATCGTGAATAAAAGGTGCTGTAATGAGAGAGAGGCTCAAATGCGCCAGCAGTCGCAGCATGTTGACTTTACCTGAAAAGGCTCTTTTAGTGAAGCTGTATTATCAGGATGGGGAATGTGCTAGTTCAGCGTTACGATCCTATCGCCATAGGAAGGGGATTCGAACGGGTAAGGTCCGTTGACAAATGCAGCGGTGGCGAGAATGATTTCGAAGTTCGAAGCCATGGGTTGTTTAGACGACAGATCCCCGTAGTGGCTCACCGAGCACAAGGCGTAATGCTGCTGAGACAGTTCAGGAAGAAATTGAGACTGTAGCGGGTTCTTCTATGCACGGGGAAGTCAGCGCTCCTGCAGTCGCACGTCGCACCGGCATTCCATACACTACTGTTAGGTTGGCACTTAGGCGTACCCTCCGATGCTATCCGTACAAAACCCATCGGCATCATGAACTGTTACCTGGCGATTTATTGAAGCGGAGGGCATTTGTGGAGTGGGCGTTTCAAATGATGGCCGCAGATGATGATTGGTTGAGTAACGTGTTGTGGACCGACGAAGATCATTTCACGCTCCAAAGATCTGTCAACGTCCACAACTGCAGAATTTGGGCTACCGAAACTCCTAGAACTGTCGTGGAAATTCCATTTCACGAAGAGAAAGTCACGGTATGGGTTGGATTTACCACATCTACCGTTATCGGCCCTTTTTTCTTCGAGGAAATGCGTGATTCTGGTTTTGTAACTGCTACCGTGACGGCTGAGAGGTATGCCGATATGTTACAGAATCGCGTCGTCCCCAGCCTGGCTGATAAATACCTGCTGGAACGTAGGATGTTTATGCAGGAAGGCGCTCCACCCCATATTGATAGACGCATGAAAGATGTCTTGCGCGCGTCGTTTGGTGACGATCGTTTGCTCAGCCGCCACTTTCGTCATGCTTGGTCTCCCAGGTCCCCAGACCTCAGTCCGTGCGATTATTGGCTTTGGGGTTACCTGAAGTCGCAAGTGTATCGTGATCGACCGACATTGCTAGGGATGCTGAAAGACAACATCCGACGCCAATGCCTCACCATAACTCCGGACATGCTTTACAGTGCTGTTCACAACATTATTCCTCAACTACAGCTATTGTTGAGGAGTGATGGTGGGTATATTGAGCATATCCTGTAAAGAACATCATCTTCTCTTTGTCTTACTTTGTCCCGCAAATTATTGCTATTCTGATCAGATGAAGCGCCATCTGTTGGAAATTTTTTGAACTTTTGTATTATTATTATTATTATTATTATTTTGTTCTAATAAAACCCCAAGTCATTCCAAGCTTGTGTGTCAATTTGTTCCTCTCTACCTACATTATTACGTGATTTATTCAGTTTTCAAATTTATACTGACTTTTTGATCACCCGGCACTTTCATTCGCTAATGAGCTCTCATCGTGAATGGCTGACGACAGACGCGAGTCAGATAATCAGCAGCGTACAGATGGTACTTATAGAGTGACAGTTGCATCGAGATATGGAGCTAAATCTGCACGGACAGCTTAAGGATATCGAGGTCCCACGCCGTCTGCCGACACGTGCCCAGATAAGCGGCCATCGGCCGCGATCTCTTGTTGCTCAATCAATCTCCTTTCTCCGAAAACAGTAAAATCGTCAGCAGACCGGATCCTGTACCGTCCTTGAGAGACACAATATGTTTATAATACGCTGCCTTACACTACAGGCAGAAACAACTATCTCCTACGATTTACGATCGTTTGTTATTTGTTTCAGCAGTCCTTTATCTTGACGTGAAGTTCCTCTTTCAAATCCGATCAGACGCCTTGCGTTTTACAACGTAAACATACATCTTACGCAAAATATTAACTGTCAATACTGTTCGGAGCGTATAGCAAAAACAAAGAAACGGAAGAGGAAAAACACGGGGAAAGCATAAGAATGGCAGCTAGAAGGCTTACGGGATAAGAAGGGCAGCTAGAAGGCATAGGGGATCTACGGGAAGTAAAGACACAATTTAAAAAAAGCCCTTTTTTAATTTATGAAATGCTGGTCTATCTCGCGCAACACTTGGTGTTCGCACAACTAGTGTAAGCTACATTCAAGTGAATCTGCTTATTACAAGTTTATCCTTGGTCACCCTCCACAATTCTTGCCCTTTACAATGAGTGAATGTAATCCATCTAGGGGATCAACCTACCTCCTCCCCTATTCGATTCAGTATCCATTACTTACTTACTAGACTTACCCCTCTGATAATAATATCTCTGCTGTATCACCACATTGAAAAGCGACTGATAATTATACACCATGAAATTGAATTCCATAATAAAAATTTTTGTGGATTTAAAAAAAAAAAGGTTGAAATGCCTCTGAGCGCTATGGGACTTAACTTCTGAGGTCATCAGTCCCCTAGAACTTAGAACTACTTAAACCTAACCATCCTAAGGACATCATACACATCCATGACCGAGGCAGGACTCGAACATGCGACCGTAGCGGTCACGCGGTTCCAGCCTGTAGCGCCTCGCTCACTCCGGACGGCGTGATGTTTCAGCAACCTTGGTTATATGCTTTGCTGTGAGGATCTGTCCCTACTTTAAAAGTTTTAAAGAGAAGTTTGTTGATAATGATATTTTAGACACGTACTACGTCAACACTTAGTGACAGGCACTACATCTTGAGATACACTGAAAAGCCAAAGAATCTGGTTCAGCTGATTAATATCGTAAAGGACCCCGCGAGAACGCTGAAATACAACACGACGTGGCATGGACTCGAATAATATCTGAAATTTTGTTGTACGGAACTCATACCATGAATACTGCAGGACTTTCCATATACACGTAAGAGTACGTGGAGGTGGAGATCTCTTCTGAACAGCTCGTTACAAGGCATCCCATATATACTCATCAATATGGGGAGTTCGGCGGCCAGTCGGAAGTGCTTAAACTCAGAAGAGTGTTCCTGGAGCCACGCTGTAGCAGTTCTGGACGTGTGGGGTGTGGCACTGTCCTACTGAAATTGCCCAAATACGTCGGAATGCACAATGGACATGAGTGGATGCATGTTATCAGAGAGGTTGCTTACGTACATGTCACCTGTCAGAGTCGTATCTAGATGTACCAGGGGTCCCATATCACTCCAACTGCACACGCACCACACCCTTACAGAACCTCCGCCAGGTTAAACAGTCCCCTGCTGACATACAGGCTCCATGAATTCATGAGGTTGTCTCCATACCCGTACACGTCCATCCGTTCGATATAATTTGAAACGAGGCTCGTCCGACCAGGCAACATGTTTCTAGTCATCAACAGTCCAATGTCTGTACTGACGGTCCCAGGCGAGGCGTGAAGCTTTGTGTCGTGCGGTCACCAGTGGTACACGAGTGGGCCTTCGGGTCTGAAAGGCCATATCGATGATTTTTCGTTGAATGCTTCGCACGCTCACACTTGCTGATGGCCCAGAATTGAAATCTGTAGCAATCTGCAGACTGGTTGCACTTCTGTGACGTTGAATGATTTTCTTCAGGCGTCGCTGGTCCCGTTCTTGTAGGATCTTTTTCGGCCTCAGCGGGGTTGGAGATTTGATGTTTTATCGGATTCCTCACACTCACGGTACACTCGTGAAATGGTCGTACGGGAAAATCTGCATTTCATGGCTACCTCGGAAACGCTGTGTCCCATCGCTCGCGTGCCTATTATAATACCACGTTCAAAGTCACTTAAATCTTGATAACCTGCCATTGCAGCAGCAGTAACGGTTCTAAGAGCTTCGCCAGACACATATTGTCTTATAGAGGCGTGCCGACCGCACCGCCGTATTCTGCTTGTTTACATATCTTTGTGTTTGAACACGCATGCGTATACTAGTTTCTTTCGCGCTTCAGTGTATTTTTGAGTCGCTGCCTTACTGTACATAGCTTTGTGCAGTCGAGCTAGCTTTCGGCTTTAATGACTTAGATATCGACGGTATGCGAAAATATAATTTTCCATAGCTTAACAGAGGGCTCATCTTATTATGCTGTATACTTAGACTGAATTTCTCTGGATGGAGCATAACGACAAGGACTGCTTGTACACATGAGTAATACGTGGGTGTTAATATTCTTGTCTTACCTCCACTGGAGCCGGCCGTTGTGCCCGAGCGGTTCTAGGCGCTACAGTCCGAAACCGCTCTGCTCCTACGGTCACAGGTTCGAATCCTGCCTCGGGCATGGATGTGTGTGATGTCCTTAGGTTAGCTAGGTTTAAGTAGTTCTAAGTTCTAGGGGACGGATGACCTAAGATGTTAAGTCCCATAGTGCTCAGAGCCATTTGAACCATCTTCACGGAATTACATCGTCACGTGTATATATTGGCCACGACATCTTGGTAGATAATTATTGCAGTGTCTGTGTGTTTATGGGTTGCATTTTTTCATTTGACTTGTCATGCCAATGGCAGCACAGCATCTCTTGCCGCAATTGTCACAAGTGTATCTGGCTGCTGAGGCAGGAGCAGTGGTAGCATTGCGAAGCTTTTTCTGCCTTAATCTGTCTAACAAGCCTTCATCATGCTTCGACATTCCAAATGATATATCATCACGCCGCTCTGGTCTCATGCTAGCCCGTGCCTCCCATCTGTTTGTGTCGGTTCCAAAGCTCTCCATATCTCGGTTACAGGAGTCCTTGAATCTCAATACAGGACGACCTACAAATCTTTTGGCTATGGAGATCTCTCCAAGCATCACCTCACGTGGTAATCTGTCAGGATCCATACTGTGGACGTGTCCCAGCCAGCGGAGTCGTCTCTGCTTCAAGATAGCTGAAATACTGTTGCAGTTAGTTTTAGATAGCACTGTTTCGTTGGTCGCTCGGTCCTTGCACGTTACTCCGAGGATGGATCTCAGGCACCGCATGTGGAAAGCATTAAGGCAACGTTCGTGTTTGGCATCGGTAGTCCATGTTTCCGATGCATACAAAAGGATGCTGAAGACGCAAGTTTGATATACAAGAATTTTGGTAATCAAAGAGCGTTTGTTGTTTTTCCAAACACGTGTAGAGAGTTTGCCAGAAGTTGTCGCAGCTCTTCCAATGCGAGCATCAATTTCCTTGTCAACAGACATGTTTGATTCTATAGTAGATCCAAGATAGCAGAAGATATCTACGACTTGCAGAGTAGTGCCATCTAGTGTAATATTCGGCTTTGTGTTAGTACCCTGAACCATAACTACGGTCTTACTGCTGTTTACACTCATCGAGAATAGGAGGCATGCGTGACTAAATCTTGATACTAGCTCTTGCACCTCTTCTGCGGAGTTCGCAACAATTGCAGCATCATCAGCATACGGGAGTTCAAGAGCGACTATCTCGTAGCGCTTTGTCTTACTCTTCAGAAGACTGACATTGAAAAGCCTTCCATCTTTCCTAGTATGCAGATGTACTCCAACATTGCAATTCTCGAAAGCCACTTGGAGCAGACCCGAGAGGAAAATTCCAAAAAGTGTGGGTGCCAACACACAGCCTTGTCTTACGCCACAGCTCATACTCAATGGTTTAGATGTACTGCCATCGAAGATTACAGAGCCACGCATATTGTCGTGAAAAGATCTTATTAAAGACAGCAAAGTTGGGAGACATACATTTTTTGCCAGTATGCTGTAGAGTCCCTCCCTACTGACGGTGTCAAAGGCTTTGTTGAGGTCAACAAAAGCCACATATAATGTCACCCTGTGTTCGCGGCACTTCTCTTGTAGCTGGCGCAAGGTGAATATCATGTCACTTGTGGATCTGCCAGATCGAAATCCACACTGTGACTCAGGGTAGATCCGAGCAGCCAAGGTTTCCAGTCTCTTCAGGATCATCCTTGCATATGCCTTTCCAGCAATGCTCAAGAGAGATATTCCTCTATAGTTGTTACAATTACCTCTGTCGCCTTTTCCCTTATAGATTGTTACTATATTTGCATCTCGCATGTCTTGGGGTACTGTGCCTTCTTCCCAGCACTGCAGTAGGGTTTCATACAATATTGGCAAAACGCAGTCAAGTTTGATTTCTGCTGAAGTGCGAGTTTTAATTCGTCAGCAGTGGGAGGATCATCAAGCTCAGACATAACTGGGTAAAGTACCCAGAGTTTCTGAAGAACTGTTGACCTCTTCTGAATATAGTTTAGCATAGTACTGCATCCATCTATCTAGCTGCCGGTTTTTATTGTTGATTGGGTCTCCATTTAGATCTTTTATTGCAGCGAACTTTCTGCTTGTTGATCCAATGGCCTTTTTGATGCCTTGATACATGCCACTATAATCTCCTTTGTCTTGGCAGATCTGAATAGTTTTACAAAGGTTGGTCCAATATCTATTGGCCAATGGCGAGACACCCGTTGTAGATCTGCTTTGCAGGCCTTGTATTCAGCTATATCTCGTTGGTCTTTAGGATTATTCATAACCTGTGTATGAGCATTACGTTTCTTGTCTATATATGGACGCAACTCACTTTCACGTTCAGTAAACCAGTCACTTTGAGTCCTACCCTGCATCCCAAATGTTCCGATAGCTGTCTGCATAATATTTTCTTTAGCTAGATGCCACATATTTTCGGGGCTCTGTGCAGTTATAAATTGCTCAGGATTCAGTTTCATCCCAATTTCATCACTGAAATTTTTGTACAGCGCTTCATCTTGAATGGCTTTGGTGTTGTTCTTCACTCTTCGACAAACGCTCTCAGCTGAGTGAATCTTCTTTGGTGTGAACCGTGATTTGGTCATAACTAAAGAGTGATCAGTATCACAGTCAGCACAGAGGTAAGTGCGGGAATTAAGGACATGAACGTAGGTCGCTTCTTCTGGTTATGATGAAGTCGAGCTGATGCCAACGGCCTCAACATGGGTGTTTCCATGTTACTTTGTGCACGTCTCTGTTATTTAAGTAAGTGTTAGTGATGCAGAGAGAGAGAGAGCGAGGTGCAAAGTTCCAGCAGTCGCTGACCGTTCTCATTCATATTTCCAATGCCGTATGGGCCAATGCAGTCGGTCCAGTTTTCCGTTTTTTCCCAATCTTGGCATTAAAGGCTCGCAGTAACATGAGTTTATCTGATCCATGAACATTCTCCAGGCATTTCAGCAGGTCTTCATAGAACATGTCTTTGACTTCAGGTGGCGCTTTCATAGTGGAAGCATGTGCAGAGATTAATGTGACAGGGCCTGATGTTTTTAATCTCAAAGCTGTTAATCGTTCAGATATAGATTTTGGTTGTTCGCAGCAGCTAAGAAGACTGTTTCGCACTGCAAAGCCAACTCCGTGTTCACGTCTTTCTCCAATTTCTCTCCCTTTCCAGTAAAAGGTGTAATTATCTTCACGCAGGCTGCCTTCCCCAGAGAGACGAGTTTCCTGTAATGCAGCCACATCAACCCGAAGACGCAGGAGTTCTCTGTCAATTATGGCTGTTTTTCTGACTGTAGGGGCAGCATCTGTAGGAGTGTCATACCCAGGTAACATAGTTCTGACATTCCAGGTGGCAAATCGGGTTATTGAATAGTTGGTTTAGCTCATATGAGCTACTTTATTGTTGTTTTTTCCAGGTGCCTCAGTAACCCACCTTTTATCAAGCACTGCGAGATGCTTGCTGCTCCATACACCCATAGAAGTGCAAGGTGGGGGACGGACTGGTACCTTATTGGCTGGGGTCTGCCCAGATTGAGGCGGGCGGTAACCAGTCAGTTAGCCGCAATGGGCTATCCCACCGAAGAGAGTCACCCCTGGCGCCGGCACTCACGTCCCTCAGCGCAAGGCTTAAAACCGGTAACTGCGACTCCCCGTGTTGTTATCTGCTCCTTTGCAGGCACAGGCGGAGTGTCCTCTCCACAGGCACTGCATCGCCTGGGTCGTATTTAAAAGCCACGAATTTGCCCAGCGTTCATAGCTTTCTCTCGACCCAAACAACTGTTTCCACAGGAGTGATGGGTCACTACGTGTGGAGTTGAGTGGGTTGCAGGAGTTGCCGACTTGTTCAGGTTGATCCCTACTGTCGCCTACAGTACTCCGGATCCGTTGCCCCATCCGCCAAGCATATGCACCATACCAGAGATCCCCTCCTCCACCGCAGCTGCCGTTGGGGACTTCACCCACAACCCTGGGCTAGGGTCCTGCATCAAACCCCGCAGAACTGGGGTGAGAGAGATAGGAAACTGAAAGACACCCTCAGGCCTCGAAACGTAATACCATTGGGGTCGAAAAACAAGAGTTGGCCAACGGAGGCCGACAGGAAAGGAAACAGGAGGAGTCTGACACAAGTGGAAGCAATGTCAGACCCAGCTCGGGGCCCCACAGATGCCACCTGCGACATTCTAGATAAAGTCCCCTGGGGACTTTTTTCTTTCTTAGGACCTTTGTTCCGTTGCACGCGGGATCGACCGTGTTACTATCGATTTGGCAGTGTTAGTTGCAGAGGGTGGCCGGATGCTCTTCCTGCCACCACCACGAACCCCAGCTGTCTGCGTCTAGTGTAAGGCGTGGAATAGTGCGAACGTTTTCAAATGCCTGCGAGTCGTGCAACTGAGGCGGAACGTGGGGACCAGTCCGGTATTCACCTACGCGAGTCCAGGAAGCAGCGCATTACCGCTCTCAGCTTCCCTGACGGGTTTTACGGAAAAAGTAACATGTGGAGTTTAAAACTAATTTCTTCTCGACAAATTACTTGTGTTAAGTGTTACAAGAAATGTTCGTGGAATTGGATGTACCAAAAGTAAAAGTCGTCATACAAAATATGGTGTCAGATGTGTGAGCAGTCAGCATCAGAAATCAACTGATGAGAAGACGGCGTTATAAAGCTTGACTGACAGAACTTGTCATATGTTGAAAGTGTAATAACAGTGGCGTTATACTGCGCTAACAAAATGATTGAACAAGCTGATATTGAAACAAAAGAGTCCATAATAGGAATAAATGTCGTACCCTTCTTCACCTCCAGATCGTACACCAATAACCTAGTTTCATTTACAAAACCCTCATTAAAGGAACATTTGTGAATAAGTTGGCGTATTTTATTGAGGACTTGCTGTGTACCGGCGTCACCCGGTTACCATTTATCCCATTCTCCTATTAGACCATCTAATTCACCGGCCGTAAAGGTTTGAACGTGGCAACGAAGCTAGAAAATTGGAAAGGGGAAATGAACTGAACATAAAACAAATTTTTACTTTTCCAAGTCCAATACTTAGTACCCTTATTAAAAAAAAAAAACATAGATTCCGGTTGTAATTTTTATTCTTTTACTTTGAAACTTGCACCACCCATTTCTGACCTCCCTAGGCACATTTTTACCAAATATGGCTTTCTAGAAATATTATTTAGCTCCACTTTCTTTAAAACTTAAAACTTGATTTTCACGGAAACCTTTGGTTTAGTTACATTAGACGCTTAAAAAAATATACAGCTGACTACAACCGTCTGCCCCCCAGCCTTTTTTTTTAAAAAAAAAAGGATACAAATGGAATTACCAAAGGTCAAGACTTTAAATTTCGGACGCTTGTCCTTCACCAAACTTAGAAAACTATGTGATTAGATCATGAATTAATATAACAAACAGTATTTTAAAGATAATAATTAGACCAGATTGCAAAATGATCACAGTCACCACCAGATGCACACTATCAAGGTCATTGCTTACGTAACCAAAATTTACACAACACTAGTGATTCATCTTGAGCTGCTTATGAAAAGATCTCGTACGTCCTGGTGGACAGGCCGGATATTTAACTAAAGGATGGAAGCGCGGCTTATACGCGGCGGTACTCGAAACAAAAGAGTAGAAAGCAACAGCCAATCAGTTGATCAGGCTGCAAGCCAGGGCAGAAAACAAGCCGAACACATACACCATCTCAGCGTGCCCGCCAAGTCGACAAACCCCATCTGCCCCACATACGAGACCATTTCTGCAACACCAAATAATTCACTCGGCAGACAAATTCAACTCGTGATTCACCTTTTCAAGACCATGCAAGGCTTACTAACATAGTCACATAGTATCTGTTCAAATGGCTCTAGCACTGTGGGACTTAACACCTGAGGTCATCCGTCCCCTACGCTTAGAACTACTTAATCCTAACTAACCTAAGGACATCACACACATTCATGCCCGAGGCAGGATTCGAGCCTCCCACCGTAGCAGCAACGCGGTTCCGAACTGAAGCGCCTAGAACCGCTCGGCCACAGCGGCCGCCCTACTATCTATAACATAATTGACAACCAAACTGAGACATTTACCGAATAAAAGAACAATTGAAATTACAATGACAAAGCTCTGCCCTTCATATTAAAAGAAAGGCTAACCAAAACTGGGAGGAGAGCACACTAATTAACACTGCAAGGAACCTTTAGAACAAGCCGTAAACAACACTTGGAAGTCTTAGACTTGGTAAGTTCAGTATAACACTCTCTTATTTAAAACCATCCTTAGCTGATCTCCGGCAGACACAGCTTGCCACCATAAGTTTCACAAATCTTCACAGGTTAACAGCAGCATATGAAACACACGTAACTTAATGCTTCCAGTTACGCGACGAGAAGATGTCCAGCCTGAGATGACGTATCCGCCACCGTTTCGCACGTAAACGCGTCGGCTAATCAGCACCGTACAACCGGCTCGCGGCGAAACGGTGAGGACGGCGGGGCCCAGGCACAGCGGACACAGACGAGTGCCTGCCTCCAAAACATGTTGGCTCGTTGAACACCGACCAGCGAGAGAGCTTGGCCACACACCAAGCCGGAAAACCAAAGGCGCAAGTCAGATATATAAGACAAGACTAGTGTCGATATCAGCGACGCAAGAGGAGCATAACTAGCGCCAGTCGCCACGTCTCAACAAGTACCAAGTTTGGTTGAAATCAGTCTAGTGGTTTAGGAGGAGGTGTGAAACATACGTACACTAACTGGTGCTGTATCATGCTACGCAACCTAAAGGGCAACAAGAAAAAAACACTGATTCAGAGCTGTGATGTACCTTATAAGTGAAAATGATATTTGCGACAATGAAGTATGTAGGGCACAACAAAGTCTGCATCTACATTTGTATTCCGCAAGCCACTCAACGGTGAGTGGCGGAGGACACTTTACGTGCCACTGTCATTACCTCCCTTTCCTGTTCCAGTTGCTAGTGGTTCCCGGGAAGAACGACTGCCGGAAAGCCTCCGTGCGCGCTCGAATGTCTCTAATTTTACATTCGTGATATCCTCTGGACGTACAAGTATAGGGAAGCAATATATTCGATGCCTCATCCAGAAACGCACCCTCTCGAAACCTGGACAACAAGCTACACCGCGATGCAGAGCGCCTCTCTTGCAGAGTCTGCCACTTGAGTGTAAACATCTTCGTAACGCTATCACGCTTACCAAATAAAACTGTGACGAAACGCGCCGCTCTACTTTGGGTATTCTCTATCTCCTCTGTCAACCTGACCTGGTACAGATCCCACACTGATGAGAAATACTCTAAGTCGAATGAGTGTTTTGTAAGCCACCTCCTTTGTTGATGGGCTACATTTTCCAAGGACTCTCCCAATGAATCTCAACCTAGCACCCGCCTTACCAACAATTAATTTTATATGATCATTCCACTTCAAATCGTTCCGTACGCATACTCCCAGATATTTTACTGCTACGAGTGTTTGCTCCGTTATCATATAACAATACAATAAAGGATCCTTCTTTCTATGTATTCGCAATACATTACATTTGTCTATGTTAAGGGTCAGTTGCCACTCCCTGCACCAAGAGCCTATCCGCTGCAGATCTTCCTGCATGTCGCTGCAATTTTCTAATGCAGCAACTTCTCTGTATACTACAGCATCATTTGCGAAAAGCCGCATGAAACTTTCTACACTGTCTACTAGGTCATTTATATATATTGTGAAAAGCAATGGTCCCATAACACTCCGCTGTGGCACGCCAGAGGTTGCTTTAACGTCTGTAGACGTCTCTCCATTGATAACAACATGCTGTGTTCTGTTTGCTAAAAACTCTTCAATCCAGTCACACAGCAGGTCTGCTATTCCGTAGGCTCTTACTTTATCAGGCAACAGTGCGGAACTGTATCGAACGCCTTCCGGAAGTGAAGGAAAATGGCATCTACCTGAGATGTAAAATAAGTGGCTAACTAAAATCAAAACATGAGATCAAATAACATAGTTCTTTTTATTTAAAAAAATAAAATGTTCCTTTGGATCACCTGCGGACCACGGCGCTTTTTTATTTATTCATCTATTTATTTATTTTGCTGTTTTCTACCACTTCTGGCGTTCCTGTTGAAGTTTACTAACTGTTATATTGTTAGCGTCTAGAGATGTTACGTAAGTCCAGTAATATTTTATGTCCCTGCTTAACTCTACCTTGCGTTCTTCGAACCATTTCCTGATCTAATTCTGATTAATTTCTGTAAGGGATATTAGAAGGGATCTGGTTTCAATAGCTAAATAATAGTAACACTGCTAATTATTACGTCTTGCCTTACATGATGTTCTAAAACATATTTATCCCATTTGAATGGCCCACAGGGATTCAGTGGCTACTAGAAGATCTTGTGAGACAGCCTCTGTTTGTCCATTCTGTGCAGTTGGCCATAGGTAGCTAGTCGCCTTTTTTTTGAAGGAACTGATTAGGTTTTCATGGCACTCATTGAGTTCACGATTACGTTAGTGCAGCTTCTTCTATCAGGATACTTGGTTCTAGTGCCTTTCTCACATGTTTACTCTCTTGGAATTCGAGAGCTATTGTTCCGGTAACCCTGGGTAGGGGTCGGCACCCTGTTGGAAAGAGGTCTGATTGTCTTAGATTAAAATTCAGCGATAGATGTTTCGAGGGTACTTTTTTGCAAGCGTAATGTGCCCTGTCTGCCCTTGTTCGGGAGCCACCACACCACTGAGATCAATTCTCCGAGGTACTTCACTGTTTTGGGCCCCTTGATATGTCTGGTAGTGCTGACTCCCATCGTGTTAAGAGCGTATTTAATATTTGTAATGAATTTAGTCTTTCCGATGTCGATCAATAGGCCTGTTTTCTTTGCTATTCTATACAGTCCTTGGAGTTATAATCTTTTTCTTGATGTTTTCAACGCAACTTTCAAAAATTTTCATGAACGTCTTCATCATTTCTTCGTACAAGTGATATCGACTGTGCGACCTGTAAATAACCATTAAGTACATGGTACAGAAACTACATCTAAAGTAAACGAAAACGAATAGAGGCGTTTGAAAACTCCAAGGAAAAATTAAAAAAACTACTTATGTGTTTGGGGTAAACCTTTTTTATTTTTCGACATAGACTCCTGTTCTAGTTTGTTGATCCCTTCCAATTGTCCAAGACTGCAAAATAGCTACTAGTTGCTGCAATCACTTCGTCGTTTGAATAAAATCTTTGTCCTGCCAGCCGTTTCTTCAAATTAGGGCACAAATTGTAGTCCAAGGGAGCCAAGTCTGGGGAATAGGGAGGATGTGAAACGACTTGGGATTCTATTTCGATTAATTTTGCGACCACAACTACTGAGGTGTGTGCTGGTGCGTTGTTGTGATGGAAAAGGACTTTTTTGCGGTCCAATTGCAGGCGTCTTTCCTGCAGTTCGGTTTTCAAACGATCCATTAACGATTAATAATATTCACCAGGGTTAGTTTTACACTTTTCCAGATAGTCGATGAGCATTATCCCTTGATAATCCCAAAAGACAGTCGTCAAAAACTTTCCGGTTGAAGGAATGGTCTTCGCCTATTTTGGTGCAGATTCTCTCTTGGTAACCCATGGTTTAGATTGTTGTTTGATCTGAGGAATATATTAATGCATCCATGTTTTATCCACAGTGACGAAACGACGCATAAAGTCCTGCGGATTCTTCCTGAACAGCGCCAACCATCCTTGCAACACTTGACACGATACCGTCTTTAGTCAAGCATGAGCAATCGCGGAATCCATCTTGCGGATAGCTTTCTCATGTCCAGATGTTTATGCAAAATATTATGTACCCGTTAATTCGAGATGCCCACAGCACTAGCAATCTCACGCAACTTAACTCTTCTAACAGCCATCACCGTATCATGGATTTTATCAATGAATTCTGGAGTCGTAACCTCCACAGGGCGTCCAGAACGTTCAGCATCACTTGTGCCCATGTGGCCACTTCGAAAATTTTGAAACCACTTATAAACTGTTCTAGTCGAAGATGCAGAATCACCGTAACGTTTGTCAAGCTTCTCTGTAGTCTCCTGAGGCGTTTTGCCTTTCATAAAGTAATGTTTGATCACCACACGAAAGTTCTTTTTCGTCCATTTTTTGACAATCAATCGACTTCCTCGATTCACATTAATGCCAAACACAAAGAAATAGACCAGTATAGCTGGAACGTGGTGTGCGTTCTTTTCAAAGATGCTACTATCTAAACATCACCTAGATACGCGTCGGTGGTGCCATCTCTCGGCCCCGGCACGGACTTTTCAAATGCCCGTATATACACGTCCTGTCGCACCGTTTTCCACGTGCTGCGGACGTGTATACTGCGACGCTTGCGTTTTCGTACAGTGCTATGGACGTCTGTACGCTCCCTGAGTCGTTGACCTCTCACTGCTGCGGACGAGTTCCTTATCTCAGTAAATAACAAAGTTTCGAGTACTTATCATACTACTTGCTATCATTTGGTAAAAGGAAACTCATATCGATATCGTTAATCCTTTATGAGGTATGCGATTGTTATGACCACATGATTCGCGATGCGCAAGGACGTGAATAAACCCCAATAACTCGAAAAAGAAATGAGATGTCGTTCTGCACTCAATTTTAAATCAAATTTCGATATCTAACTTTCATTTATTGTAATGCATGAGCTAAAACCAACCGTACGCGAAGTTTACGCAGCGTGTTTTTACCTCTGAAAACTCTGTAACGTTTTCCTTAATTCGATACAGCGCAGTACGTAAGTAACGAAAAGAAATTCAGTTCTTTATCGAGTAAAGGTATGAGACTGTAATATATGCAAAAATCTGTTTTTCACCTTATAGTTTTCGATAGCTCGGATGATTTCATATCGGACGGAACGCCGTCTCCCAGCACATTCGCCTGCATGTGGCAAGCTGCCTCGGCACGGAATGCAGAGAGCACGTCTGTAGCATTGCAAGCGCTAAACAAGAGACATGCTGAAAACAGCAGATATTACCTGAAGTAAACGTAAAACTAAAGGATTTTGTATTTAGAGCGAAATTAGCATCACCTAATCAACGAAACTGTAATCGAAATCTTTAACTTCCTTCCTTTCGAATACATGCACAGACATCGACATTGTAATACTAATTATTTATTAAGTTAGTTAAATTAAAAAAGTAAACGTCCCGATTCTCACCTTTTTAACATGTTTGCCCAGTGGATGCAACTATTCAAATTTATAATACATACTATTTCCTAACAGAGCACTGCGTGTCACTGTAGTTTTGTGAATGTATGTTCATACCACTCTTGTTTTTATTGATTGATGAAAGTAAATGACTGATGACAGGAAGTGGTTAGCAAATCGTCTGCAATCATCAGGGACGACAGTCGCTCAAATTCTGGAGATCTCCACTGATGTCACTCAACCCTATTTCTTAGAACCTTGCTCACTTTCTTTCAACGTTTTCTAAAACCACAAAATGTGCATGCGAGCGTCTATGGCTAGGACTGAATAACGTTCTACTCATCTCCCTAGAATTATTTTATTCTGTCCAAGTTTTGATAAATGATTCACAGGCAAACAGGCCAAACAATTTTTCATAGCTACGTCGTACAAGGAAGCTGATGCTGAATTAAGCGTCTTTCGTACCAAAAACCGTTTCGTGTCCTATATCATTATCTTATTCGATTTCATATATCAACGTACAGCTTGCGACGCATGCTTGATAAGACAGACAAAGATAATCTAAAGATGCATTGCGCTTAAATGTAGCCGCTCGTGACAGTTCTGGTTGTAACCAGTTTTGTGGATTTAGCAGATGTCACAAATTGTATTAAACGATTTCCTACGTTCTGACGCCCTATTTAAGAAATCAGCTGCGATTTGTATACATCCTGCCACCACATTGTCAGCGTTAATCGTGGAACGTTCCGATCATTGCTTCCCTGTCTCAGTATGAGGCTTCTGTTAATAAGCTGTACAGTCAAAGCCTATTTAAAACATGTTACAACCATCACAAGACCCAACTTAATCATTTTCTGGCGAACGAGACATACATTATACACTATTGGCCATTAAAATTGCTACACCAAGAAGAAATGCAGATGATAAACGGCTATTCATTGGACAAATATATTATACTAGAACTGACATGTGATTACATTATCATGCAATTTGGATGCAAAGATCCAGAGAAATCAGTACCCACAACAACCACATCTGGCTGTAATAGCGGCCTTGATACGCCTGGGCATTCAGTCAAACAGAGCTTGGATGGCGTGTAGTGGTACAGATGCCCATGCAGCTTCAACACGATACCACAGTTCATCAAGAGTAGTGACTGGCGCATGTGACCAGTTGCTCGGCCACCATTGACCAGACATTTTCAATTGGTGAGAGATCTGGAGAATGTGCTAGCTAGGGCAACAGTTGAATATTTCCTGTATCCAGAAAGGCCGGTACAGGACCTGCAAAATGCGGTCGTGCATTACCCTGCTGAAATGTAGGAATCGCAGGGATCGAATGAAGAGAAGAGTCACGGGTCGTAACACATCTGAAATGTATCGTCCACTGTTCAAAGTGCCGTCAGTGCCAACAAGAGGTGGCCGAGACGTTTAACTAATGGCACACCATTCCGTCGCGTGGGGTGATACGCCAGTATGGCGATGACGAGTACACGCTTCCAATGTGTGTTCACCGCGATGTCGCCAAACACGGATACGACCATCATGATGCTGTAAACAGAACCTGAATTCATCCGAAAAAATGACTTTCACCATTCGTGCACCCAGGTTCGTCGTTGAGTACACCATCGCAGGCGCTCCTGTCTGTGACGCAGTGTCAATAGTAACCGCAGCCATGGTCTCCGAGCTGATAGTCCATGCTGCTGCAGACGTCGTCGAACTGTTCGTGCAGATGGTTGTCGTCTCGCAAACGTCCCCATCTGTTGACTCAGGAATCGACACGTGGCTGCACGATCCGTTACAGCCATGTGGATAAGATGCCTGTCATCGTGACTGCTAGTCATACGAGGTCGTTGGGATCCAGCACGGCGTTCCGTATTACCCTCCTGAACCGACCGATTCCATATTCTGCTAGCAGTCATTGGATCTCGACCAACGAGAGCAGCAATGTTGCGATACTATAAACCGCAATCGCGATAGGCCGAGATCCGACCTTTCTCAAAGTCGGAAACGTGATGGTACGCATTTCTCCTCCTTACAGGCGACATCACAACAACGTTTCACCAGGAAAAGCCGGTCAACTGCTGTTTGTTTATGAGAAATCGATTAGAAACTTTCCTCATGTCAGCACGTTAGAGGTGTCGCCACCGGCGCCACCCTGTGTGAATGCTCTAAAAATCTAATCATTTGCATATCACAGCATCTTCTTCCTCTCGGTTAAATTTCGCGTCTGTAGCACGTCATCTTCGTGGTGTAGCAATTTTAATGGCCAGTAGTGTAGAACCAACAGCCATATTTGTCTCACGAGTGGAACAGCCGAAAATATATTGGTTTTCGTAGAAAACGGAAAGATAAAAAATATTGAATATCGAAAACCCTTGTACAAGGTTTTCAAATTTATCTCAGTGTACGAAAAATCATTTTCCTTCATTTACTTTGCAAATGTAAATGAGACTGCTTTGTATATGTGTTCCCACTTAGGAAAAAGAGGCTTTGCACTGAATGCTGGTCGTATAACAAACACACCTACCCAAAGTTATATGGATTCTTAGTGGGAAAACAACATGCATTGTATTCATAAAACAGCAAGCTAAACCAAAGGAAATCAGTCTAAATGGCAAAGGAAGAAATTGCTTTAATTTTGAAATGAAGAAACTGAAGAAATAATTAAAGTAAAGCAAAGAGAGTACGAGTATTTACTGTAATGTCTTAGAGACCAAACAAGAAGAAGTTATAGGCTGATAAGAAATACAGAAGAGTCACCAAAAAGGAAGGCTTATCGAGATAGCTCGTCTAAATCTGTAGGAGTGATTAGAGCATGGTGTACAAGAACCCTCTTTCAGAATATTAAGATACTTGAAACATTAGACAGAGATTTGGCAAAAATGTATGTAATAAGTCAGGAAGAGTGGACAGCAGATTCGAAGAATCTGTGATATAATCTAGAGACAAAAAGCCAGTATGAAAATACAACTGGCTTGCCAGGGTGGCCTAGCGGTTCTAGGCGCTACAGTCTGGCACCGAGCGACCGCTGCGGTCGCAGGTTCGAATCATGCCTCGGGCATGGATGTGTGTGATGTCCTTAGGGTAGTTAGGTTTAAGTAGTTCTAAGTTCTAGGGGACTGATGCCCTCAGACGTTAAGTGTCACAGTGCTCACAGTCATTTGAACCAAAATAGAATTGATCATGTGTACACAGATTTACTTATTTTACAATAAATGGAAGACATAATTAAGAATCAAATATGCAAGAAATGCCCAGAAACTAACGATATTAATGTAGAGTTCATAAACATGGTAGATTATTGCTTAAGTTCCGAATTTTACATCTAACCAATACACGTTGCCTGAACACTAAAATTCCGGAATACTAGCTAACTACAAATGTGTTTCCACTAGCACAGCAAAATTAGAGGTACAAACAGAGGTATGTTAAACACTGCCTACAAAAAGAAATTTAGGTGTGTTCCATACAAGATTAAAAATTATTACGAAAGTGTCACTGCTAGAAGAACAAAGCAGCTTCGTTAGGGAAAGGTCATGCGACGATTATATATTTACTATACGATATGCTGAAATGAAAATGTCACATTAATTCACGTATTCAAGTAAAGACACACACAATACACATTCGCTCCCTGCGGATATAGACATAATTAACAAACTAACATTAAGTACTGAAGCCCTTTAGTAAACCTTACCTAGTGTTGTACAATGGCGGAAATGTAAGCAAAGTGGACACTTTCAGAACACTCAGAAAATGCAAGGTAGCCGTATGAATTATATTTTAATCTATGTTTTGTCGAACTGGAGCAAACAAGATTTAGCTTTATTGAATTCATAATTACGATTAATGTTAATTGCTGATTGTAAACATTCAGCACCAAGGTTAACCAGGACAATGGCTGGTACTACGTCATTACGTTCTCAGACTCTGCATATAATTCATCATCAAAATTGAGTGGTTTGGGAACGCAAAGCTCTAATTTATACGCTTTGTCTCGTGTTCACGAAAATAGAGCACCCCAGTTCATTTAACTGGAAATTTTGTAATTGTGACCGGCCACTTCATCAACTGTGTAGGATTGGATAACTGCAAACACTTCTGTCCAACACAGCGGCTTCCATTTATGATGCACGTCTGTCATGGGCGGTTATAATCAGTACCACTCATGTCTGCTGACATTCCGATATTCTGACCACACTGAAGTTCCACTGTAATGTGTAAAGGTATTCTGTTATTTTATTGTTAAAATCTGTTTCCGTACAATGATAACACTCTTCAATTTCTCTCGGCATAATTGATGACATATTGATTCACAGGTCCGTCAGACCTCGGCATGCAACGGGCAAAATATTTCGGCAAATAATCAAGCTGCCACTCTCAAGAGCGTTGGTGATGAGAACGTGGTCATTTGCCGAAATGTTCCGCCAATTGGACGAGATCTGAACGCAGACGGCTGAATTACTTTGTCATACACTACCTGAAAGAAGGGTGAAGCAGCCAAAAGGCATGCTGGAATTCAGTGTAACTTCATATACGAACACACCATCGGAAACGTGTGATTTTCAGTAATGAAACATTGTATACAGTGTAGCACATCTTTGGGATTAGCTAGACCAGGGTGTGCAACATCCTCCATTCACTTATTTCAGCTCTTGAGGAAGAATGGACTGCCATCCCTGCACAGACAATCACGAACCTCAGCGAAGTTCAATCTCTCATAAAGACGGTGGGCTCAAAATGCTCTAAGCTCTATGGGAATTAACATCTGAGGTCATCAGTCCCCTAGACATAGAACTACTTAAACGTAACTAACCTAAGGACATCACACGCATCTATCCCCTAGGCAGGATTCGAAACTGCGACCACAGAAGCAGCGCGGTTCCGGATTGAAGCGCCTAGGACCGCTAGGCCACAGCGGTCGACGACTAAGGGTGGGCATTTTAGTATAATACGAGGAGCGTTCAATAAATGATGGAACACATTTTTTTCTGAAAGCGGGTTGGTTTAATTCAGAATTTCAATATACAACATTATTGCCCATTCTTCTGGCTACAAAACCCTATTTTGCAACATAATTTCCGTTCAATGTGACGGCCTTACGCCACCTTACTGAGAGACCTGTATGTCGACATTGTAGCACTCTACTGGTCGACATCGGAGTCGACGCCTTCCTGCCTCAATAAACTCCACGTCATCCACGTACTGCTTCCTGCGGAGTGCTTCCTTCATTGGTCCAAAGAGATGGAAGTTGCGAGATCTGGGCTGTAGCGTGGGTGACCCAAATGGAGTGCGAGTGTGCCAGCATTACCAACAGAGACGTCCAGTTGTGAAGTTAGGTACCTGAGTCTGATCCGTTGATCACCGAGAGTAAGAGTGTCCGCACGTTTCAGCATTGCAGGAATCACAGGCGTAGTGTCCGGCCGGCAAGCGAGAGATCGGACGCGTTGGCGCGACCTGGTTGCGATGATGAAAGACAACTCGCCCAACGACTCACGTGCTTTTGTTCACTGCCAGGACTCCGTAGATGTTCCGCAAGTGCCTAGGAATGTATGAGATGCTCTGCTTTTCCGCCAAAATAAACTCAATTACAGCTCTCTGCTTGGAACGCAGACTGCATTTTGAAGACTACGTACACTATGTGATCAAAAGTATCCGACACCTGGCTGAAAATTACTTACAAGTTCGTGGTGCCCTCCATCGGTAACGCTGGAATTCAATATCGTGTGGGACCAACCCTTAGCCTTCATGACAGTTTCCACTCTCGCAGGCATACCTTCAATCAGGTGCTGGAAGGTTTCTCGGGAAATGGCGCACCATTCTTCACCGAGTGCTACACTGAGGAGAGGTATCGATGTCAGTCAGTGAAGCCTGGCACGAAGTCGGCGTTCCAAAACATCCCAAATGTGTTCTATAGGACTCAGATCAGGACTCCGTGCAGGCTAGTCCGTTACGGGGATGTTATTGTCGTGTAGCCACTCGGCCAGTGGCCGTGCATTATGAACAGGTGCTCGATCGCATTGAAAGACGCAATCGCCATCCCCGAATAACTCTTGGGAGGCAAGAAGGTGCTTAAAACACCAGTGTAGGCCTGTGCTGTCGTAGTTCCATGCAAAACAACAAGGAGTGCAAGCCCCCCCCCCCCCCCCCATCAAATGACGACCACACCATAACACCACCGCCTCCGAATTTTTCTGTTGCCGCAACACACGCTGGCAGATGACGTTCACCGGGCATTCGCCATACCCACACCCTGCCATCGGATCGCCACATTGTGTACCGTGATTCGCCACTCCACACAACGTTTTTCCACCGTTCAATCGTCCAATGTTTACGCTCCTTACACCAAGCGAGGCGTCGTTTAGCATTTACCGGCGTGATGTATGGCTTATGAGCAGTAGCTTGACCATGAAATCCAAGTTATCTCACCTCCGCCCTAACTGTCATAGTACTTGCAGTGAATCCTGATGCAGTTTGGAATTCCTGTGTGATGATATGGATATATATCTGCCTATTAAACATTACGACCCTCTTCAACTGCCGGCGGTCTCTGACAGTCAAGAGACAAGATCGGCCTGTACGCTTTTGTGCTGTACGTGTCCACTTCACTATCACATCGGAAGTAGTGGACCTAGGGATGTTTAAATTAAACTCCTCCCGAACAGACCATGAAGGCCTAACGGTACCGACCGGCCGCCGTGTCATCCTCATCCCACAGGCGTCACTGGATGCGGATATAGAGGGGCATGCCTAATGACTACTCAAGTCGCTGATTAATATGGAGTACCTGGCAGCAGGTGGCAGCACAATGCATCTAATATGAAAAACGTATGTTTTTGGGGGTGTCCGGACACTTTTGATCACCATAACGCCGGCACAGATCGGAAGTGAAGCGGGAATACTCCACAATGTTCCACAATAAAATCCGCAATTGTTAAACCGAAAGTGGCTGAGAAAATATGTGTTGCATTACTTATTGAACGCCCCTCCTAGGCGTCCGGATACGTTTCATCGGATACTGTTCTTCACAAAATTAACAATGGTTCAAATGGCTCTGAGCACTATCCTACTTAACTTCTGAGGTCAGTCGCCTAGAACTTAGAACTAATTAAACCTAACTAACCTAAGGACAACACACACATCCATGCCCGAGGCAGGATTAGAACCTGCGACCGCAGCAGTCGCTCGGCTCCAGACTGTAGCGCCTAGAACCGCACCGCCACTCCGGCCGGCCCAAATTAACAAGATGAATCAGTATCACCAGCTCTTTTATTTCTGTCATGTTTACGGAAAAAATGTGTTTATTACTTATGGGAACTCTTTGAGGATGCTGAAGGTATCGAAAAGATAGGCAACGCCCATACCAAAACGGAATCATATAGAGACTAGAATCCTCAGACGACGGTTTCGTGGTCTCAAGTGTACGTTCTGACAGCTGGAGAGGTCACCACTCTCCACGCAGCGGCCGGACAATGAGTGAGAAGGCTGGAGAGACGTAGCGCAGCCGTGGGTATCTGGGTGACGCGCTCTGTGATAGGTCGATGCGCTGCCCCCGTCGTAAATCACGCGAAATCACGCGCTGCGAACACGGCGACAGCCGCGCTTACATCAGCCGTGTGTGGCCCTATAAAACGGGAAGGCTGCTCTCACTGGTTACCAGCAACACTGCCTTCACTGCAGCCGTCACAATGGACAGCCTCTGCACTTTGTCGCGGACTGCACTGCAGCTCGCCCTGATGCTTGTCGCGTCTGCACAGGTAAACACAAGCTCCCCGCCATCAGCACAGCCATTGTTCCTGCCAGACGTAGCTCAGTGAGTAGCGCATACCGCCCTCCACCTTACTCTCTTTTGTGCTCAACTTCTTTGGTGTGTGTAGCTCCTGCACATTTCTTTCACGGAAACATGGAATCTAACCTTTGTGTCTTCCTATAATTTTACACTTAACAGGCTGTATACAGCCCTGATTCAGGAACGCATTGGCGCACGTTGTATTAACTCTTCCTTTATTACACAAAAACGCTTTACCTCGCCATTCTTTCTACAGGCTTGTCCATTTGCACTTTTATTTGTTCACATAATTCCTAACATTTTCTCCTAGTATCAGATCCTGATGTATTTCATTTCACTTTCTATACTGATTTTTCAATGGTCATCTGTTTTACTTCAATGCAAAACTGTCTTCCAAACACCCACTTCTCCAGCCACACAATTAGAGAGCTCGCACCTTCGCCAAGTCTTACCCAACTTAGAACACAATTACCGTGTCAAATGTTCCTTTAGCGAAAAATCTGTGCGACCTTATTTGTTTCATAAAAACAGTTCCGACTTTGTTTGTACGGTGTCTACTAATATTTCCTGCCTTTAAAAATGTTCTCTGACGATCCAGTTCTTTGTTATAAACTAGCGTTTATTTATATTTCAGGCACTTTTCTTGAAATGTAATATGTACAGTTAGACCAGATTAATTCGAAAAAAACTTGTTCTTTTTCCTTGCAATATAACTGACATCGCAAAGAATTCATACGAAATATTATTATGTTAAGTGACATGGCACGGCAATGTACTCCAGGTAAGCTAATTCTGAAGTGTGCAGCGACTTCTCAAGTGTCGTACACTTTTATTGCAGATGGGTCGCGGAGTGGACATAGAGAGAGCGCGGCCTGTCTCCGTTCTGTACCCAGACATTGCGCCCATCATTCACCTGCCGGGTGTAAGCAGAGGTGAGTAGACACAGTCTCCGCTGTATCTGATTGAGTGGTCACTTTCTATTATCATTTGATCAGCGTGTACTACACGCTGTGAATTAGGACAACGTATATACTCACATGTATTGTAGACGTCAGTATCAAATAATGGCTCATGAAGATACTCATAATGTCTGAGTCAAAACCTCATAAAGTGTTATACTTTCGTAGTTACCTAAGAGTTATTAAACAGTTCTAGTAAAATGCAGGTACACTAACATCCTCAAACTGACAAGTCGATCCAGCATGTTCCTACAACGAACAAATAATAGGCTGCAACCAGAAAACGTAATGGTTTATACAGAATGTCAAGGGACTTTTATAGATCTACTAATGGTCAAAATATATATGTACTAGGTCTACTTCCTAAAAGAAGTGAGGCGTATTTTCTCCGATGTTTCTGAATATATTTGAAACTTCGCTTTAGCAATGTGTAGCTGGATACACCCTAAAAAAGTACTGCTCATCACGTCTTTCATGCCACGCCCAATGTCTATAGAAACCTTCGATTTGTTTTCCGTTAAAAACAAAATTATTTATAAAACAGAATGTTAAATCAGCCATTTGATACAGTGCTCCTTTATTAGTGTAGTGTGATATTTGTTTTATAGATACGTATCAACAGAGGGAGTGAAACAGAAAGAATAACCGGTACTCCAGTAGCGAGTGAGCAGCGTTGGTACTCCAGCAGCGAGTGAGCAGCGCTGCTCTATTGCTGTAGCATTCACCACAGGTCGCGGAGTGAAGTACAATTATGTAAAGATGGTCAAATGAAACGGGACGAGTGGAAAAATCTCCATAACTACTAAAACATTTATCCTGTTGGGACCCAAGATGGCCAATGACTTCATGAGAAAATCTTTACCACTGCCTACAGAACCATGACTGTACCAAGGCGTGCGCCTCTTCCTCCGAAGCGATTCGACGTCCACGAAAGTCTTTCTTCAGGACTTGAAAAGTACGGAAATCGCACTGTCAGATATCGGTGCTGTATGGGAGATGTGTAAGGGTTTTCAGCGAAACTTCAGCAGCAAAGTCGAAAGAACCATGACTAAAGTGGGCAGGCATTTTGTTGGCATGTTGTCTCGAGTATGCTCCAGAAATTTAGATAGGGACCCATAGACATTTGCTAACTGTACTGATCTCCCCACATACGATTTCCGTGTTGTTGCAGCCATGAAGAAAGGCATTTGCTTTGGACGAAGAGGCTCGCCATGGCACAACCATCGTTCCGTAGGCAATCGGGAACATTCTGTTTCTTTCATGAAGACATTGACCATATTGTCTCACAGCGGTATAAAATGTATTGACAATTATGGCGAATGCTTTTGAAATAATAAACAGTTTATTTACCTTTTTATCTGTCTGCAGCCTCTCCCGCTGGAGGTTTGAGTCCTCCCTCGGGCACGGGTGTGTTTCCTTAGCTTAGTTTAAGTAGTGCGTAAGTCTAGGGACAGATGACCTCAGTAGTTTGATCCCTTAGGAATTCACGCACGTTTGAACATTTTTCCATCTGTCTGCTTATCATTTCATTGGGCCTTGTATGCATGACGCAGCGTATAACGCTCTTCGCTGATGAAGCTGTCGTATACAGAGTCATCACAACGCTAGTGAAATGTAGGGAAACCGACAGAGGATCGTCGCATGATGAAGCTATCGACACTTGTTTCTTTGCATGAAAAAACTTAATATACTGCGCGTAAAGACACACAAAGCCCCGTCATTGTATGAATGTACGATTGACAGACTGGTGAGACTTAAAATGAAACTACAAATGGAACTAACAGAACGAAAGGGACGTCGCAGACTGAAATTCAGTGGAAGAATTCTCTGGAATTGAAGACCACCCAAGCAGGAGGGAGCATACAAGACATTTAGAATTGATAGAGGAAATAGAGAAGTTCCAGAGGAGAGTAGCTAGTTTCGACAAGGGTTCTTTTTGTAAATGTGAAAGCTTCACGAAGATGCTCGTCCCACTTCAGAAGCAGATGGCAGAGGAGACTTTGCGCTTTCTGTTATGGTTCACTTTGAATTCCGACAGGCCGGCCGCGGTGGTCACGCGGTTAAGGCGCTCAGTCCGGAACCGCGCGACTGCTACGGTCGCAGGTTCGAATCCTGCCTCGGGCATGGATGTGTGTGATGTCCTTAGGTTGGTTAGGTTTAAGTAGTTCTAAGTTCTAAGGGACTGATCACCACAGATGTTAAGTCCCATAGTGCTCAGAGCCATTTGAACCAATTCCGACAGGGTACGTTCCTAGTAGAACAAACCAGTTGTTTCTCTCCCCCACACACATCTCGCGAAAAAGCTGTGAAGGTATAATTAGATAGATCTGACATCACACGCTTTACCAACAGTCGTTCATACTGCATACCTTTCGTGACTGGAACAGGAAATTAGGTTTAGGGTGTGTGACAGTGGTACACCGGCTGCACGCCACCACATACCGTAAGTTGATTTGCAGCTCTTCAAGCTTAAAAGGGCGGCAGATTATAGTTTAACGTCACAATGGAGGTGAGGTCGTGAAACGCGGAACTCAAGTTCTGAATATGGAGGAGTGTGACCGAAGCTGTCCTGAGATTTCACTTATGTAGCTCGAGAAAAAAATGGTTCAAATGGCTCTGAGCACTATGGGACTTAACTGCTGAGGTCATCAGTCCCCTAGAACTTAGAACTACGTAAACCTTACTAACCTAAGGACATCACACACATCCATGCCCGAGGCAGGATTCGAACCTGCAACTGTAGCGGTCGCGCGGCTCCAGACTGTAGCGCCTAGAACCGCTCGACCACTCCGGCCGGCATAGTCCAGTCGCAGCTAGTCTCTGACTAATGGTACGAGATGTCAGATGCTATTTCAGAGAGTTCATTATTTGTTCTTCGTTGCCAGCTCCACATGATGGGGAGTATGCCTGCCCTCACGTTGCCATGAACATCAGGCCATTATGTCAGCTGAATACCCCACAAATCTAGATGTTGCATAGCTCTAACAGTTGGCCAAATGGAGACCACAAATGAGAGCGCTTTCAAAGTTTGTCAGGTGCTGATAATGCTGTCTCACACGATTAAGTTGATTTCCGCGGGCTTTACAGTGACCAGTCAATATGTGGCGCTGTTCACGTCCTTATACATCCTAGTAGGCTTGGTAACAGCAGTAAACATGGACAACACTAATGCACTGTAGCGGCCGTTCTGTCAAGGAGCACAGCATACCCTCTGGTAGTGTGTGTATGTGTCTACGAAGGTACAATCGACATCAGTTCATGTCTTCTTACTGCTCCAGGCAGTGTACTTCCCTCACTGCTTCATGTGCCTGCAACGACACCTGACTAATATTTTATCTCGCAGTGAGTAACAGTGATAATGTTTTGGTTCATTAGTTAAGATTCTTCGTGATTTCTTATACCAAAATGATGATTACCTAGTTCAAAGTACGCCAGTAAATTCGAATTCCTTACCGACAACATGGAACATCTTTTGATACCAGACACGGGAAGTTCCCGAGTAGTGGGCGGCTCCGAAGCCGCTGAAGGGTCGGTGCCGTACCAGGCAGCCATCTACCTCACCATCGGCGGCCTGGACTATTTCTGCGGTGGTTCGCTCATCGCGCCCAGCTTCGTCCTGACAGCGGCGCACTGCACCGTCAAGTGAGTACCTTCGACAACTCCCTCACTGCTCTAAATGCTCCTCAACTCGCAGCTACACTTCTTCTCATCCACATAGTCTGCCGTCCTCATTATATTCTTTTTCTGACATTATTCCTGCTCCTAACAAACGTCAAAATACTAAATTCTTGAAAGTTCCTGGCAGATTAAAACTGTGTGCCCGACCGAGACTCGAACTCGGGACCTTTGCAAAGGTCCCGAGTTCGAGTCTCGGTCGGGCACACAGTTTTAATCTGCCAGGAAGTTTCATATCAGCGCACACTCCGCTGCAGAGTGAAAATCTCATTCTACTAAATTCTTCATTCCATCACGTTCTTTCTCCTATTACAAAATTGCATATGCCAACTTCCGATCTACAGCGTCCCCATTACGGCTGTTTTACTAAGAGCCAAATGTGTGATACACCCAAACGACCTCATTGTTTAACAATAATTTCTGAAACCTTTTGCCTTTGACAACAAAGTATTTCCCTCTTCCAAAATGACTCTTTCCTCTGCAGCTGCATATGCTCTGACATGAAACTTCCTAACAGATTAAAACTGTGTGACGAACCGAGAATCGAACTCGGGATCTATGCTTTTCGAGAGGAAGGGTGCTAACAACTGAGATGCCAGACCACAACTCAGGACGCGTCCTGACAGCTTCACTTCCACCAGCAAATCTCTGAGAAGAGGTCGCGAGTAATGCGAGGATAACGCAGTTCGCAAAGCAATTTTCCGAGAAAAGCAAAGGTCCCGAGTTCGAGCCTCGGCGCGTCACTCAGTTATAATCCGCCAGGAAGATTTTTTTCCCACGTACTACTGGAATGGCAAGAAACCGCGGATAGCGTCCATCAGATCCATTGCAGAAGCTACTGAAGGACGAGAAGTTCGTGACCCCAGATTTAATTTTTCAGGTGTTTGAAGAACTATGTCCATCAAACTCTTTTTTTTTTTTTTTTTTTTTTTTTTTTTTTTGTAAGTGATCATTATATCAATCTTCGATGCAACCCACCTCGAATTTCTCTCCTGTGCCAACCTCTTCATCTCATAGCAGCAATTGCAACTTACATCCTCAATTATTTACATATTCCAGTCTCTATCTGCCTCAACTGTTTCTACCCTCTACAGATCCCCCTAGTACCATGAAAATTATTGGTTAATGGCTCTGAGCACTATGGGACTTCACTGCTGTGGTCATCAGTCCCCTAGAACTTAGAACTACTTAAACCTAACTAACCTAAGGACATCACACACATCCAAGCCCGAGGCAGAATTCGAACCTGCGACCGTAGCGATCACGCGGATCCAGACTGTAGCGCCTAGAACCACACGGCCACTCCGGCCGGCCTGAAAATTATTCCTTGCTGTCTTAACAGTTGTCCTACAATCATATCCCTTGTTCTTGTTAGTGTTTTCCATATATTCCTTTCCTCGCTGATTCTCCGGACAACTTCCTCATTCCTTCCATCTTATCACTCCACCCACTTTTCAACATTCTTCAGTAGCACCATATTTCAAATGCTACGATCCTCTTTTTCTTAATTTTTCCCACAGACCGTGTTTCACTGCTGTGCAGTTCTGCGCTCCACACGTACATTCTCAGAAATTTCTTACTGAAATTTAGGCATTTGGTATTAGCAGGCTTCTATTGGCCAGGAATACCCTCTTTACCAGTGCCAGTCGGCTTTTTATGTCCTCTTTCTCCGTCAGTATGGATTATTTTGCTGACAAGGTTTCAGATTTCCTTAACTTCATCTACTTGGCGCTCCTCAAATTCTGATAAATTTCTCGCTGTTCTCATTTCTGATACTCCTCATTACTTTCGTATTTTCCATTTACTCTCAATCCACATTCTGTCCTCATTAGACTGTTCATTTCATTCGAGAGATCTTGTAATTCTTCTTCACTTTCACGGAGAATAGTAGCAATCATTGATATCCTTTCACTTTGAATCTTAATTCCGCTCTTGAACCTTTCCTTTACTCGTCATTGCTTCTTCGATATACAGATTGAGCACTATAAGCGAAATACTTATTATCTTACACCCTTTTTAATCTTAGCACTTAGTTCTTGGTTCTCCATTCCTATTGTTGCCTCTTCTTATTGTACACATTGCATATTACCCGTCTTTTTCTATAACGTAAAACAAGATGTTGTTCCACAGATGGAACATCGTATGCATAACTGACGTATATACACTACATATATGCTTCTGGTCTAACTGTTTATCTTCCTTTTTCGAGTGTTTACAACACAATAATTATTGTTCGGAATTTAAAAAAACATTTATCTCCATCAGAATATTATACGGCACGCAAAATGTACAAGGCATCAAGACAGGCAATGACGGGACTCCTTGCTGAAAGAGTAAAATGTGCGTTCCTCACTGACACAGTACACGGGTCAAAAGAGCCTCGGTATTTTCTCATGACATGACGCACACACGAATGAGTACTCGGAAAATATCTTTTCAGCGTTACTGAGTACACAGTCATCCTGGGTGGATACCGCATCTTCGAAGCGTCCGATGGCGTGAACCACATTACGAGGACGATGGACTCCAGCGCCGCAATTGTCCACCCCGAGTACGTCGCCAGGAAGAAAATGAACGACATCGCCCTCCTCAAGCTCTCGGAACCAGTTCCTCTCTCAGGTAAGACGGTACCACCAGCAGGGCGTTTCCAAAATCAGTGAAACTCCAAGCGACTCGCTGAAAAGAACACAAATTTTTTCTGCCCCATCTCACCACCTCTCTCCAATACGGCCTGCGCTAGAAACATACTTAAACTGCGCAAGAAGCTTCTGAGCTGTTTGCAGTTGACATTTTAAGTTTTCATTCCCGATGCCGGTATCCGCCAGAAAATTAAACTTATTGCATTCCGTGCCTCAGTCTGTAAAAACGTAATCCTCATATGGGCAATTCATTGCCCGTCTCTGTTATGTCTGTCCGTGTGTTAAAGATACTTTTTCTCACGAATAGGTCGACGTATCAAGTAAAAATTTATGTCGCTTACTAAGGTCTATATTCCCTTGGCTGTGTAATAAATGTAAGCTTGTAAGTCGTGCAGGCAAAAGATACTGCGATTTATGTCACATATTTTGATACAAACTCTTTCATCAAAAGCTACTGAATACTTCCCGCTGGTCTAGAATAATTAAATTTTACAAAGAGAAAGGTTTTACAGATCAAGTAAAGGAGAAAAATCCGTAATTGTCAGTTTGTAATTACATCACAAGAAAAAAGATTTCTTGTTGCCTGTCCTACTGTCTGTTCGTCCCTCCGTGTGTTAACATTCTTTTTTTCTCACAAACGGATAGACGAGTCATGCTGAAATTTATGCTTCTTTCTGAAGTTCGTGGTCCTATGGTGACGTAAGCTTATAAGTCAATGAAATCAAAACATACGGCCAGTTATGTCACATATATTGATACTTGCTAACTCACTCATTAAAACTATGTGGACGTAGAATCACGAAATTAGACCAGAAGGAAATTTTTACGGTATAAGTAAATGAGAACAATTAGAAAATTAATCAAAATATCCACGGGTGTACTGCCGGTCTATAGTGTCCAACGGGCACAATATTTCGGCGATCAAACATGTCGCCATCATCAGCGACATGTTTGATCGCCGAAATATTGTGCCCGTTGGACACTATAGACCGGCAGTATACCCGTGGATATTTTGATTATCAAATACGCCGGGAGAAACTCAAGCATCACAATTAGAAAATTGTTAACTAATAATGATATCGCAACAAAAAATATTTCTCTTCTCATTTGTTATTCGACTTCAAGCTTGAAACTGAAACATTCTCGAAAGTTCTGGAATACCCGGGACCGTTATATTCTGAGTATTAATGTCGATAACAGATAAATCTCATCGAGATTCCAGATTCTCGATTCGGGGAATGAGTGAACTGACAGAACACTGAGACATTGAACCGGCCTTGTTACGAGGGCCTGATGCGATTCTGTGATGTAGCGAGGATTTTATTTATTGATTAATTTATTTTTCATATCACTACTTGAAACTGCTACCGTGAATATGAACCAAGATGTTTATTTCCACACCCCGGTGTTGTTCTTTCTGACACATCTTCCATCTTTATGAAGAGTGTGCAGTGGACGCCCTCGTCTTCCGAGATGGCAACAGATCCTTTCGCAAGGCTTCGTTGATAGGGATGTCATGCCAAATTTTGTCTTCTGTCGAACTGCTGCATTCGATCGTCAGTGTCTCCATCTGATTGGAGGAACCTGTCCATAATACTCCAAATATTCTGAACTGGGCGACCTTTTTGGCCAAGGCAAAGCTTAGCAAGCACGAAGACAAACAACAGAAATTCTCGCCGTGTGCGAGTGGACATTATTTCGCTGAAATGATAGCCACTGAGGGCTTGCCATGTAGGGCAACAAAACAGGGTGTACAATATCGTGGACGAACCGCTGAGCTGTGGGGTCCGCGGATGAGAACAACAAGGGTGTACTTATTAAATGAAATGGCACCCCAGACAACCACTCGTGGCTGCCAGGCCTTACGGCGGGCGAGAATCGGATTGGTATCCCACCGCTGCCTGTGCACGTCTCCGCTCACCATCGAACCTCATTTCGAAACTGGACTGATCACTGAAGACATTTCTCCTCCAGTCAATGAGTTACCAGGACGAATCTTCCCGACAATATGCAAACGGACTTCTTGGTGCACAGAGGTCAATGGTAGTCGGAGCTAGGGGCCCCGTGAGCTCAGCGCCGTTTCTGTCAGCCGCCTATTAATGGTGCTTGTGGTCAATGCAGCACCAATTGCACGTCGGATCGATGGTAATGATGATTCCGGAGCTCTGAGTGCCTCTCTGACGATTTCTCGGTCTTCACGTCCTGTGTTCTCTCTAGGTCCACAGCTTGCTTCTTGACGCTGTGATCCGCCATGGTTCACCCATTCCTGTCAACACTGTCGAATAGTTCCTACTAAAATGTCGAGCGATTTGCCGCTTACTGCAACCGGCTTCTTCGAGCCCAGCTACACGTCCTCTCTCAGACAACAGCATCAGTGTATATTGTTCACGCACTTGTCTGCGAGGCATAGTTACTGTCCAACTGAGTACACGGAATGAAGTTCGCAAACACTTTATGCCCTGGCATCGAACTGGCCACTGTTTACTATTCTTGCCAGATGCGCGGTCAAGTTGCCTGCAGCGTCACACTTTTATACTTCGGCCGCCAATGTTTAGTTTTGCATTTTCCGTCGATACAAGCACAAATATCAATTTTTGAGCAATTTACATAACTCCTTCGAGGAGCGTTGTATTTATGTTTTAGGGTGTAATCCTACTTTGGCGAATACTCATGCACCAGGCCGGTAAACGATTTGTTTGGATCCCATAGGAAATGGCTGACTTTAATTGGAAGAGCGGATGAAGCGTCAGAATCAACAACCTCAAATTTTGGTAGCCTACAGAATCCAAGTGTCTTCAGCTATATGTCCGCCACGATAGTTGTGCTGTGCAGTTGGTGCAGTGGGTAGAGTTATGTCGACACGTAGCTCAGCGTGTTCGGTCAGAGAGCAGGCTGGGCTCTGTAACCAAGAAACTGAGTGAAGGTATCAACAACGAACTTGAACGGGTGTCATGTGACGACTGCTACGACCGAACACAACGAACAATTACGAACAAACTGAAAAAAAAGAAAAAGCTGAATGGTCAGCGTGACGGACTGCCGTCCTAAGAGGCCCGGGATGATTCCTGGCTGGGTCGAGGATTTTCTCCACTCAGGGACTGGTGTTGTCTTCATCATCATTTCGTCCCCATCCGGCGCGCAGGTCGCCCAATGTGGCGTCGAATGTGATAAGTCCAAGGAGGACAGACCTGCCCCATAAGGGGCCTCTCAGCCAATGACGCCAAACGCTCATTTCCAATTTTTCAGCTGTGTATGGTATACGTTTCACAGCCACTTTTTCCTCTCCTCTCCAAACTAAGATTGCTGTCAAGGCTAGAAACGATGTTACGTTGCATCAGCGACATCTGTCCTGAGAGTGATTAATTTTTCCTTCTGTCTGTATATTATCGCCATAGGTAGCCGATAGAGACTCTTGAAGACTATATGCTTTGTCGGTGAATGTGAATGTGTCTGCCCTCCCCACAAGATACCTTTACTGATCTGCGTCTGCTCTCTCCTCCACATCACTGACCATTCACATTTCTCCTACTTTACCTTCTGACGAACGACGCCGCAGTTTCGCAACTTGAGCACCAAGTCATCATCTAACATGTTTCGATCGCTCATGCATAAATATTACATTTCTACTATGTTTCTGTATAATACGAGAGCCATCGACAAAGTAAGTTCCGTTTTTATTTCCATCCGCGGCAGCTCTACGATCGCAGTCGCGACCTTTGCTCCAGTTACTCTGACTCAAGGAGAAGACATGTACGGCATTGTCAGATCGCTGCTGCACACGTGTGCTTTGTAGCGCTTCTTTATAATGTCAGCCGTAATTGAAAATGCCGTCGCGTGTGAAGTCAGATCTGTGATTCGTTATCTAAATGCAAAGAAAGTTAAACCATAGGAAATTCATCGTCAAATCTGCGAGGTTTACGGACAAAATACTATGAGTGGTTCAATGGTTATAAGATGGGTGAGACTTTTCAATGTAGGACGTGATCGAGTGCACTATCAAGAACGCAATGGACGCCCGTCTGTGGTTACTGATGAATTGGTTCACACAATTGGAGAGACGGTTAAGCACAACCCGGTCCACGCTCCTAGCGACTTTCATCTCTTCTTACACCTAAAATATGTTCTTGGTGGTCAACACTTGACGAGCTGAAAAAATACACAGGCGGCAACCTTCTACGAAGAAGGCATACAAAATCTTGTGCCTACAAAATTTCGGAAGCTATATAGAAAAGTAGTGTAACAGATGTAGAATTTTGTGCAATAAATATTTTTGTCTGTATCTGTACATGTTTTTTTTTATATATAACCAAACGGAACTTGTTTTGTGGACGACCTTGTATACTATCCACTGCTTAATAAGCATTGTAAAATCTTGTGTCAAGTGTACTCATAACCTTCTCTCATTGCAGAAAAAATCAAGACAGTCCGTTTGCCAAGTATCAGTCAGAGTACCCTAACTTTCGAAGAAGAGACTGCTACTGTCAGCGGATGGGGCAAATACAATGACTGTAAGTATACAGAGTAAGCTGATCTTGCCAATAGCTACACCACAATGTTGATTTTCGAATTACGCTTACTCTCGTCTGTGCAGCCGTCGACTATATGAGCCCCGTGCTGAAGACGGCACAAACGAAAGTGACGTCACTTCCAGTGTGCCAGGTGTATTACCTGACACTGCTGTACGGCGTGCAGACCAACCAGATCTGTACCATCAGCCCCAGTGAATCGGAGTACGCCAGCCCTTGCGACGTGAGTAGCTGTTTCCAGTAAACTCTAATGTGTCACATGTATTTGATCTAAAAATGGTAAATGGCTCTAAGCACTATGGGATTTAGCATCTGATGTCATCAGTCCCCTAGGCTTAGAACTTGTTGCAGTTGTTGTTGTCTTCAGTCCTGAGACTAGTTTGATGCAGCTCTCATTGCTACTCTATCCTGTGCAATCTTATTCATCTTCCAGTACTTACTGCAACCTACATCCTTCTGAATCTGCTTTGTGTATTTACCCTCCACGCTGCCCTCCAATGCTAAATTTGATGCCACAGAACATGTCCTACCAACTGGTCCCTCCTTCTTGTCAAGTTGTGCCTCAAACGCCTCTTCTACCCAATTCTATTCAATACCTCCTCATTAGTTGTGGATCTACCCATCTAATCTTCAGCATTCTTCTGTAGCACCACATTTAGAAAGATTCTATTCTCTTCTTATCCAAATTATTTATCGTCCATGTTTCACTTCCATACATGGCTACACTCTATACAAATACTTTCAGAAACAACTTCCTGACACTTCAATCTATACTCGATGGTAACAAATTTCTCTTCTTCAAAAACGCTTTCCTTGCCGTTGCCAGTCTACATTTTATATCCTCTCTACTTCGACCATCATCAGTTATTTTGCTCCCCAAATAGCAAAACTCCTTTAATACTTTAAGTGTCTCATTTCCTAATCTAATTCCCTCAGCATCACCTGACTTCATTCGAAAACATTCCAATATCCTCGTTTTGCTTTTGTTGAAGTTCATCTTATATCCTATTTCAAGACACTGTCCATTCCGTTCAACTGCTCTTCCAAGTCCTTTGCTGTCTCTGACAGAATTACAATGTCGTCGGCGAACCTCAATGTTTTTATTTTTTCTCCATGGACTTTGATACCTACTCCGAATTTTTCTTTTGTTTCCTTCACTGCTTGCTCAATATACAGATTGAATAACATCGGGGACAGGCTACAATCCTGTCTTACTCCCTACTTAAACCTAACTAACCTACGGACGTCACGCACATCCATACCCGAGGCAGGATTTGAACCTGCGACCGTAGCAGCAGCGAGGTTCCGGACGAAAGCGCCTAGAACCGCTCGGTCACAGCAGCCGATGTATACGGTTCAGTCACACTGATGTGAATACCGCCTATGTCGAACATTATGTGCAACAGGCACTCCCAGACAGAAGATGGCGGCACTGGAAGTGGAGTGTGTATATAAAGCGTGTCGAGGGAGAGGGCGGGGGACGCATTTCCGAATCGCCTAAAGGTGTAAATTGTTCGTGTACCGCAGTCGTTATAGTACACAGTGCAAAATGACGCTATCCAAAACAGGCACCGAGAAAACAGTGGTGCAACATGCACCCTAGTTGACTCGCCTGAACGACGGCCGTGGAGATGTGTATGAGCAAATAGACATGCAACTGTTGAGCAACTTATCACCCACATGTACCTACAGTGTCTCCTCAACTACTGTTTAGCAAATGTTGCTGCGTATGGGCCTTTGCAGCAGAAGTCTATCGCGCTATTTGCGCCATGGATCCTCAACCGAAAAAATGGTTCAAATGGCTCTGAGCATTATGGGACTTAACATCTGAGGTCATCAGTCGCCTCGAACCTAGAACTACTTAAACCTAACCAACCTAAGGACATCACACACATCATGCCCGAGTCAGGTTTCCAACCTGCGACTGTAGCAGTCATGCTGTTCCGGATTGAAGCACTTAGAAGCACTCGGTCATAGCTGCCGGCTCAGCCGAGAAACGTAGTGCAGCTGGCTACGGCACTGAAGTCGGTACATCTGCATCTACATAGATACTCCGCAAATCACCACAAGGTGCACGGCGGTGAGGCCCATCTCCCTGTCGGTACCTTGCAGAACCTCACTGACATGCTTACTGAACGTCCACGTTGCAAAGTTGGTTATTCGTGGTTTTGACAGGTGGTCAATTTAGTGTGATTGAACCATGAAGAAAATTTATGTGCCCCAAATCTGACAGAAATTTTTGCTTATAACATAAAAATTGACTCACCTCTTACAAAGATACCACAGTGAGATATTTGTGAAGTAATCTAAATAAGGCCTTGTGCGGAAATGTCGTTCATACCTTCCAAAACTGCAGTACTTGCACGTTAAAGAGGATAAAAGTTTTCCTTCCATGACTCATGGCGAATCTTTCTACTGTGTTGTTATTCAGCATGGTACAAATAGTGAAAATTGGAGACAACTCGAGTTAGCCGAAAGTGCTTGCGTATGATATGTGTAACATTGTGTTGGTTGATCGCCAGTCCTTTCCATACGCACGGAGGGTGGATGGAACCGGATAGGTGACGCGATATTCACACTCTGTTTCCTCCGTACTACTCTGCAAGATACTATGTGGTAACGCATGCGTTATCCGAAAGCATTCTGCATTCGAGACGAGATGGAAACTTTATTTGTTGGCATTATCATAGCTTCCCTCTCGACACACTGTCCAGTATCTCTGTCACCTCGTACACTACCCGTTTTTCCTGTCTGCCATCTCGTCTGCTAACAGTACACTTTGAAAGCTTATCACTATTTTTTGCCAGCCTGTGGTTTAATAAAAGACAACGACCCAAGTTTTCAATCATAGGAAGCTTAAAATAAGCTAAGTCGAGACAAAACTGAAACTATAATCCGTATAAGAGATCCCTTGCTAATGGCTATTGACCATCTCTTTCAATTATAGCTTATACGTCTGACTTGTACGCTACAAATGTGTATGCACTCTGTGCCCTAAAACACATAATGAACAGAAAATATTTGCACTAGTACGCCAGCTAAATACCGAAATCTCTACCGCTGCAACCACGTGCCTTGAAGTTTCACTGCAACTTGAACTTAACTGACTAGCTGAATACTTAATTTAAAAGTAAGCAAGTACAATAATTACTGAAGGTAGTTTTTTTTAATTCTCTGTCTGAAATACAGTGAAATCAAAACGTAGTACATTAGAGAACTTAATTCTTAAGTAAATACATGTAAAATATTAGCATAAAAATCAGAGGAGCAAGATTCTCACATTATATAAATACTGCAAAAATATACTTTTATGAAAACGAATGCAAAATCTCACGTTTAACACGAAAGTACCCCTCAACGGACCACGTGACTTTCATTGGTTACACATGTGCAAAAAAGAGAGAAAATCCACCTATATTCGTATGAACGCCCATGATATTACTTGTCTGCCTCGGTAGCTAAGCGGTGAATGTTGTGGATTGCTAACTGAAGCGGCTCGGGTTTGATTCCCAGCTAGGTCGGAGATTTTCTTCGCTCTAGGATTAGGTGTTGTATTGTTACGACGTTCGTACTTCATAACTGACTTTCCATCGCTGAAATGGCTGTATGGACTGTAAACCAATAAAAATCATATTATTCGTATTTAAGGGGTGGGAAATAATGGCAGAATCAACTTGCAAGTCAGAAAAAATTGGATATTTGTGGTAAGTTCCTATGGCTGAGGTCATCGGTCCATAGGCTTATACACTACGTAATCTAACCTAAAGTAACTTATGCTAAGAACAACACATATCCCTCTGCCCGAGGGCGGACTCGAACCTCTAACGGGGAGCGCCGTCCGAACAGTGACAAGGCGCCTAAGAAAGCGTGGCCTCGCATGGCAATTTGCAAGTCAGGATGATTGAATAGAAATTGGTTACTGACACCCAACAACTCCAACAAAGCAGTAAACTCACAGAATTAATATTGCTCACTTTAAACATGACTGCACAGTATCTCAGGTAAGCACACCACTGGCCATTAAAATTGGTACACCACGAAGATGACGTGCTACAGACGCGAAATTTAACTGACAGCAAGAAGACGCTGTGATATGCAAATGATTACCTTTTCAGAGCATTCGCACAAGGTTAGCGCCACTGGCGACACCTATAACGTGCTGACATGAGGAAAGTTTCCAACCGATTTCTCATACACAAACAGCAGTTGAGCGGCGTTGCCTGGTGAAACGTTGTTGTGATGCCTCGTGTAAGGAAGAGAAATGCGTACCATCACGTTTCCGGCTTTGATAAAGGTTGGATTGTAGAGTATCGCGAATGCTGTTTATCGAACAGTTCGACGACGTTTGCAGCAGCATGGACTATCAGCTCTGAAACCACGACTGCGGTTACCTTTCACGCTGCATCACAGACAGCAGCGCCTGCGATGGTGTATCAATGACGAACCTGGGTGTACGAATGGCAAAACCTCATTTTTTTCGGATGAATCCAGGGTCTATTTACAGCATCATGATGGTCGCATCCGTGTTTGGCGACTTCGCGGTGAACGCACATTGGAAGCGTGTATTCATCGTCGCCATACTGGCATATCACCCGGCGTGATAGTATGGGGTGCCATGACCCGTGGCTCTACCCTTCATTCGATCCCTGCGAAACCCTACATTTCAGCAGGATAATGCACGACCGCATGTTGCAGGTCCTGTACGGGCCTTTATGGATTCAGAAAATGTTCGACTGCTGCCCTGGCCAACACAAAACGTCTGGACAATGGTGGCCGAGCAACTGGCTCGTCGCAATACGCTAGTCTTTACTCTTGATGAACTGTGGTATCGTGTTGAAGCTGCATGGGCAGCCAACCAAGCTCTGTTTGGCTCAATGCCCAGGCGTATCAAGGCCGTTATTACGGCCAGAGGTGTTTGTTCCGGATACTGATTTCTCAGGATATATGCACCCAAATTGCATGAAAATGTAATCACATGTCAGTTCTAGTATAATATATCTATCCAACGAATACCCGTTTATCATCTGCATTTCTTCTTGGTGTAGCAATTTTAATGGCCAGTAGTGTAAATCTAATCTTCCACAAAATAAACTACGCAAATGCGAAGCAAGCAAGCAACTATTTCACCATGATCTAGAACGATATTGCTTCAAATGTGCCCATTTCTGTACCACAACACAAAGGGCCTGTTCTAAACAGATCAGGACATCCTCACGGCATCAAGAGGAATACTTTGTCTTTTGGTCATGCGACACCCTCTAATCAATTGTTCTTCATAAGCCTACTGGCTGGCTCACTTCATCAGGAGACTTGCTTAAGACATTTCTTCCAGTTCCGATCCAAGGATAAGCTACTCTAGCAGACAGCCAGATGACTACAGACAAATGCCTGTCGACGCAGACAAGAATACACGAAATGCTAGATCTACTATCTAATACACCAACTTTCTACTATGTTATCCAAATTTCAAATAAAAAGGAGCTCTCTGTTACAGTTATTTACTTTAAACTTGACGCTTTCCGAGCTAGAATGGACTTCTCGTATTTATGGGCACGAAGAACCTACCTAGATAGTCACAGTCGCTATATCATGGAGAAAACCAGTGTGTGGATAGCCTTGCTACGAGCCGGCATATCGCAAAATAATGAACAACTGCGCTAATAAGCGTGTTAACTGTGAATGCTGCTGCTCCACTTCTCAACCAGGTTGTGTTTGTTTTGTGTTGTGCAGGGAGACAGCGGCGGACCCCTCGTAGTGGTGGAGTCAGACAGGCAGCCCACGCTGGTGGGTGCTGTGTCCTTCGGCATCAGCTCGTGCGAGAGTCACTTCCCCAGCGTCTACGCCAGGGTCACCTCACACCTCCAGTGGATAGCCGACAACACTGGCATCACTCTGAGGCAGTGACACTCCTCTGTTTTCTGCTGGAAAACCTGAAAGATAGTTACACGTTAATTTATGCGTTATAGTATTTATATTGTTTGCAGTATTTAATGTACAGTATTTATATGTATATATATCAATAGAAATAAATAAACAATTTTTATACCCATAGTGCAGTATGGATATCATTTCTCAATGCTCATGACACCTAATTATTTAATTGTGCCTCTTTGTAAGGCAGCACTATGACATAATTATACCATTGTAATGACAGGAACGATCTGTACAATCTAAACCTGGGTGAAGTGAACTTCAACTCAGGTACAACTCTTGCTCAAAAAAGTATTTGAAGGAGAGGAATACTGTGCACAGAACATCTTTGAGCAAAAATTCACTTGAATATCAGTTACCTGTGCACACTCATACATTTCAGTTGGCAATGTACCTTATGAGCAAGAAAGATTTGGTAAGAAAAATGTACCGGGTGGTTACAATTTAAGTGCAGCTATTCACAGAGATCCAGTGTCGGCTATAAATATCATATGACAGCGAAACTTAGTAGATATTGTAACACGACAATGCAGATCCGATGTATGCTGGGAAATTGATTAGGTGCTAATCTGGCACTGTGAATAGAAGATAGATGTACAGAAATGTTTCCATATGTAATCGATTAGGAACGGAATTTAGTGTTGCGAGTCTCATCAGACAGATTCATTAGAAAACTTGAAAATTGTTCTACTAAAGCAACACAGAAACCAACTACAGAGGAAGCACGAATTGTTACCCCAGCGTTTGAAACAAAAACCAGCGAGCGACGACTTTGTGGCGCCATGTGTCAAACAGAACTTCACACGGGGCTATGTGACCCTCAGCATGCCGACACTTGCGTAGCATAAGGAGGAATTTTGCAAGCCCAGCCTAATTTGGTAATGAAAGCTTTCTGTGCACGTGACACAGTCACGCCTAGGGCATCACAGAGTGTTCTGGAAGCCTTCTTGTGACAGTGAACCTACGGTCCACATAAATAGGAATACATCAGCTCATAAAATCAGAGTAGATAACGGCAGTACCCAGTCACCAATGTCTGTGTCGCCTTTTGCAGACCTCGAACGTCGATTGTTTTGTTAGCCTCAGCAACGACGTTACTCTGGAGGCAGATTCAGAGCAACAGATGGGCTATGAATGGGAAGGTATGTTGAGCGAAAGTGTTATAAAATCTGAAGTTGTTAGTGATTAAGTGTGAATTCCTGCAGAAATCAGTCAAATTGTTAGGGTATGTCTTAACAGCTTCAGGACTGCAACCTGACTCACCAAAGGGGAAATTATGAAAAAAATATCCTCAGCTGAAGGCCACGACAAAGATGGAAGCCCTCCTTAGTCTCGTCGGACATTATCGCTGATTTTTAAGAAGATTCAGTAACGTAGCGAAAATATTGCATGACTTGTTAAAGAGTTTCTTATAACCCGGGAGTGCAACAAGAGGAGGCATTACAACAACTAAAATAAAACTTGATCTGTTTGCCACTATTGCACTACCCAACTTCTGAAAAGGAGTTAATAATGACTGTATGCTAGTAACTTTGCCCTTCGAAGAGCATCTCAGTCAGGGAATACTGGGAAAGGATTTACCCGTATCTATTATATCAAGAGCTCTTAATATGGCCAAGCAGAATTTTAGTACGGTGGAGCAAGAAGTTCACGCGATATTTTGGGCTGTATAATACTTAGGACCATATTTGTTTCGCAGGAAATTCAAACTAGTTACCAACCATAAACCATTTGTCAATGTCAATGAAATTCACGAACAGCTGCGTAATCTTCAGGCCCCATATGCTTCTCTTCAAACAATGAAAATGTCATACAGAGCCATAAATGTCTGGATTTCGTGAATTCAATCGTTTTTATACTCGTTATACAGCTGTATACGTATCTTCTGTATCAGTGGATTCTCATGTCCAAGTACCTTGGAACCACTCTGCATGTGACATCACTATCTCACATATGACTAAAATGTTGCACATATTTCCCTCTTCTTCTCGCTTAGACGTTTGTGATGCTATCTATTGATTCCGTGTAGACACTCCTAGTATAAATATATAATTTCAAGGAAGGTTTATTTGCCTCAGAACATATTTATCATATATTCAGTCATCTTAAAGCTCAGATTCACAAAGAGAGGTCTTCTAATACACGTTTCAACATTACTCAAATGCAGTGGTAAGGGACGGTATCAGCAACATGTCTGACTATCAAGAGAGTCAACAGATGTTTCACATTCAGAGAAAAAAAAATCGTAGACTACAGTAAAAGACAGGCCACGGTCTTGCCGCAGTGGATACACTGGTTCCCGTCAGATCACCGAAGTTAAGCGTTGTTGGGTGTGGCTGGCACTTGGGTTGGTGACCATTCAGGCCGCCATGAGCTGTTGCCATTTTTCGGGGTGCACTCAGATTCGTGAAGCCAACTGAGGAGCTAATCGACCGAATCGTAGCGGCTCCAGTCACAGAAAACCATCATAACGACCGGGAGAGCGGTGTGCTGACCACACGCCCCTCCTCTCCGCAGTCTCCGCTCAGGATGACACGGCGGTCGGATAGTCCAGATGGGTCATTTGTGGCCTGAAGGAGGAGTGCTGTAGTGAAAGACAACTTGGAACGTTGTGTCAAATGTTGTATTCAAATCGACTCTAATAAAAGATACTATCTAGATTTCCAATGGTATTCGTAGTTACAAATAAGCAACAAATAAAATCGATTCATATAACTACCACGAAACACACGGTATGCAGTAGAAGTTTTAAATTTACCTTCAAATTGATGACCTACTCTCCGGCGGACGTAATTATTATAGAGTCCAGAAGATGGAATACAGAAAACTGTAGTTAGATATGTGTCTAAAAAATCTTCGTAACGTAAGTCTGCAGTGAGCGTACTGTTTGATCCATCTTTCAGTCCACAGCTAATGTCGTAATTGTTTCCGGATAATTCAAGCACTTGGCCATGAGAATCAGAGGCATTTGTAAACAGTCAACACTCGCTTGTATGGAATAGGTATGTGTGAACGAGTGTAATAAAAGTGAACCCTTTGCTTGGAAACGGCTGTTTTTCTTTTAAGAAACCATACGTTTCGCTGTCTCTTGGAAAGGTATAGCTCCTGCTGGAAGGCTATACATTGACTAAGTTTTGTAGTATGATTGTCGTTAGTGTACACGCCAGTGCCAGGTAAAAGTGAATTTCTAAGTGTAAAGTTTTGTGAAGAATGCAGTTAATCAGTACCGAGTGGAAATGATGTTCAGAGTGAGAAGTGAATATTTCTCCAGGATGTGATTATACCAGTACTGGATAACGTTGACTTTCAATTTCATTACTTAGAACGGGGGTCGGCGTCATATTTTTCGCTCGACGGCGTTGGCGGCGGAAGTTTGTGGGGGTAGCGTAGAATGACGGAGGTTTGTTATGAAATTACAGGACACGACTCGTAGGCTACAGGTCTGGACCTTGGGAGCGCCGACACAGACGTGCTACAGTAGTGCAATTATTCGCACCACCCAAAATTTTGGATGAAATTTACAAAAATTGCACGGTGTATTAAGTGTTAGCACTGCGAAATTTCAGCAAAATTGGTTGAAATTAAAGAAAATTGCTCTTGCCAGACGTCAAACAAAAGCAATCCTACTACAAAGCTTTTGACATTTGATTTTAGTTGGGTGCTTCTTTGTCTTTTGCGATGAAATTGCGCTTGCCAGAGATTGAACCAAAAGGCTTGACGCTCCGAAGCTTAGAAGTTGTTCCGACATGCCCAGGTCCTTGCGACTGCATCACTATCTTGCCAAACCCTCTGCAGTGGTATGCTCTAAAGTATGTTGCCATACAACGTAGGGGCTGTTCAGTAATTAGTTTGTAATAGCACGTGTGTCGAAAGTCGCTGGAAATCACGCACGTCAGCGGTCGAACAGAGAACCATTTCATTACGAAGTTTAGGTGTATGTAGGTTCCTGGGCTGTAGGCTATTAAATACGCTGTCATAACTTGCGGACTGTGCGATAATTGTTGTGTGATAGTATGTGTGCCGAAATTTTAGAAACTACAGGTGTCGAACTGCCAGGTGTCGAACTGCCAGGTGTCGAACTCAAGACCTTGAAGCTTCGAAGCATAGAGTACTTAGGCGCTGTTGTGAAGTAACATAGAGCCTTACACCCTCGAGCTTAATGTTTCTTGCTTCACGGCTGAGGACAACCTCCAAAAGATGAAAGTAGGTTAGAGTAATTAAAGTATGGCCACCACGGGCTGTCTTTTGACAACTGGAGCCTATGAAACTTACCAAAATGTGAAGGTAAGTTAGCGTAATAAATGTATGTCCTCAGGGTGGGGCAGGACACACAAAACGAAGACGTTCCACAACGTTAATGGGTGCGTTACCTTTTGGTATATGAGGATACATGCAGCAACGGATTGCGATATGCGGATGCGTAATGTACCCAGGTACGGTGTCGAACATGATTGGTTTTGTGGTTCAGGTACTCTAGGACATAATGTTGCAAAGATGTACTGACCTCCAGTCTTCGAATATGGTACAGTCAACGCTATTGTAACACTGAACTCCTTCTCCAGGTGCGTCTTTTCAGGGGTGCATTCTGCCCTTACTTCATTTCTATGGATGTCAAGTGGGGACCACATCGAAATCCAAATGTGGAGAAACTGCACATGTGGAGATACTCTTCGATCATCCAGCAGTTGTCGAGCACAATGGTTGGGGAATGAAACACCTTTCCACAAGAACTCCTTACCAAGCTTACGACCAGTGTGGGAACATTTTTCAGAGCATGCATTATGGTCCGTGATGATAAGACACACTGCTATGAACAAAGCCCCGTCTTTTGTAATGTCTGGAGGACCAACATGAAAGGGCATGACTCCTTTGTAATTATTGTTTTTAAATAAAAGCATCATTTCTGTTTCTCTCATTCAGTATTACTTTCAGCTGCCTTTTATACTACACCGCTGCAGTTCTTTGTACGTGCGGTCTAAGTCTTATCAACATATCTGACTGGGCAGTGACACATCATGCTAAAGCTACTTTCGGTCTTAAGTTTTTCCCACCGGTGTATAAAACAAAACCAATTACTTCAACAAAACAATTCGTGCATATGTTACAAAAACACGTTTACAGGTGCTTTTTCCTTCAGTATCCCACTGTCTGCCTTGAAATGAGAATCAGTCAAGATTAAATTTGATCATTTCTGGCCTGGAGAAATAAAAAACCAACGTTAGACCGGAATGGTAACAGAATAACGACTGGCGTATATGAAGTTTTAATTATATCTTCTTTTGGTCCGGCGTCTGTGTCTCTAGACTCCGTGCTGTACGGTTTATTGTTGTATCGCCTCGATCACTGAAGCATCCTCCGTCTAAGTACTCAGTCTGCCAGGCTGGATTGCTGCGCGGCAGCTCGTAAACTCAACATGTAACAGGTTTTCCAGAAGCAATTAATAATAGGAACTTCCTGCACTTGTAAGCGGAACTTCCTCCACTTGCAAGTCCTTAATCCCACCACTCAGCAAACATTTTCAGTGCTCCGCTTCAATACCAGGTTTTGAGGTAACACTTTACCGGTGAATAAAAAAGCGAATGTACGTTGAACGTAACCGGGCCATTACAATGTAAGTAGAAGAAGGTTCCGCAGTGAGTGTGATCTACATCTACATCTACATCGATACTCTGCATCACATTTTAAGTGCCTGGAGTGGGTTCATCGAACAGCCTTCACAATTCTGTATTATTCTAATCTCGTATAGCGCGCAGAAGCAACGAACACTTATATCTTTCCGTAGGAGTTCTGATTTCCCTTATTTTATCATGGTGGTCGTTTCTCCATTTGTACGTCGACATCAAAAAAACATTTTCGAATTTGGAGGAAAAACTTGGTGATTGGAATTGCGTGAGAAGATTTCTCTGCAACGAAAAACGTTTTGTTTTAATGATGTCCATCCCAAATCTTGTATCATTTCAGTGACACTCTCTCACATTGTTCCGCGATAATACAAAACATATTGCCTTTATCTGAACTTTTTTTTATGTATTTCGTCAATCCTATCTGGTAAGGATCCCACAAAGTGCAGCAGTATTTTAAAACAGGACGAACAAGCGTAATGTAGCCTGTCTCCTTAGTTGATCTTTTACATTTCCTAAGTGTCCGGCCAATAAAACGCAGTCTTTCGTCAGCCTCCCGCACAACATTTTCTACTTCTCACGTCTAATTTAAATTGTTCGTAATTGTAATTCCTAGGTATTTAGTTGAATTTACGGCCTTTTCATTTGACTAATTTATTGTGAAACCGAAGTGTAACGGATTCCTTTTACCACTCATGGGGTCTACCTCACACTTCTCGTTATGGCTTCAATTTCCAATTTTCGGACCATGCAGATATCTTTTCTAATTTGTTTTGGAATTTGTTTTGATCTTATGATGACTACTAGTCGATAAACGACAGCATTATCTGCAAACAACCTAAGACGGCTGCTCAGATTGTCTCCCAAATCGTTTATATAGGTAAGGAACAGCAGAGGGCCTATAATACTTCCTAGGGGAACGCCGGAAACTACTTCTGTTATACTCGATGACTATCCGTCAATTACTACGAACTGTGATCTCTCTGAGGGGAAATCACGAATCCAGTCACATAACTAACACGATATTCCACAGGCAAACAACTTCACCACAAGCCTTCCATAATTCCAGAAATACGGAAACAATCTGAAATCCCTTGTCAATAGCACTCAACACTTCGTGTGGGTAAAGAGCTAATTGTGTTTAACAGGAACGATGTTTTCTAAATCCATGTTGACTGTGTGTCAATAGACAATTTTCTTTGAGGTAATTCATAATGTTCGAACTCAATATATGATATAGTCCTGTAATTTAGTGGATTACTCCGGTGAGACCTGGGTAACTTTCCAGTCTTTGGGTATGGATCTTTTGTCGCGCGAATGGTTGGCTGTGATTGTTAAGTATGGAGACATTGCATCAACATACGGCGAAACGAACCAAATTGGTATACAGTCTGGACCAGAAGACTTGCTTTTATTAAGTGATTTAAGTTGCATCACTACTCGGAGGACATCTACTTCTACGTAACTCATGTTGACAGATGTTCTTGATTCGAAATCTGGAATATTTACTTCGTCTTCTTTTGTGAAGGCATTTCGGAAGGCATTTTAGTAACTCTGCTTTGGCACCACTGTCTTTGATAGTATATCCATTGCCATCGCGCAGGGAAGGCATTGATTGTACCTTGCCGCTAATAAACTTCACACATGAACAATATCACTTTCTATTTTCTGCCAGGTTTCGGGACAAAGTTTCCTTGTGGGAACTATTATAAGCATCTCTCATTGAAGTCCACTTTAAATATAGAGTTTTTGTAAAAGATCGCTAATGATAATACTGCAAAGTGAGGTATCAGCCAAAGACGGCACGTGCCCGCAGGTCCAGCACCTGCGACCAAGATATCGAGATTCCACGCAGTATGCAGCGACGTATTAAGATAAAAGGCCATCGACTCCGAGAAACGTGGCCTATTCAGCAGATAGCATCGTGTTTGTAAAACTCGATTGCTTAACAAGCGCTCTAGCGAAGTTCAGTCATTACCTCAACACATGCGGGTGAAAGCCAAGAAAGTGTTTCATACTATAGATTAGAAACGTCTTCGGACTTGTTATCGCGTCTCAGTTGACGGATATTGATAGTGTGATCCAATTCTTGAGTAAACGTTTTCGTGCTTATTCGTGAACTTTGTATGTTTTGATAGAAAGATTTGTGTTTCTCTTTCATTTACATTTAAAAGATTTTATTGGCAGAAGACTGGGCCGCATGTGCGGAACGGGCTCCTGCCTGAACATGGCCACTAGTGACACACATATCAATGGTACGTAATGAAAACCTTTTAACTCCAACTGCCTATGAGAACCTCTAATTGCTATAATCAGCGATTTCATTGCAAAAAACAGATTTGAAAGTGCATGGATTTCTCAAATCTGTCAATAACTAGATTTCTACAATTCATGTAGAAACATTTTCTCTGTGTACTGCACATGTGCCACAGGAGAGTGTTATGGGACCATTACTTTTCATAATATAGACTCCTGGAAATTGAAATAAGAACACTGTGAATTCATTGTCCCAGGAAGGGGAAACTTTATTGACACATTCCTGGGGTCAGATACATCACATGATCACACTGACAGAACCACAGGCACATAGACACAGGCAACAGAGCATGCACAATATCGGCACTAGTACAGTGTATATCCACCGTTCGCAGCAATGCAGGCTGCTATTCTCCTATGGAGACGATCGTAGAGATGCTGGATGTAGTCCTGTGGAACGGCTTGCCATGCCATTTCCACCTGGCGCCTCAGTTCGACCAGCGTTCGTGCTGGACGTGCAGACCGCGTGAGACGACGCTTCATCCAGTCCCAAACATGCTCAGTGGGGGACAGATCCGGAGATCTTGCTGGCCAGGGTAGTTGACTTACACCTTCTAGAGCACCTTGGGTGGCACGGTATACATGCGGATGTGCATTGTCCTGTTGGAAAAGCAAGTTCCCTTGCCGGTCTAGGAATGGTAGAACGATGGGCTCGATGACGGTTTGGATGTACCGTGCACTATTCAGTGTCCCCTCGACGATCACCAGAGTTGTACGGCCAGTGTAGGAGATCGCTCCCCACAACATGATGCCGGGTGTCGGTCCTGTGTGCCTCGGTCGTATGCAGTCCTGATTGTGGCGCTCACCTGCACGGCGCCAAACACGCATACGACCATCATTGGCACCAAGACAGAAGCGACTCTTATCGCTGAAGACGACACGTCTCCATTCGTCCCTCCATTCACGCCTATCGAGACACCACTGGAGGCGGGCTGCACGATGTTGGGGCGTGAGCGAAAGACGGCCTAACGGTGTGCGGGACCGTAGCCCAGCTTCATGGAGACGGTTGCGAATGGTCCTCGCCGATACCCCAGGAGCAACAGTGTCCCTAATTTGCTGGGAAGTGGCGGTGCGGTCCCCTACGGCACTGCGTAGGATCCTACGGTCTTGGCGTGCATCCGTGCGTCGCTGCGGTCCGGTCCCAGGTCGACGGGCACGTGCACCTTCCGCCGACCACTGGCGACAACATCGATGTACTGTGGAGACCTCACGCCCCACGTGTTGAGCAATTCGGCGGTACGTCCAACCGGCCTCCCGCATGCCCACTATACGCCCTCGCTCAAAGTCCGTCAACTGCACATACGGTTCACGTCCACGCTGTCGCGGCATGCTACCAGTGTTAAAGACTGCGATGGAGCTCCGTATGCCACGGCAAACTGGCTGACACTGACGGCGGCGGTGCACAATTGCTGCGCAGCAGACGCCATTCGACGGCCAACACCGCGGTTCCTGGTGTGTCCGCTGTGCCGTGCGTGTGATCATTGCTTGTACAGCCCTCTCGCAGTGTCCGGAGCAAGTATGGTGGGTCTGACACCGGTGTCAATGTGGTCTTTTTTCCATTTCCAGGAGTGTATATAAATGACCTAGTAGATAGTGTCGGCAGTTCCATGCGGCTTTTCGCGGATGATACTGTAGTATACAGAGAAGTTGCAGCACTAGAAAATTGCAGCGAAATTCAGGGAGATCTGCAGCTGATAGGCACTTGGTGCAGGGAGTGGAAACTGACCCTAAACATAGGCAAATGTAATGTATTGCGAATATATAGAAAGAAGGATCCTTTATTGTATGTTTATATGATAGCGGAACAAACACTAGTAGCTGTTACTTTTGTAAAGTATCTGGGAGTATGCGTACGGAACGATTTGAAGTGGAATGATCATATAAAATTAATTGTTGGTAAGGCGGGTGCCAGGCTGAGATTCATTGGAAGAGTTCTTAGAAAATGTAGTCCATCAACAAAGGAGGTGGCTTACAAAACACTCGTTCGACCTGTACTTGAGTATTGCTCATCAATGTGGGATTCGTACCAGGTCGGGTTGACAGAGGAGATAGAGAAGATCCAAAGAAGAGCGGCGCGTTTCGTCACAGGGTTACTTGGTAAGCGTGATAGCGTTACGGAGATGTTTAGCGAAATCAAGTGGCAGACTCTGCAAGAGAGGCGCTCTGCGTCGTGGTGTAGCTTGCTGTCCAGGTTTCAAGAGAGTGCGTTTCTGGATGAGGCATCGAATATATTGCTTCCCTATACTTGTACGTCCAGAGGATATCACGAATGTTAAATTAGAGAGATTCGAGCGCGCACGGAGGCTTTCCGGCAGTCGTTCTTCCCGCGAACTATACGCGACTTGAACAGGAACGGGAGGTGATGACAGTGGCACGTAAAGTGCCCTCCGCCACACACTGTTGGGTGCCTTGCGGAATATAAATGTAGATGTAGATGTAGTAACATTATCTGTATCACTTCATATATTTTTAAGAAACCATTTTTGCTTCCTCTATAAAATTCAACAAATTGGAGTTACTAGGTTTTCATTGCCTATCATCGATGTTCTATAATCTTAGTCAGTGGTGTCCGTTGCAACGGATCATACAAATGGGCGATACGTACTGTGCGAAAATCCTCGCAAGAGCTACCCGTTGCGTGAGAAAAGCGTAGGAAAAGTTGTGTTTTGTATCAAGTTTCAAAGAGAAAACGTACAGCTGTTTTTGTATGTTTGTTGAAGAACATTTACCGATCGCCACGATAACTCATCAGACTGTTTTGCTATCATGCGACAAAACTTGATCTGCTGCCTCAAGGAATAGGTTCTCTTTGTCATCATAAGTGAGGAGTGACGAAAATGACTAAAATAGTTGGCTGGCAGAAGCAAAATTTCACAGAATGTTTCTGGACCCATTTATTACTTCTTATGCGTTTACGGCTGTGTCTACTTTCAGATGACCTGGTAACAAATTGGTAAAACAGAAAAAAAATTTCAATCTTGCAAAATTAAGCGAGTGCCTTAAAAGGGGACATATGCTAAAACTTGAGTGAATATCAAAGACATTTGAAACAAGATACATACCCTTTTATACGGAATGAATATACAAAAAGAACATCAATTAACATCGAAAGAAACATAAAGTTTACTTGTCCACAGAGCAAGTAACTTAATGATCTAACGTGTGTGAGTTGCTTTCAGCCTAGTGACGTGAGCGGCGGAGAATCCCACATGAGAGAGATCTTTCAGACGCTAGATGGCGTAAGTGTTGTGGAGCTGCTGTAAATGGCAAACACCTAACTATAAGTGTAATTTCAATATCTGTTAAAAGAGAACGGCTAACACATTTAGAAACCATCGTTCCTGTGAAACAACTAGCTCTTTACTTACAGAAAGTGTTGAGTGCTACGGACAAGGCATTTGAAGCTGATTCCGTATGTCAAGATTTCCAGAAAGCTTTTGACATAGTACCTCACAAGCGGCGTATAAGCAGGTTACGTGTATAAAGAATATTGTCTCAGTTATCCGATTGGATTCGTGATTTTCTGTCAGAGAGGTCAAGTCCGTAGCAATTGACGGAAAATCGTAGAGTGAAACAGAAGTGATATCTGACTTTCATGAAGGTAGCGTTTAAAGTCATCTGCTGTTTCTTATGTAGACAAACGATTTAGGAGACAATCTAAGCAGCCGATTAGGTTCTTAGCAGATGATGCTGTAGATTGTCGTCTAGTAAAATCATCAGAAGATCAATACCAACTGCAAAACGATTTAGATAAGATATCTATGTGGTACGAAAATTGGTAGTTGACCCTAAATAATAAAATGTGTGAGGTCATCTATATGAGTGCTTAAAGAAATCCATTAAACTTCTGTTACATGATAAATTAATCAAATCTAAAGGTCGGAAATTCAACTAAATACCTAGGAAACATAATCACGAACAACTTAAATTGGAAAGAACACACAAAAAAAGTTGTGCGGAAGTCGAAAAAGACGGCTTTTTATTGGTAGAACACGTAGAAGATGCAACAGATTTACTAGACTACGTACAGTACACTTGTCCGTCCTCTTTTTCAGTACTGCTGTGCGGTGTGGGACCCTTACCAGATAGGATTAACGCAGTGCGCCGAGAAAGTTCAAAGAAGGACAGCACGTTTTGTACTATCGATGAATGCGTGAGAGAGTGTCACGGACATGATATAGGATTTGTAGTGGACATCATTAAAACAAAGCTATTTCTAGTTATGACGGGAACTTCTCACGAAATATCAGTCATCAACACTCTCCTCCGAGTGCGAAAATACTTTGTTGACGTAGATCTATATTGGGAGACAGAATCATCATAATAAAACAAGGGAAATTAGAGCTCTCACGGAAATGTGGTACATCAATACATCGTCGTATTACAATAATTGACACAAAATCTCCACAGACTTTTTCATGCATTTTAAATGAAAATTAATACCAATATATGGCAAAGACGAGTTTGGAATCCATAAAGGGTTTTGCAATAAAAATATTTATGTAGAAAACATATAATAAAAAATGAAACTAGGAACCTGTGTCGAGAGGTAAAAGTTGATAAATAAACAATAAAGTAGACAGGAGAAGACATCATAAGCGAATGAAGTTTGGAAATGCAGATTTTTGTCCGCATTTTCTCCCTCTATTGGGTCAGCAACGACAGTTCAAAAATGCTACAGAACCATTGTCTGCTGGCGGCTTGTGATTGAACGAACAAAATCTGTTTGTCCATACTTCATTCGGTTATGTTGTGTTCGCCTTTTTTAGTTTATGGTTTACTTATAACGATCGCATGCCTTTGCTGGGTTCAAAAGGCTCTGAGCACTATGGGACTTAATATCTGAGGTCATCAGTCCCATAGACACAGAACTACTTAAACCTGACTAACCTAAGCACATCACACACAACCATGCCCGAGGCAGGATTCGAACCTGTGACCGTAGCGGTCGCGCGGTTCCAGACTGAAGCTCCTAGAACCGCTCTGTCACAGCGGCCGGCTGCCTAAAGATGTGATCTGTGCGAATACCGGTCCATATTCGATAAATATGTGGTAGGTCGAGACTGATGTGAGAAGGCAAACAGCCGATGGGCTTTCGTTGGCATTTAACAATTTGCATACTGTAACAAGTTTACTCTTGCTACAAAGCGAAACTGACCGAAGATTAACGCCATTCGAGTATAAAAACATGTAGGAAGTGCTACTGCCATTTTGTGATAATACGAACATACAGAAGCTGTGACAGGAGGCAGTGCCACACACAGCGTTACTCAACTAAGAAACGGGACTGACAGACGTGTTGTACACTGACACTTGGTGGTAATCTTTTTTGCACATCTGACTCCATTTCTATGCTGGAGGACTGGCCATACATCATAAACAAAATGCATTTCACCACCGGCATGGGATGTATGTACCAAGGAAGAGTATTTTATTAACGAACATTTCTGAATGGAGGGAGGCAGTATCAAACAGCAGACTGAGAGTAGTATTGCAGAATATCTTTGCTCCCATAGACTCTAACATAGATAAACTTCCCGTGGTTCTAACCTTGTATGTACGTCCGAAGAAACGATACATTGTACTTACCTTGTACTTCTTACCAACACAGGCCCTACTCAAATGTTGATGCATTAAGTTCTTCTGAAAGCAGTGCTGATATTCAAGACAATAAAACCGGGTTAAAAGCTGTGAGCTATCTGGGGAAGTTAACCGTGCATTACTGAGCAACTGTCTCACCAGGTATCCAGTCTAGCTTTACCAAATTCCCAACCAGACTTATATATATACGATTGTGAAACTGAGTTTTGTAATCTTACGGAACACATCAAATATGGAGCCAAGATTGGGAGACTGCATACAATACTCTATTCATAAAATAACACACGAAGAACGTTGAAACATATGCAAGAGGAAATTAACCACAACCAGCCGATTCAATTTTCGCCCAAAGAAGTTACGTTCGTAGCGCAATCCTGTCCGTCATGAAATTACCACACACTGGTATACTAAATTCATACTAACTCTCTGTAAAATCTTCCCGAAAAGAATATCTGAGGGCTACTTTGATGATTACACCACATGCTTCACGTTGTGAACTTGGTTTACAGAAAGAGTGTAATTCCACAATAATTTTGATAATTAAAATAAGCACGTGGTATTGGTCTCACAAAGTACACCCCACGTGGGTTGAACATAAAGAAAAGTTGCTACATTGAAAAATATTGTCAAGACGAGACGTTATAATCTCACGCACATACGCATTTAAGATTGATGATCTTAGAGTTACGGATCATCCACACGTGGTACCACTTTACTCACAAAGTAGTGACAAAGCAACTGCTGGAAGATATTCTGAACTTAACACTCGAACTACACTGCGTTGCAATTTAAGATAACATATTTTAGATCTAAATCTGAAATAAAGGTGATTAAATTTTCAGTTGGGCTGAACTTAAGAAATCCATTGTCCTACAGACTTAGCAGAGACGCTCTTAGCCGGAGGTCTTACCACTTCAGACGCTTGCCGCGGACAGACTGCCCTGGCCCGCTACCGAGCGTGCTTCACAAATACAAACGGAAGTGACCAGAGAGGGAGCTTCCTATACCAACATGACAAGGGACTGACAGAACCATACTAAGAATAGAAACAACTTTTCTTTTAGAAAGCGTAGCTACCTGTTCCAACATTGGTCCTACTGTTCTCTAGCAGACAGGCTTGTCTGCTACCATCAAGCACGCAACTGGAAGTACATTTTCTCATTCATACTTTCACACAGAAGGGGAGGGGAATGACAGTATCTTATCATATACAGTACATAAAAGAAAGCGGTTGTAGGTTCTGTATGAGACTGTGTGACATGAATTACATATAAACCGTTCTTGTTTATGTGTAAAAGTAACACGTTCCACTGCTCAGTCTCCTCCCAGATAGTCAGAAAGACCACAGTAAATTTAGAAGTGGAAAGTATGCCGTAAATGACAACAGTTTTAAGAAATTAACATGAAAGGAATCCAACAGAGACCTTTCACTACAATATCATATTTATCCGCCGATCGCGGTCAAGCGAATTTTACGAAACATCTCTCCCCTGTATGGGAATATACAATAAGAACGTACGATAGTAGGTTGTAGACACATGGCTGACGACGCATGAAAATATGGGTCTCGCTGCAGGTCGTGCTCAGATATGGCTACTGCTGCCGATAAGCAGGTAATCAGCGTACAAATCGCAGTCCAGCACAAATTGTCATTGATGTCATCCATTATAGAGCTGATGGTTTTCCATATTCGCAACTGTGAATACACTACCTGCACTTAGTATTTCATCTATCTTCTTTAGCAACTGTAGGTTGTATACAGGGTGTTACAAAAAGGTACGGCCAAACTTTCAGGAAACATTCCTCACAAACAAAGAAGGAAAATATGTTATGTGGACATCTGTTCGGAAACGCTTACTTTCCATGTTAGAGCTCATTTCATTACCTCTCTTCAAATCACATTAATCATGGAATGGAAACACACAGCAACATAACGTATCAGCGTGACTTGAAACACTTTGTTACAGGAAATGTTCAAAATGTCCTCCGTTAGCGTGGATACATGCATTCACCCTCCTTCGCATGGAATCCCTGATGCGCTGATGCAGCCCTGGAGAATGGCGTATTGTATCACAGCCGTCCACAATACGAGCACGAAGAGTCTCTACATTTGGTACCGGGATTGCGTAGACAAGAGCTATCAAATGCCCCCACAAATGAAAGTCAAGAGGGTTGAGGTCAGGAGAGCGTGAAGGCCATGGAATTGGTCCGCCGCTACCAATCCATCGGTCACTGAATCTGTTGTTGAGAAGCGTACGAACACTTCGACTGAAATGTGTAGGAGCTCCATCGTGCATGAACCACATGTTGTGTCGTACTTGTAAAGGCACGTGTTCTAGCAGCACAGGTAGAGTATCCCGTTTGAAATTATGATAACGTGCTCCATTGAGCGTAGGTGGAAGAACGTGGGGCCCAATCAAGACATCACCACCAATGCCTGCCCAAACGTTCACAGAAAATCTGTGTTGATGACGTGATTACACAATTGGATGCGGATTGTCGTCAGCCCACACATGTTGATTGTGAAAATTTACAATTTGATCACGTTGGAATGAAGCCTCAACCGTAAAGAGAACATTTGCACTGAAATGAGGATTGACACATTGTTGGATGAACCATTCGCAGAAGTGCACCCGTGGACACCAATCAGCTGCTGATAGTGCCTGCACACGCTGTTCATGGTACGGAAACAACTGGTTCTCCCGTAGCACTCTCCATACAGTGACATGGTCAACATAACCTTTTACAGCAGCAACTTCTCTGACGCTGACATTAGGCTTATCGTCAACTGCACGACGAATTCCCTCGTCCATTGCAGGTGTCCTCGTCGTTCTAGGTCTTCCCCAGTCGCGAGCCATAGGCTGGAATGTTCCATGCTCCCTAAGAAGCCGATCAATTGCTTCGAACGTCCTCCTGTCGGGACACCTTCGTTCTGGAAATTTGTCTCGATACAAACGTACCGCGCCACGGCTACTGCCCCGTGCTAATCCGTACATCAAATGGGCATCTGCCAACTCCGCATTTGTAAACATTGCACTGACAGCAAAACCACATTCGTGATGAACACTAACCTGTTGATGCTACGTACTGATGTGCTTGATGCTAGTACTGTAAAGCAATGAGTCACATGCCAACACAAGCACCGAAGTCAACATTACTTTCCTTCAACTGGGACAACTGGCGGTGAATCGAGGAAGTACAGTACATACTGAGGAAACTAAAATGAGCTCTATCATGGAAATGAAGCGTTTCCGGACACATTTACACATAACATCTTTTCTTTATTTGTGTGTGAGGAATTATTCCTGAAAGTTTGGCCGTACCTTTTTGTAACACCCTGTATATTGAAATCATCAGCAACCAGTTGCATAAAAGATATTTAATTTCTTAGCCAGTTTGAGGTACCTAGTGCCCTTATTCAGAACGATATAACTATCGCATTAGTTGTGAGTGTCAACAATAAAATGCACGCAACATATCGCCGGTCATGTGGTTCGTAGTGCCTGTATGAAAATGGCATAGTGGCTGTAGCCGCCGTAGCGCCCATTCCTCCGGACAAGCATGCATGTCTGAAAACACGTTGCATTGTACTTATACGTCTGGACGACACAGGCACTGCATTATGGTATCTATCTGCAGACACCTGGCAAGTGACTCTCAATTAAAACTCTCCTCTGTTCAGAATATACATAATAAATATACAAATTATTGGCAAATATTTGACGACATATGGAAGTGTAGGTCTGACCGTGGGGAGTGCTCTGATAGCGCAATGGTAAAACGGCCATTCGCAATAAGCGGGAAATCGGAGTTAGACTCCCAGTTCGGTACAAAGTTTCATTGTCGTCATTCCATTATACATCTGACTGTTGTCCATATTCAGACTTCGAATACATTTCAACTGTTTCATTGGTATTGTGTGAATTGAATTGTGTGTTTGTCTAAGTCCCTCATGGCTTGCAATGATGCTTTATGCTGTAAGTGCATTCTCAGCGGCTCTGGATGCAGTTGCCCATTGTCTCTTACACTGTAACTGGGTGTCATGCTGTTCCACGCTCTCGGTGACTGGCAGCAGTTGCGTCTTGTCTCATGTATTTTAAGTTGGTGTCAAACTTTGGGACTATCCTGGAGCCCTAGATGTTGGAGCTGTAGCACATATCAAAGCCAGCTTTAATTCCCTTTCCTGGGAACTTACCTGTCTGTGGTCGTCTTTACATGGCCTAGCTTCTGAACATGCTGTTACGGTCGCAGGTTCGAATACTGCCTCGGGCATGGATGTGTGTGATGTCCTTAGGTTAGTTAGGTTTACAAAGTTCTAAGTTCTAAGGGACTGATGACCTCAAATGTTAAGTCCCATAGTGCTTAGAGCTATCTGAACATCTTTAGGCATCAGTCTAATGCTTCCTTATTTCACTTGCTATGAGTAAAAATGTGCAGTTGATAGAGTTATGTCCCGGTGCCATTCAGGTAATACAGGATATGCTGAAAAGTAATGCCTCAGAATTTGTGCATTTTATAGGAAAATTCTTATAGTATTTAAGTAAAACAAACGTTTTTGACAGTCTACATCTTTTTTTATCATGTCTTCATACTAGCAGCTCTCTGCCGACAGAGGGCTCCGAATTGTAGCGTGTGAAATGGAGGTGTTTAAGGTAAATATGTCAGTGCATCAGAAACAGTGTGCTGTAATCAAATTTCGAATTCGAAGATTTCATCCACAGTTGGAGCACCCTCTTCTTCAGCAAGACAAAGCGAGACCAAAGTCGATTGTTGCAACATCTGCAGCAACCCTACGCCTTGGATTCAGTCAGCTGATTCCAAAACTTGAAGTACACCTTCGATGAAGACACATTGATAGTGATGAAGCGGTGCAAGCAGAGGTGAGGTTGTGGCTCCGTCGACAAACATTCTACAGTTTCTCGCTGGAAGTGTCCTTGTTGCGTAAGTAGGCTGCTTAGGTTTTTATACTGGTAACGCGACGTAGCGCTCTGTATGAAAATCACTGGCTGTGCTGTGTGCAGTGTGTGGCTGGTTTGCATTGTTGGAATTTGCTATTGTAGTGTAGGCAGTTGGTTGTTAACAGCTTGTAGCGTTGCACAGTTGGAGGCAGTGTTGACATTTTAGCGACTTTGTCGCTAGAAATGGCGACTTTTGCCTTCGTCTTAGCGACAAAAAAAACTTTTTAGCGACAAAAATTATTTAGCGACCTAACTGGCGACTTTTGGAGTACTGGCGACTTTTGAAGTACAAATCAAAACTATTTTGGGCCAGTATTTTCATCAACAAAACTAAGATTTTAACTAAAGAATGGGTACTACACTGACTTTGTTCTAGATTTACTAAGTTAAATTAAGTTCTTAGCAGATCATGTAGCATTGTTCAGCATTTACTAAACCTGAATGTAGGAACTGCCTACAGAGTACGAAAACCTTGACTATAGAACAATTCATTACTCACTAGCCTGTTATTGTCGATAGCGTATCGATCTATATTTCATTAACTTTTGAACTCCCTTTATTTTTCGAATTGACAAAAAACATACGTAATATAAGTATAATAAAACACATTTCTGTCCAGCAACATCTAAGTTTTCGAAATGTTAACTCGCAGTCAAATTATTACCACATGCACAGTGGCAACGCAAGAACAATTCGGTGGGGGTATCTCAGACATGAACAATAGGACTGATATCGAGTTACCGAGTGAGTAGATTGTTTCATGACATCTAGTTCGCCTGAGTTTTAATGTGTTTTCAGTGATCATAAATTTGTGAAACTTATATTGTGGTGGCTTACATAATGGATTTACCGCAGAGGAAGAAGAAGTACGCTCAAAAATATCGGGATGCGTGGGAAGTAGAACCTGAATTCAATGGGTGGCTGAAACCAGACGTTGGAGACTTATCCAACGCAATATGTCAATTATGTGCAACAGAGTTTTATACTAAATTGCGTGATATTAGAAAGTATTCGAAAACTATTACGCATAAACAAAAAAGTGATTTAAAAAAACAAAAACCACCTTACCTGTGAAAATTGTTCCGAAAACTACAGTTAGAATAACAAGCAGAGCGGAAGGCGCCCATTCTTTATTTATTGCTGAACATTGCTCTATTTTAGCTGTAGATCATTTAGGAATATTGTGCAAGAATGTGTTTTCCAGTGACGAGGGCGCTAAAACCATGCAATTACATTGTACAAAGTGCACTAACATTATAACTGAAGTTTTGGCTCCATATTTCATACTATCATTGGTTGAAGATATAGGTAACCAAAAATACAGTCTACTAACAGTTGAATCCACAGATGAATCAATATCTGAAATGCTAGGTATCGTATTACGGTACTATAGTGTAAACAACCAAGCCATTAGATCAGCATTTGTCAAACTCGCTGTAGTAGAAACTGCAAATGCAAGAAATCTGGCTTCTGTTCTAGTGAATTCTTTGAAAGATCTCAAACTTCCAATAGCTAATATGGTAGGAATTGGCACAGATAATGCTTCTGCAATTGTTGGAATAAACAATGGGCTTTTCGAACAACTCAAGATAGAATATGGTTTGAAGCATTTGGTATTGATCCTTTGATTTTGTCACTGTCTTCAGCTTGAAGTTTCGCACGCCTCAGTGAATACCATACCTGGAAACATAGCGTTTCTTGTACGGGAAACCTATAATTGGTTCTCCATTTCACCCAAAAGACAAGAGGAATATAAAAATGTTTATGAGACAATAAATTGTGGAAAACAGCCACTAAAAATTTTGAAGGTCTGTGCAACACGTTGGATTTCAATTGAACCAGCAATACGAAGAACTCTGGAGCAGTGGGAAGAATTAAAGCTACATTTTTCACTTGCAGTGGTTTGAGACAATTGTTACACTGCCGATCTTTTGTACAAGGTGTATTGTGACGACTCAAATTGTCTTTACATGTTTTATCTTAAACATGCTTTAAAAGACGTACAAATAGCAATAAAAGCTTTTGAAGGAGAATACAATGACCCCACTAATTACTAGATACATTTGTATTTCTCATGCAGTCACTCGGACAAAACATAGTTTTTTTCCAACTGTTGATTTGTTGACAACACCAGTTCCAAGCGAATGTATGTACGCAAATCCGAACCTTGGCTTTATGTTTGAACAGAAATTGTCTGAGTCGAGTTTGTCTGAAGAAAATAAAGTTTATTTGAATAAGAGATGCATTCAGTTTAGTCTGAAACTCATAAAAGAATTTCAACAAAGACTGCCAAGTAACGTTACGATCCTGAAAAAAATTTCAAAGCTGAATGTTGAAGAAACGCTAAAAGTGAATAAAAATAATGATGTAGCGGATGTAGCCAAAGAATTGGGCTTTAGTGGCGATTTCATAGACGGTATGCTGCAAGAATGGCACAATATCAACTTCATTAGGTGGAATAACACTACTAACAGTTTTGGAGTGAGGTTTTGCAGTATAAAAATGCCGCAGGGGAGAATACTTTTTCTTTAGTTTCACAGCTAGCAATGACTGTTCTATGCCTACCGCATTCAAATGCAGACGTGGAAAGAATATTCAGTTCTATGAACATTATAAAAACTGAACAACGTAACAGATTATCGTTAAAGACAATTAATGCTTTGATCATATTAAGAGACCAGCTGAAGAAACAAAATATAGATTGTGCATCTTTTGACATACCGTCAGAGGTATTGGAGCTTATTGGAACGAACAAAAGTTACTCGTTTGCGACAATATCAGTCGAACTGCAACATCATCTTTTGAGCGACATTCAACCCTCTACATCAACTACAGTTCTGCCAGAGCATGAAACAGATGAGTTATTCGATCTTCTGAGTGACGACGATGAATAGCTTACATATCGGTATATATATATTTTGTAACATAATTTGAGTTTTTGCTTTCTTTTGTTATAAATAAGGTTATATATTTCTGGTATATTTGACTACTGTGATTGAAACAACAACTTATGTGTTGCGTTAATTATGATGACATGTTTTATTAAACGTTAGCGTATTTTATATGTATGTTGTTGCAAGCGATATTAATATTTTATTACCTCTTCTCCCCCCCCCCCCCCCCCCCCCCCCCGCCCCAACTGGCTTATTGCACCATTCACAGCTTGAAATTTTCAGTACACCCCCAGTAAAATCAGTTTTAGCGACTTTCTAGCGACTTTTGAGATTGAATCTAGCGACTCGGGTTTTTTAGAGTTGGCAACACTGGTTGGAGGTGATCCGCCAGCAGTGGTGGATGTGGGGCGTGAGATGGGGGTGTTTTGAGAGCGGAAGATCTGACGTGTGTCCATCAGAAAGAGTAAATTTGTAAGACTGGATGTCTTGAACTGACAAATATATTATGACCTTTTGACACTATTAAGGTAAATACATTGTTTGTTCTCTACCAAAATCTTTCATTTGCTAACTATGCCTATCAGTAGTTGGTGCCTTCAGTAATTAAAATCTGTTATTTAGCTGGCAGCATTGGCGCACACTGTATTTCAGTAGTTCGAGTAACGAAGATTTTTGTGAGGTAAGTGATTCATGAAAGGTATAGGTTATTGTTAGTCAGGGCCATTATTTTGTAGGGATTTTTGAAAGTTAGATTAAGTTGCGCTAAAAATATTGTGTGTCAGTTTAAGCACAGTCATTTATAATTTTTCTAAGGGGACGTTTCAGTTGTCAGCATGACTAAGCCGATAAATAAATATGTAATCATGAACAAGAAAGATACAGAGTGTTAATAACGTTTGTTTTACTTAGAAGGACTTGAGAGTTCACACGTAAAAAAATCGGAGGCATTACTTTTCAGCACGGAGGAAGAGGAGGAGATTAGTGTTCAACGTCTCCAACGAAGTCATTAGAGACAAAGCACAAGCTAGAATTAGGGATGGATGGCGGCATTTGTCTGAAGCGATTTAGGGAAACCACTGAGTATCTAAATCAGGATGCCCGGACGCGGGTTTGAACCGTCGTCCTCGCGCACGCAAGTCTAAGTGTGCTATCCACCGCGCTACTTCGCCCGCTTATTCCACAACATGTGCTACCTGATAGCAATGGAAACAATGCTAAGGAGTTACTGTATGACAGCGGCCGTACAATGCTGTCTATTTCATTTTGCACAGTGAATCGTCTCACAGCACTATTATGTGTAGTTACAGTTCTGTCCGTGTGGACATATCACAGTAAAGCTATGTTATTGCGAGGATGTAACAAAGATAGTATTCCTGAATTCCAGTTTTGCTCTTCACGCTAAAGATAAGAGGTCAAAGCACCGAATGAAATCTGTTTTGTCATCCGTTCTCTGTAAGGCATGTGTCTCACCTCTGATAACGTTGCAGTGAACTTTCCCACAGTGAAAGAGATACGCAGATAAGAAGTTGTAACGAACTGTGAATACGTTGCCATTGTCACTCTAATCTGTCACAGGAAATCGCATGGAACTCCACTTGACTGACAGAAGCGATTAGCGCGCAATGAATTTAATCCCAGAAGCGGACAACAAGTGTGTCGTCGGTGAACCAGAAAATGTGATGCAGTGCTCAAAATTAAACAGTGCTGCAGCGCAGAGCTGCGATAAACTACCCAGATAAACCTTACACATTTATGTCAATGTATTATGCGGACTGTAGTCAATGAAGCGTAAAATACAGAGCTACTGAAATTCACTTTACAGCCTCCGAGTCCAAATATTGTACATACATCGTACTTCTTCATCAACGCAGCTGTTACGTAGAAGTTTTGCGAATATCCGCTTCATTAAAAGGTAGCAGTAAAGGAGGTTCATAGTTCATCAATATTCCATACAATAGGCTCGCACATAATCCGAATAAAATAAAAAGCGTAGAGAAAGAGAGAAGAAACGACACAAAATAAATATAAAAGAAGACAGACGGCTGAGTCATACAACAGTTGTTTCTAAGGACAATATAACTGAAGGTAAATCAATTGATTCTTATCTCCGTCCATTTCAGTAAATCAGAAGGCTTTTGGTGTTATAACCAACAGAGTTCATCACGAATGAATTTGTAGGTTCAGTCATTGTCAGACTATCAGGCAATTAATTGCACTACATCAGCAAACACTCGTATGTAAAGCGGAATTGACCACTAGATGCCGGCCGGAGTGGCCGAGCGGTTCTAGGCGCTACAGTCTGGAACTGCGCGACCGCTACGGTCGCAGATTCGAATCCTGCCTCGGACATGGATGTGTGTGCTGTCCTTAGGTTAGTTAGGTTTAAGTAGTTTTAAGTTCTAGGGGACTGATGACCTCATCAGTGAAGTCCCATAGTGCTCAAAGCCATTTGAACCATTTTTGAAGCACCAGATGTCGTGAGAGGCGGACGCACCAGTGTAAAAGGGGTCGGAGAAACAGCAACTGCAGACTGGGTAGGTCAGCAGCGTTCAGTTACTTCGAACGTTGATTAGTTATTAGATGCCAGTTGAATTAACAAATCAATCTGGGGCATTTCAACCATTCTGAAATTTTCCAAGTCGAGTATTGGTGACATGGAAGCGAAGGAACCATCACAGCTGAATCACGACCAGTCAAACCTCATTTTCTGACGACCAGGGACCATAGAGCATTGCGGAAGATGATTCTAAAAAAATCGCATGGAATCAAAGAAAGGAATCATCCGTGAGTTCTGAAGTGCTACCATCATACCAATTAGCACGTGACTCTATGCAGGGAGTTAAGAAGTACAAGGTACGTGGTGGATGGTTCAAATGGCTCTGAGCACTATGGACTTAACATCTTAGCTCATCAGTCCCCTAGAACTTAGAACTACTTAAACCTAACTAACCTAAGGACATCACACAACACCCAGCCATCACGAGGCACAGGACATCCCTGACCCCGCCGGGAATCGAACCCGGGAACCCGGGCGTGGGAAGCGAGAACGCTACCGCACGACCACGAGATGCGGGCGTACGTGGTGGAGAAGCTCCTTAGGAACCTCATATTTCTGTAGTCAGTGCCGAGCGCCGCTTAATGTGCTACAAAGAGCGGCGCCACTGAGCAGTCTATAACGGGAAAGGAGTGGTTTGGGGTAATGCATCACGCTGTACCCCGTGATAATCCGGTGGGAGGGTTTGGGTCTGCCTTGATGTGTAGTGCCAACAGTTAAGCACGGAGGACGTGGTGTTTCGTACTTCGGCTGTTGTCCCCCTATGGGGCTCAAGAAAATGCTGAGTGAAGAATGGTGTGAAGAGATGTTGCAGCATTATGTGTTGTGTACAGTAGAGGAACATTTCGGAGAGCATAATTGTTTGCATAAGCATGACAAGGCACACCGCTCTAAAACAGAATCTGTGAGACAACCGTTTGCAGATATGACATTTCTGAAATCGACTGCCCTCCCCGCAGCCCCGATGTTAAGTACCATAGTGCTCAGGGCCATTATTGAACCGGTTTGCCCTTTTATTAGTCAGTTTCCGAGCTCCATAAATCATATTCACGATAAACGTTGTGATTCGGAAAGTGGCGCTAGTTACACGTAGAAATGTTTATTTCACATCTAAGAGTAAAGGAATTCTGTTGCAACTTACGTCCCAGTTAGCTAACCCAACAACAATAGGGCCTGAAAAACATTTTTAACGTTACTCTAGCGCTTCCTCATTCTTCTCTTATTTTATTTGGCTCGCTTTTATAGAAGTTATTAAAATTAGCGAAATATTTAAATCTCGATATACGATAGTAGCATGCTATCTTTCAGAGAATACAGTTTCTGTAATAGTCCAGGAGTAATGTCTTTGATTAGAAATCAAAACGTCCTCGGTCCCTAGTTCAAACAGCGCAACTGTTTAAAATTTGAATAAATATCATCAGTAATGGCATCCGAAGACTTCCGGCTTAAGAGGTCGCCCTCTTTCTGCCGTCTGCCTTTTAAAAGAGAACGGAGGAGCGGACAGACGTTCAGGATACTCTCTTGCCTTTAGGGTGAGAAACTGCCCCTAAATGTGGATGGATCAGCAATGATTAACCGCATCAGGAAGGAGAAGATTGAGGAAACCATTGCATTAAAGACTCATAACGTGTATCCACAGGTCATGTAATAGATATACCATCGTGATGATCTCCTCATTGGCAAAGGATTCCAGACTGGTCCCCCTTTCGGATTTTAGGGACTTGCTGGCAAGCCGGAGACGACTATGAGAAAAAGATCGAACGGCAACCGAAAGGATAACATTCTACGAGTCAGGGCGCGGAATGTGGCAGGGAAACTAGAAAATCTGAAAACAGAAATGCAAAGGCTCAATCTAGATGCAGATGAAATGGAAAGAAGACAGATTTCTGGTCTTTAGGGTAATATCAACAGAAGCAGAAAATGGTAAAACGGGAATAGGATTCGTTATGAATAGGAAGAAAGGGCAGAGAGTGAGTTACTGTGAACAGTTCAGTGAATCGACAGTAAACCTTCAAGAATAGTTGAGGTACACATACCGACGTACAAGTGGACGACGAAGGGACGATGCTGAACGGGTAATTCAGTACGTAAAGGGAGATGAAACTCTAATAGTCACGAGGATCTGGAACACATTTGAGAGAAAGGAGAAGAAGAAAGGGTTGCCGGGCAATATGGGATTGAACTAGGAGTGAGAGAAGAGAAATACTCAGCTTTGCAACCGTTTTCAGCTAGTAACAGCGAATAATATGTTCAAGAGTCACAAGAGGAGGAGGTATACTTGGAAATGGGCGGAAGATTCGGGAAGATTTCAGTTAGATTACTTCATGATCAGCAAGAAATACCGAAATTAGATAGTGGATTGTAAGGCGTACCCAGGAGCGGACATAACCTCAGATCACGATGTGGTAGTGTTGATGAATAGGCTGAAGCTTAAGAGGCTAGTCAGAAAAAATAAATGCGCAAACGAGAGGGATACAGATGAGCTAAGGAATGGAGAGATACGCTACGGATACTGCGATAACGAATAAGGTCAGTAGGCAGTTCGGTTGAAGAGGAATGCACATCTCTATAAAGGGCAGTCACAGAGGTTGGTAATAGAAACTTAGGTATGAAGAAGGTAACTTCATTGAAACCACTGGTAACAGAAGAAATATTTCAGTTGATCAACGAAAGGAGGATGTACAATAGTGATCTGGGAAATTCAGGAAAACAGAAATACAAAACACTTAGTAATGAAATGAATATGAAGTACATGGAATCTAAGCCGAACTGGCTGCATGCTACACGTGAAGAAATCGAGAGAGAAGTGATTGTGGCAAGAGCTGACTAAGCATACAGAAAAGTCAAAACTACCTTAGGTGAAATTAAAGCAAGGTTGGTGGTCACATTAAGAGTATAGTGCCAATTCCACCGTTAAATGCAGTAGAGAGAGTGAATAGCGGAAACAGTACACTGAAGGTGTAGGAAGAAATAAGAAATCGATATAGAAGATAGGGAAGTTTGTAAAACTTCAGACCAAATAAGGGAGAAGGACAGACAATATTTTATCATAATTTTTTAACAGCAAAACGATTATTCACGCTGGTCTTTATAATATACGAGTCTGGCAATACACCATCAGACCTTCGGAAACTTCATCCACACAATTCCGAAGATTGCAAGAGCTGACAGGTACGAGAATTATAGCACTCTCAGCTCTACAGTTAAAGCGCCCACGTTGCCGACGAGAATAATATGTACAATAATGCAAAAGAAACATTCATAGGATTTGTCGATCTGAAAAGAAGAGTTCGACAGTCAAAAATGTTGCAAGGTGTTCGAAATTCTGAGTAAAATAGCCGTAAGACGTAGGAAAAGAAGGGTAACATATAATATGTACAAGAACTGAGAGGGAACAATAAGAGTGGAAGATCGAGAAATAAGTGCTCAGATTAAACAGGCTGTAAGACAAGGATGTAATCTTTCGCCCCTACTGTTTAATCTGTACTTTGAAGAAGCAATGATGGAAATAAAAGAAAGGTTCAAGAACGGAATTAAAATTCAAGGTGAAAGTATGTAAATGATATGGTTCGCTGATGGCATTGGTACCCTCAGTGAAAGAGAAGAAAAATTACAGGATCTGCTGAATGGAATGAGCAGTCTAATGAGTACAGAATATGGTGGACTAGGAGTAAACCGAAGAAAGACGAATGTAATTAGAAGTAGCAGAAATGAAAACAGCGAGAAACGTAACATCAGGATTGGTGATCACGGAGTAGGTGAAGTTAAGAACTATGTTATGTAGGCCGTAAACTAACCAATGACGGACAGAGCAAGGACAACATAAAAGGCGAGCTGGCACTAGCTAAAAGGACATTTCTGGATAAGAGAAGTCTAATGGGTATCAAACATAGGCCTTAATTTGGGGAAGAAACTTCTGAGAATGTACGTCTGGAGCACAACATTGTATGGTAGTGAAACATGTTCTGTGGGAAAACTGAAAGAGAATAGAATCGTAGCATTTGCGATATGGTGCTACAGAAAAATGTCGAAAATAAGGAGGACTGATAAGGTAAGGAATGAGGAGGTTTCGTCGAAGAATGAGCGAGGAAAGGAATATATGGAAAACTGACAAGAATAAGGGACAGGATCGTAGAAAAACTGTTAAGGCATCAAAGAATAGCTTCCATGAGTACACCCAAAAATAATTGAGGACATAGGTTACAAGTGTTACTCTGAGATGAAGATGTTGGCACAGGAGTGGAATTCCCGGCGGGCCGCATCTAACCAATCAGAAGACCGATAAAAATAAATAAATAAATAAAATGTCATCAGTGGCTCACCCGAAGATGACTCTCATCTCAGCTGCTCAGTTGTAATATCATGTATTTCAGTTTAAGATGACCTGCAGTACATCTGGAACTTCTTACTGTATTTTGGAACAGTTTCAATAAGTGGCTTTATTATTACATAAAAATATCATATAACGTTCAAAACGATATTATTCAAAGAGCAGTGTGGGCCTAATGCTGTTTCACTTAATGCGATCCTATCTTCGAAAGTAATTTTTTGTCACTTTTTAGCTGTTAATACAGTATGTAACTGCAGCGTTGTATTGTGTTTCAGTCCGTCACGAATATGGCAGATAATTCAGTACGAAAACTGAATTTGACTCTGTTCACAGAGTCCTCGTAGATGGTAATCAGTTCTGCATTAATATTTAAGAGACAAAATGCAGGAAGTTGTCCTAGGTTGTTCGAGTAGTACAAACGGGAACACAATAACATCTGCATGGGGAGAAACTGCAAAGGGAGGCACACAGGGTCCGATCATTCGCCCGCTAGTGTTCTTCATTTATGTTAATGATAAGCCATGTTATTTGAATCAAGAGGCAAAATTAGTCCTATCTGGAGATGATATAAACATTGTCGTGGCGCCAAGCAAAGAAGCATCAACAGAAAAAATAGTAAATGATATTTTCGTGAAAGAAGTTACTGAATGGTATTTGCACAAATGGGCTATCCTTAAACTTTGAAAAAAACGCATTTAATTCATGTGGTTTTGTACTGGAAAAAAGATATCACACCCTCTGTTAAATAACGAAGAGGGTAGAAAACTATCAGTTCTTCTGTGCTCATGTTGGTGAAACCTTAAAGTGGAAAAACAATACAGTAGATTGGCTAAAACGTTTAGATTCACCTAATTTCTCCGTAATAATAAATGCCAGTTTTGGTACTGAAAAAGTCATCAGCTTAACATATTTTGCATATTTTCATTCACTGATGTCTTATTGGGTAATACTGTGGAACAATTCCACGCTTAGGCGAACTCGATTCATAGTAAAAAAGAAAGAAATTAGAATTATGTGTGGAGTTAACAGATGTATATCCTGCAGATGTCTGTTTAAGCAGCTGGGAATGTTAACCACAGCCTTACAGCACATTTATTTACCTATGACATGTTATCTGCAATCCATCTAAGTTTCAGAGTAATAGACATATACAGGGGTGCAACACTAGAAGGAAAAATTATTTGCAGTAACCTTTAATTAAATTTTGGCACAGGAAGGTATGAAACATGCAGCTATAAAACTCTCTGACAATCTAACCACAGTAATAAAATGTGTGAGAGATAACAGAAGTTTATGAAGTCTACCATATTGATGGATGTCAGGACTAGCAATTTTTTGTTAAATATTTTTATTTTCGTATAGTAGCCGCCGCAGTTGCGATAATAGTAATTTCTTTTTTGTGACTGACTTCACACCATCACATCCATTTTCAAACACGTACACTGGTGGGAACTAATTACCACAAAAAACACTCCGTTTGCAGGTCACAAGTGGGCCATCGGGACCATCCGACCGCCGTGTCATCCTCAACTGAGGATGCGGATAGGAGGGGCGTGTAGTCAGCACACTGCTCTCCCAGTGGAGATGGTGGTTTTCTTTGACCGGAGCCGCTGTTATTCGGTCGAGTACCTTTCTCAGTTGGCATCACGAGTCTCAGTGCACCCCGAAAAATGGCAACAGCGCATGGTGGCCCGGACGGTCACCCATCCAACTGACAGCCAGGTCCGACAACGCTTAACTTCGGTGATCTGACGGGAACCGGTGTATCCACTGCGGCAAGGCAGTTGCCAATCACCACAAGCAAATGACTATTATTGCAAGTGTGACGGATGCTGGAAGCAAATTGAAAAATTAAGAAATATAACAGAAGTGTTTTCGAATGTATATGAAGTATGCTTCTCCTTGATAACTCCTTCTATATCACAGATGAATTTTTAACTAGAGAAATTAGTCAATAAAACCCGCAAATGGCCAGCATGTAGCCATATAAGTATTTTTATTTTATTTCGTATTATTGTGAATTTCGTTTATGCTACAAGTAACTAGCTGAGTAACTAAGCGTCCTTTTCATGCTCCATTCCATTATCGTCTAAATTTATTTCATTTTTTAACGTTTCAGGTTTACGTTAAATGCGCGGATGGGAAATAAAGATGAGGTTAATCGTGATTCTATGAAATTAATAGTCAGAGCTCTGGCTGCACCAGTTTTCTCAATTTAGCCGCAGCAACGAATTCTCTTAAAGCAGTAGTTGAGTGCGTGGTTGACATCAGCTCGGCCGTGTATTTACCTTGCAGTGGAAGCTGTGTTTACCGTACAAACATTCTGCCGCCCTTTAATTATTCGGCGTTCAGGTGGCGACTTCCAGTCAGAACTTGTTCAGAATCTAACGTCGTAAATATTACGCTTGTGTAGGTGTGTGGCCTCTGCGTAACTAACGTAATTGGCTATCGCACGAGACGTGCTTGCTACATGCAATATAGCGCACTGCGATGATAGGTTGTGACGTGCAGTGTGTATAGAATATACTCACGTACTCAAGTCAAATTTCAAAGATACAATGAAAACTGAATATGAGTTTGACATGCTACGTGACGTCAAATACACTTCGTTTTATTACAGTTCATTAGTTTCTTAATAATGCAGGAAAAGTGTGATTGTTCAGTCGACTGTGATCTGACAATGTCGTATTCGTGTCGTAATACACATCATCTCTCGTGAACAATATTGCCTGAAAAATGAGCCTTTTTTGTAAAAAATTGAAAGTGGAATGACACGTAAAATACGTGTCATTAGGACCAATCCATAAATGTAATCGAAATCAGAATGTTTTCAGGTCAGACTTTCGTGGTGATATTGGAACACTATGCTTCTCACGATCACATAATAAGAAAGAGAAAATTAATGTTCCTTTATTAAAATTATTTCAAGGATACAATCTTGATCACATACAGGGTGTTTCAAAAATGACCGGTATATTTGAAACGGCAATACAAACTAAACGAGCAGCGATAGAAATACACCGTTTGTTGCAATATGCTTGGTGACCGGTTTCGGCCTTTTTGAGACCATCATGAGATCAGTTTTGCTCAATGGTGACAGCAGGAGTCGGTGGCGTGGAGCAGATCGATCTGGATGCATGCGGAACACTGCTCATGGAGCATATGGTACATTGTTCATGGAGTATATAGAGCACTGCTTACGGAGTACGGCTCCTGCTGTCACCAATGAGTGAAAAATTATCTGGAGATGGTCTCTTAATAGTTCAAACTAAATATACAAAATATATGTGAACAAGGCTGTTTCACTCAAATAATTTTAACGACCGCTGTTTTTCCCTAGGACAAAGTTCCAAAAGATTCTCAATATCATTTTTAATGTAGCAATGGTCATAGATGTTCAGCTGTGCTAATAATTTTGAATGAATAATTGTGCATTGGTATAACCACTTTTGTCTCGTAGCGTAACGCTACCTAGGCAGGTCACTGGCATGAACCACGTAGCTTCTGGAATCCAAACTCGTCGCTATGTCGATGGTCGAAGAGGCCATGGAGATCATGGTTACGGTTGCAAGTTACGTAAGACGAAACAAGTACTAATGAACAAAGCCAGAATAAAATGTAATAACGCTGTACCAATAGCCGTTAATTGATATTGTTTTACTAGGCAACCAGTTTCGACGTTCCAATCACACCGTCTTCAGGCCTGTCGCACGGATGCCACCAAGTACCACTCGTGCATGTTTAAGACAAGGCACAAATACCCGTATCTGGTTCCGTAAAAACCCGAACTACACTCCTGGAAATGGAAAAAAGAACACATTGACACCGGTGTGTCAGACCCACCATACTTGCTCCGGACACTGCGAGAGGGCTGTACAAGCAATGATCACACGCACGGCACAGCGGACACACCACGAACCGCGGTGTTGGCCGTCGAATGGCGCTAGCTGCGCAGCATTTCTGCACCGCCGCCGTCAGTATCAGCCAGTTTGCCGTGGCATACGGAGCTCCATCGCAGTCTTTAACACTGGTAGCATGCCGCGACAGCGTGGACGTGAACCGTATGTGCAGTTGACGGACTTTGAGCGAGGGCGTATAGTGGGCATGCGGGAGGCCGGGTGGACGTACCGCCGAATTGCTCAACACGTGGAGCGTGAGGTCTCCACAGTTCATCGATGTTGTCGCCAGTGGTCGGCGGAAGGTGCACGTGCCCGTCGACCTGGGACCGGACCGACCGCAGCGACGCACGGATTCACGCCAAGACCGTAGGATCCTACGCAGTGCCGTAGGGGACCGCACCGCCACTTCCCAGAAAATTAGGGACACTGTTGCTCCTGGGGTTCGGCGAGGACCATTCGCAACCGTCTCCATGAAGCTGGGCTACGGTCCCGCACACCATTAGGCCGTCTTCCGCTCACGCCCCAACATCGTGCAGCCCGCCTCCAGTGGTGTCGCGACAGGCGTGAATGGAGGGACGAATGGAGACGTGTCGTCTTCAGCGATAAGAGTCGCTTTTGCCTTGGTGCCAATGATGGTCGTATGTGTGTTTGGCGCCGTGCAGGTGAGCGCCACAATCAGGACTGCATACGACCGAGGCACACAGGGACAACACCCGGCATCATGGTGTGGGGAGCGATCTCCTAGACTGGCCATACACCTCTGGTGATCGTCGAGGGGACACTGAATAGTGCACGGTACATCCAAACCGTAACCGAACCCATCGTTCTACCATTCCTAGACCGGCAAGGGAACTTGCTGTTCCAACAGGACAATGCACGTCCGCATGTATCCCGTGCCACCCAACGTGCTCTAGAAGGTGTAAGTCTACTACCCTGGCCAGCAAGATCTCCGGATCTGTCCCCCATTGAGCATGTTTGGGACTGGATGAAGCGTCGTCTCACGCGGTCTGCACGTCCAGCACGAACGCTGGTCGAACTGAGGCGCCAGGTGGAAATGACATGGCAAGCCGTTCCACAGGACTACATCCAGCATCTCTACGATCGTCTCCATGGGAGAATAGCAGCCTGCATTGCTGCGAAAGGTGGATATACACTGTACTAGTGCCGACATTGTGCATGCTCTGTTGCCTGTGTCTATGTGCCTGTGGTTCTGTCAGTGTGATCATGTGACGTATCTGACCCCAGGAATGTGTCAATAAAGTTTCCCCTTTCTGGGACAATGAATTCAAGGTGTTCTTATTTCAATTTCCGGTAGTGTATATGAGTATGTGTGCTCCTAACGCATGTGACAGCATCCGCCCTACCGCTCGTCAAGTTCGAACAGATACGGGAACCAGATTCGAGTATTGGTGGCTTGCTTCATGCATGTACGAGTGGCACGTGATGTTGTTCATGCGACAAGCCTGAAGATGACGTGATTGGGGCTTCTAAACCGGTTGCCTAATAAAGCAATATCAATATAACGGCTGTTGGCATATCATTATTACGTTTCATCGATCAGTCCCACGCTCCTGAATCCAGGATAAGGTTACATTTAAAGGCAGAATTATCTTATACACCACACACTCACCAGTTGGATTCCGAATAGAAGACCAGGTCCATAAAAGCAGGATAACAGTTGTATTCGAGAATCGACTTATCGAGTGCTTTTTTTGTTATTTCCTGAAAGGCGCTAGCGGCCACCTCATGTGCTGGATTTGGTAGACCGCTGAGCATTACTATTATTATAACTATTATCGCGCATAACACATTGTAATGTCATCTCTCAGCGTACCTAATTATACATAACAGATGGCCTGAAGGACTTAAATGTTGTATATCGTGACAAGCGCCTAATTCCTTACTGAGTGGTCAGCGTGGTTCACTGCTATGCGGATAACCCTCGTTCAATTCCTGTCACTGCCAAGGATTTTTCCGTGGTCTGAGGACTTGAACGGAGTCCTTTCAGTCCTTTCAGTCTCGTCATGTTATAGGAGCTACTTTGATGAGAAACAGCGGCTCTAACGTTTGGAAAGCTGACAATGGCCGGGAAAGCGGTGTAACGACCCCATTTCCATCCACATCACATCGGCATCATGCCGTAGGACGAAGGACTACGTTACGGCCGGTAAACACCACGCGGTCCATTTTTTGTTTTAATTGCAGTAGATGCCTAAATAAATAAATATCAAATTCTGTTAATGATGATTTAGGAATAGAGCGTTGTTATTGTTTCGCTGTCGAAAGACGGAAGCACATCTTGGAAGTATCAGATTGAAGATAAATGTAAACACGGTTGTACTTCTTATTACAGAATTTAATTCGCCGAGATCGTCAGTAAACTTCTGTAATAAGAAGAACAACCATGTGTAGATTCTGAGATCACCTCTAGTATAGCTGACAGTGTCAGGTAATAATCATAATATAGTGCCTAGCCAGGCAAATAAGGTCCACAAGAAAATTTCAAAAACCTGGTTAAACATAATTTTCAATAAAAAATATGTTAGGCCAGAAATCAGTCCCAAATATGTCGCTCTGATTGCCTTATAAGTTTCTTTTTCACATACCACCAAGAACACAAGAACAAGGATTTTATACGCTTCTTATGTATTTTATTTTTGACTACTACCTTATACGTTTCATTTCAGATACTACCAAGAACACAACCTCAAGGATTTTATACGCTTCTTATGTATTTTACTTGTGATCACTGCGCACTGTTTGCACAGCTTTTCTTTTTTTGTATGACGAGAGTCGTTACTATGGAACATTGCCCCTATAGCATGTGTTTACTTTGAATTTGTATGCATTTAGTGTTGATCTGGCTTTAGAATTTCCCATAATTGTTCCTTTATGTTCATTAGAGCTGTGTCCAATTTATGTGAACAATCGACGTAACGGATTGGCCCTATAACTTTTTTTATTCAAATGGCGATTGTGTATTTTTAAGCGACCTGTACGAACAAAAATCTGTAATAAGAAGAACAACCGTGTTCAGATTCTGAGATCGCCCCCAATTTAGCTGACATTCTCAGGTAATCAGTAGTAGATAAACGTCGTGCATATTTCATTCGGAGAAACAGAAATAAAATGCGAGTCAGATGTCGTAATGAACTGTCAAGAGGTTGCCTTTGTCGCTGTAAAGTCACTCGAAATTGCAGCTGACTGACTAACTGCTGAAGGAATTTAATTCCATAATCCGGCGACAAGTGTGTTGTCGGTGTTACCAGACAACTTGATCCAGCTAACGAAAATCAACAGTCATGTGGAGTTAAGATATAACTTTTGGATAAACTCAGATTTAAGTCGGCAGATTATGTGTGTTACACTCAATGAGACGCAAAATGCGAATTCACTTTATTGCAAATTATGACATTCTTTGTTTAGTTTTCTACCACAGCAGGAAGCAGCAATTTTTTTCAATAAAGACGTTTCGATTTTTCAGTTACATGATGAGTTTGATATGTAACTGCAAAGTAAACCCGCCGCAGACAAAAATCAAATTTAAAATTAAATATTACGAGAGATCGGAAAGAGAAAGGAAGGTAGAACGCAAAACATAATTAACAAGATGACAGATTGTCACTCCAGGTAATGGATCCTTCTAGGGTAACTTGTGTGCCACGAAATTGAAGTTCTTTCTATTTCCATAGCCCTACGCTGCAAACAGCTGTGACCACTGAGAAGGGCAAGATAGTGGGTACTTGCGTTATACCCATCACTTAAAACAAAATCTTCAAAAGTAAACATTCCCGTGATAACTGACGTCTTCAGGCGTCCGAAAGTTTAAGTTTGCCAGCATCTCTGTGGCGCTCTATCGCGGGCAAAAGCAAACATGGGAGCACACGTGCTACACATCTTCGTATTCGCTAGAGCTGGGATACACGTGAGAGTTTTTTGCTGTCAGACTGTTTGGCAGTCTCAGATAATACTCGCAGAATTGTTTACACTAGGGGCGAATTTATGCTGATACTTACTGTCTGATTTTTCCTTGCGAGTACTTCCTTCAAGTGTCTGAGAGTCTTGTGATGCCGGAAGCTTTTACACACAGCACGGTAAGAGTGTCTGTGAACGAGAGATTTTTCTGAGGCAGTTCTGAGCGTGAAGGAAGAGGTTGCGATGGAAGAGCGTCGGGCTGTAGCTGCACTTTTAATCATTTTGCTGGCAGAAAAATAACTTGTTCGTGTTGCATAAGTGAACGGATTAGGCAGCAAGACGATTTCGGAGCGTGCAAGAATATCATTGTAGAGCTTTTGATGGAAAATGCACATCAGTACCTAAATTTTTCAATAATGGCAGCGGTGGAGATGGAGGAAGGTCTCTTTATAACTGGACCCAAAATTCCCCATCCCGATACTATTATGCGTAAATCCGTTAGTGTCGAAAACAGACTGCTTGAGACACTAACATTTCTAGCATTAGCTACGTTTATTGTCTTTAGTATTTGATAAAGTAACAATTACGATGAAATAACTTTGCACCAATAGACGTTCAAAAGCAAAATAGGGCAGTTATCTGACAAAAGAAACATTTGCGGACCTACATTTATTTCAACACTTCATATTGATTACTAGAATCACTCGTAAAGTCTGTTCTATTCTTCAGCACCCAATAATATAGTCAATAAATAACACGTCATATGAAAATATAGACGCAGCTGTATGCATGAAGTAAAATGAGAGTTCCAAAACGATTACTTTCGAACATAGCTCCATTTCCTTCTCTGTATTATAAGACTGCTTCACAGGATTCCTTCAATTATGAATATCATCGTAAATTTCTTCTGTGAAGGTGTTAAAAACCTTAGCCATTTCATCAAACAACCTGTGTTTCTTATCTCAGTTTCTGTAGTCCAGTAACTATACATTTCATAACGCTGGACGTTCCTTGTGCAGATTAATTAAATGCATAACTTCGTCCTGGGCCTACTTCCTGCCAACTTTCTTTTTTCAGATACATCGCTGGCATTCGCGCACAGTACATATCCATCGCGGCAGTAGTCTCAACTGTCCCGAAAATACCGGTCCACGATTATAGGTGGCGTTATGGGTAGCACGTTAGTCCGTCGTTCATGTACACTCCTGGAAATGGAAAAAAGAACACATTGACACCGGTGTGTCAGACCCACCATAGTTGCTCCGGACACTGCGAGAGGGCTGTACAAGCAATGATCACACGCACGGCACAGCGGACACACCAGGAACCGCGGTGTTGGCCGTCGGATGGCGCTAGCTGCGCAGCATTTGTGCACCGCCGCCGTCAGTATCAGCCAGTTTGCCGTGGCATACGGAGCTCCATCGCAGTCTTTAACACTGGTAGCATGCCGCGACAGCGTGGACGTGAACCGTATGTGCAGTTGACGGACTTTGAGCGAGGGCGTATAGTGGGCATGCGGGAGGCCGGGTGGACGTACCGCCGAATTGCTCAACACGTGGGGCGCGAGGTCTCCACAGTACATCGATGTTGTCGCCAGTGGTCGGCGGAAGGTGCACGTGACCGTCGACCTGGGACCGGACCGCAGCAACGCACGGATGCACGCCAAGACCGTAGGATCCTACGCAGTGCCGTAGGGGACCGCACCGCCACTTCCCAGCAAATTAGGAACACTGTTGCTCCTGGGGAATCGGCGAAGACCATTCGCAACCGTCTCCATGAAGCTGGGCTACGGTCCCGCACACCGTTAGGCCGTCTTCCGCTCACGCACCAACATCGTGCAGCCCGCCTCCAGTGGTGTCGCGACAGGCGTGAATGGAGGGACGAATGGAGACGTTTCGTTTTCAGCGATAAGAGTCGCTTCTGCCTTGGTGCCAATGATGGTCGTATGCGTGTTTGGCGCCGTGCACGTGAGCGCCACTATCAGGACTGCATACGACCAAGGCACACAGGGCCAACACCCGGCATCATGGTGTGGGGAGCGATCTCCTACACTGGCCATACACCTCTGGTGATCGTCGAGGGGACACTGAATAGTGCACGGTACATCCACACCGTAACCGAACCCATCGTTCTACCATTCCTAGACCGGCAAGGGAACTTGCTGTTCCAACAGGACAATGCACGTCCGCATGTATCCCGTGCCACCCAACGTGCTCTAGAAGGTGTAAGTCTACTACCCTGGCCAGCAAGATCTCCGGATCTGTCCCCCATTGAGCATGTTTGGGACTGGATGAAGCGTCGTCTCACGCGGTCTGCACGTCCAGCACGAACGCTGGTCGAACTGAGGCGCCAGGTGGAAATGACATGGCAAGCCGTTCCACAGGACTACATCCAGCATCTCTACGATCGTCTCCATGGGAGAATAGCAGCCTGCATTGCTGCGAAAGGTGGATATACACTGTACTAGTGCCGACATTGTGCATGCTCTGTTGCCTGTGTCTATGTGCCTGTGGTTCTGTCAGTGTGATCATGTGACGTATCTGACCCCAGGAATGTGTCAATAAAGTTTCCCCTTCCTGGGACAATGAATTCACGGTGTTCTTATTTCAATTTCCAGGAGTGTATTAACGTGGGATCGAGGTTAACTAGTGCCAACTATTTTATTTTCGTTTGTTAAATCTATATAACATGTCTACGATGTTCTTGCATGTTATTTGCTTCGCAGCATTGTTTAATTCGAGAACTTTCTTAACATGCTAACTGCTCGTAACGTTCGTTTAGAAGGTAAAACGGCCGATGTCTTCGCTCAGAAACACACCACGGTCACATACAAATATAATGGCTCAAAACGCTCAGTTTAGAGGGTAATTCTATTTAATGTCTACATGAGTACGATAGAATACAAGGGTTGGAACTTAAATAGTAACAACTATTTATTCACAACCGACCCAAGAGAGTTACATGTTTGCATATGTTACTGTCCTTCAATGTAGTCACCAGCGTTGTGTAGAACGCGTTGCCAGTGATGTGCAAAGCGTAGTATAACCTTAGCAGAACCTGTTCTGTTCATGGTGCGAATGGAGCTGTCTACTGCCTGTTGAATATCTGGAACAGTTCTGAAGCAAATGCCACAGAGCCAAAAGTGAAACACCAGTCCAATGAATGGCGTCGTAATGGGTCGCCGCGAAAGTCGAGAATTCGTCAGAGCCCCAGTATGGTGCAAGTTATGGTGATTCTCGTGTACGACTGTGATAGTGTTATCCTAACGCTTTACGGTACGTTCCTCCACGGCACACCGTCAATACACATTATTATGTTCGTTTTTGGAGCATCACCTGCGACCAGCTTTGCGAAACAAGCTGCGACACTTTCTGCTCAACCCACCCATCATTTTACACAACAATGCGCGGACGCATTCAGCGCAAGCTGTGGCTGCTCTGTTCGGTCGATGGGACTGGGAAGTACTGTACCATGCTTCATAATCCCCGGACTTAAGTCTTTGTGACTTTAATCTGATTCCGAAGATGAAGGAACCACTTCGTGTATTTCGCTTCAGAAGTCTTCCAGAGATCCGACAGACAGCGGAGCTGTCCTGAGCTGCTACGAAGTCAACAGTTGACTCCCTAGCACCTGAGGAGAGCTACGCTTACCATCCTCCAAGGAAGCCAAGTGTCTGGAGATGGTTATATAAATACAACCGAAACCGGCCACCTATGTTATTGAGACATAAGTGTTGTGATCAAGACAGAACTTTAGTTAAAATATAATACTCTATTGATCACTGTTTCCAAGAATGTTTACCAAAATTCTTGTCTCAGTATCACAGCCTTGACCATGAGATTCGCATGTTAACCATGTGGTGAAATACTCTCCTCTTTGCATTCTAAAACTACGCCAGAACAAGCCTCGGAAGGCTCAACGATACCGACCGATCACCTTGTCAAGCTCAGCCGATAGGTGTCACTGGATGCGCATATGGTGAGGCATGAGTTCTGTACACCACTCTCCACGCCGCTGTTAGTTTTCGTGATCGAATCTTCGAGTATTATCATTTGCCAAAAATTCGTTTCCATGTTTTTTTTGTTTCATTTGCTCTCATTTACAAACGACCTGCGACATAGTTATTAAGACAGGTCATGTTTTATAACATTAAACGCCACATATACTGCATATGAAGCGTATTTGATTTCTCCTTAATTTAATAATGTGTTAAAATTCGCAGCTTTAAATGATGTACTTGAGGACAATATTATGGAAATGGAAGAGAGTGTAGATGAAGATGAAATGGGAGATACGATACAGCGTGAAGAGTTTGACAGAACACTGAAACACCTGAATCGAAACAAGGCGCCGGGGTAGACAACATTCCATTGGAACTACTGACGACCTTGGGAGAGCCAGTCCTGACAAAACTCTACCATCTGGTGAACAACATGTATGAGACAGGCGAAATACCCTCAGACTTCAAGAAGAATATAATAATTCCAATCCCAAAGAAAGCAGGTGTTGACAGATGTGAAAATTACCGATCAATCAGTTTAATAAGCCACAGGTGCAAACTACTAACACGAATTCTTTACAGACGAATGGAAAATATAGTAGAAGCCGACCTCGGGGAAGATCAGTATGGATACCGTAGAAATACTGGAACACTTGAGGCATTACTGACCTTACGACTTACCTTAGAAGAAATATTAAGGAAAGGCAAACCTACGTTTCTAGCATTTGTAGACTTAGAGAAAGTTTTTGACAATGTTGACTAGAATACACTCTTTAAAAATCTAAAGGTGGCAGGGGTAAAATACAGGGAGCGAAAGGCTATTTACAATTTGTACAGAAACCAGATGGCAGTTATAAGAGTCGAGGAATATGAAAGGGAAGCAGTTGTTGGGAAGGGAGTATGACAGGGTTATAGCCTCTCCCTGATGTTATTCAATCTGTATATTGAGCAAGCAGTAAAGCAAACAAAACAAACATTCGGAGTAGGTATTAAAATCCATGGAGAAGAAATAAAAATTTTGAGGTTCGCCGATGACATTGTAATTTTGTCAGAGACATTAAAGGACTTATAAGAGCAGTTGAACGGAATGGACATTGTCTTGAAAGGAAGGTATAAGATGAACATTAACAAAAGCAAAACGAGGATAATGAAATGTAGTCGAATTAAGTCGGGTGATGCTGAGGCAATTAGATTAGGAAATGAGACACTTAAAGTAGTAAAGGAGTTTGCTATTTGGGGAGCAAAATAACTGATGATGGTCGAAGTAGAGAGGATATAAAATGTAGACTGGCAATGGGAAGGAAAGCGTTTCTGAAGAAGAGAAATTTGTTAACATCGAGGACAGATTTAAGTGTCAGGAAGTCATTTTTGAAAGTATTTGTATGGAGTGTAGCAATGCATGGAAATGAAACATGGACGATAAATATTTTGGACAAGAAGGGAATAGAAGCTTTCGAAATGTGGTGCTACAGAAGAATGCTGAAGATTAGATGGGTAGATCACATAACTAATGAGGAAGTATTGAATCGGATTGGGGAGAAGAGAAGTTTGTGGCACAACTTGACCAAAAGAAGGGATCGGTTGGTAGGACATGTTCTGAGGCATCAAGGGATCACCAATTTAGTATTGGAGGGCAGCGTGGAAGGTAAAAATCGTAGAGGGAGACCAAGAGATGACTACACTACGCAGATTCAGAAGGATGTAGTTTGCAGTAGGTACTGGGAGATGAAGAAGCTTGCACAGGATAGAGTATCATGGAGAGCTGCATAAAACCAGTCTCAGGACTGAAGACCACAACAACAACAACAAATAATAATAAATTCAAAGCTATTTCGGAAACGGAAATATTTATTACTAACAATTGATGCAGGAAGAAGATAAAAATGAGGAAGGTAATAAAGAGTTTGGACTTAAAGAAAGCCACCATCGATGATGTACAGGAGGGAGTGCCAGAAGGACCCTGAGGCACCGCACGTATTCGCCATGCGAGGGTGAGTGTCTCTGCAGTACTATGAAACCCTCGGCATCAGATGGCATGATTCTACCTCAAAGTTAAGCTGCTTACATAGCAGCATGTGCTATCCTCTAATTGCCGGCCGCTCTGGTCTAGCGGTGTTAGGCGCTCAGTCCGGAACTGCGCGACTGCTAAAGTCGCAGGTTCGAATCCTGCCTCGGGCATGGATGTGTGATGTCCTTAGGTTAGTTAGGTTTAACTAGTTCTAAGTTCTAGGGGACTGATGACAGCAGATGTTAAGTCCCATAGTGCTCAGAGCCATTTATCCTCTAATTCTATATTTTTCAGGAAATATACACCGTCCAGCGGCATTAATGTTGGCACTGGACAAATGCCTGATTAATTTCCTCGTGAAGCGCGGACCTCTGCATGACGTGCAGTAATAGTCACTGACGTTCTGGAACCATGCTCACTCATCGCCCATTCGAGATCTGTGTCCAGCTGTGTTACGTCTCTCGGTTGAGGATCCACGGGACGAACAAGTTGGTCGAGGTGGTTCATGAAATTCTCGATTGAATTTCTGTGAGCGGTTTTTGCACGTTGACCTCAAATAGTGGCGGCGGTTACATTAATGTGACTGGATCAAGTAATATTAATGTGTTATTGACACTTAAGTGACTATATGTTTAGTCCTTATTCTATGTCTGTCTCACTAGCGTTGTCTGTGTAATCATCTGCTGCCTGTGCTCGTTGCTGTTAAGCACTCTCCTCGCTGCAAGTACTCTAAGTGAAATGTCTAGGTATTGTGTCTGCACAGTCACTGAGATCGATCCGCAAGCTCTATGAACATGTTATGTCGTAGTGTGAATGCCCTAGTCATCTTTCCTGCTTTCCTTTCAGTGCTTATGAATGTGTTCTGGGGTCCCATTCCCTACATAGATACATTCCTTGAAATTGAAATAAGAACACCGTGAATTCATTGTCCCAGGAAGGGGAAACTTTATTGACACATTCCTGGGGTCAGATACATCACATGATCACACTGACAGAACCACAGGCACATAGACAAAGGCAACAGAGCATGCACAATGTCGGCACTAGTACAGTGTATATCCACCTTTCGCAGCAATGCAGGCTGCTATTCTCCCATGGAGACGATCGTAGAGATGCTGGATGTAGTCCTGTGGAACGGCTTGCCATGTCATTTCCACCTGGCGCCTCAGTTCGACCAGCGTTCGTGCTGGACGTGCAGACCGCGTGAGACGACGCTTCATCCAGTCCCAAACATGCTCAATGGGGGACAGATCCGGAGATCTTGCTGGCCAGGGTAGTTGACTTACACCTTCTAGAGCACGTTGGGTGGCACGGGATACATGCGGACGTGCATTGTCCTGTTGGAACAGCAAGTTCTAGGAATGGTAGAACGATGGGTACGATGACGATCACCAGAGGTGTACGGCCAGTGTAGGAGATCGCTCCCCACACCATGATGCCGGGTGTTGGCCCTGTGTGCCTCGGTCGTATGCAGTCCTGATTGTGGAGCTCACCTGCACGGCGCCAAACACGCATACGACCATCATTGGCACCAAGGCAGAAGCGACTCTCATCGCTGAAGACGACACGTCTCCATTCGTCCCTCCATTCACGCCTGTCGCGACACCACTGGAGGCGGGCTGCACGATGTTGGGGCGTGAGCGGAAGACGGCCTAACGGTGTGCGGGACCGTAGCCCAGCTTCATGGAGACGGATGCGAATGGTCCTCGCCGATACCCCAGGAGCAACAGTGTCCCTAATTTGCTGGGAAGTGGCGGTGCGGTCCCCTACGGCACTGTGTAGGATCCTACGGTCTTGGCGTGCATCCGTGCGTCGCTGCGGTCCGGTCCCAGGTCGACGGGCACGTGCACCTTCCGCCGATCACTGGCGACAACATCGATGTACTGTGGAGACCTCACGCCCGACGTGTTGAGCAATTCGGCGGTACGTCCACGGCAAACTGGCTGACACTGACGGCGGCGGTGCACAAATGCTGCGCAGCTATCGCCATTCGCCGGCCAACACCGCGGTTCCTGGTGTGTCTGCTGTGCCGTGCGTGTGATCATTGCTTGTACAGCCCTCTCGCAGTGTCCGGAGCAAGTATGGTGGGTCTGACACACCGGTGTCAATGTGTTCTTTTTTCCTTTTCCAGGAGTGTATTTACACATTCATATGATTTTATGTTTCTCATGTAAACACTTTTCCAATAAACTTGGCTGTGATAATTCTCTGAATATGGCCTTAATTACATCAATTACAGCATTTGGCAAACTGCTTTTATGGGCATATTCCTTTCCTGAATTGTAATTACACCATGAGTCATCACGTGTGGGGCACAGTGCATGTTGTGGGTGCTCATTTCTTGATACATTATTAAAAAAATAATGCCCATACTGCTCTCCTCATATGCTCAATGCTTCTTGTATTTTGCCTAATTGCACACTCATAATTCCTCTGCAACTATCAATTGCTTCATCTGTCAATCTTCCTCTTCCTCCAAGGGTCTTACCATCACTATGATTCTGGGACCCTGATGTCTGCTTTAGTTTGTGCAAGCGGGCCACCATCCGCTTCTGCAATGTCCAATGTACGCCTGTTTTTTAATGTGAATTTCATTGGCATAAGGTTTGAGTTTCTCTGCAGCTTTATATCCCATAGAATCAGCATCTCCTACATAATTAGTGTATTGTACATTATACCAGTCCTGTGATCTGGAAAAAATTGCTTTCACTGCCTCTACTTCTATCGCTCCACTCGTGCCGCGAAAATTTGCTTCCCAACTTTCACTATGTTTGTCCTTGGTTCAAATTCAAATGGTTCTGAGCACTATGGGACTTAACGTCTGAGGTCATCAGTCCCCTAGAACCTAGAATTACTTAAATCTAAGGACATCACACACATCCATGCCCGAGGCAGGATTCGAACCTGCGACCGTAGCGGTCGTGCTGTTACAGACTGTAAGCGCCTAGAACCGCTCGGCCACTCCGGCCGGCTTCGTCCTTGGTATTGCCACTACATCTACAATGTTTTCAGAGAATAGCAACATCAATTACTTTGCAACTGTCTGCACTGGTAGCTGTCACAACTCAATTTAGAGATTTATGACCTCTACGTTGCTTCGTCCTTGGTATTGCCACTACATCTACAATGTTTTCAGAGAATAGCAACTTCAATTACTTTGCAACTGTCTGCACTGGTAGCTGTCACAACTCAATTTAGAGATTTATGACCTCCACGTTGCTTCGTCCTTGGTATTGCCACTACATCTACAATGTTTTCAGAGAATAGCAACTTCAATTACTTTGCAACTGTCTGCACTGGTAGCTGTCACAACTCAATTTAGAGATTTATGACCTTGACGTTGCTTCGTCCTTGGTATTGCCACTACATCTACAGTGTTTTCAGAGAATAGCAACTTCAATTACTTTGCAACTGTCTGCACTGGTAGCTGTCACAACTCAATTTAGAGATTTTTGACCTCCACGTTGCTTCGTCCTTGGTATTGCCACTACATCTACAATGTTTTCAGAGAATAGCAACTTCAATTACTTTGCAACTGTCTGCACTGGTAGCTGTCCCAACTCAGTTTAGAGATTTATGACCTCTACGTTGCTTCGTCCTTGGTATTGCCACTACATCTACAATGTTTTCAGAGAATAGCAACTTCAATTACTTTGCAACTGTCTGCACTGGTAGCTGTCACAACTCAGTTTAGAGATTTATGACCTCTACGTTGCTTCGTCCTTGGTATTGCCACTACATCTACAATGTTTTCAGAGAATAGCAACTTCAATTACTTTGCAACTGTCTGCACTGGTAGCTGTCACAACTCAATTTAGAGATTTATGAGCTCTACGTTGCCGCGATCCATCTAAAGCAACAGTCGAATCTCTACAGTTCCCATTATCTGTCACAGCTTCTTCAACTGCTTTGTTCATTGTTGCTTGAGCAATATCTTCAGCAGAAGATCATTATAAAATCCAAACTTGGTTGGTGGTTTTGGCAAGTTCAAAATTCCACATAACATTGTCCCTGCAGCACTGCCCTTGCCAATGTAACGCAAGCCATACACTAGCCTAACATTTATATCATACATATTCTTTCCACTATTACCACTACGAGGAATACTGTTAGAATTATAAACCGAAACTTCTGTAGCACATTTGTTACACTTCAATAATATTTTACATGCCAAACCAATGTGTGAAGTTATTTTCAATTCCAGTCCTCTTTCTTTGCAAACTTGGCATAATATGTTATATTTCAAAATATTAGAGAGCAAGGAAATGTTAATTATTTCATTCACATCATTACTGTCACTTTCATAATTTTCAAATTTTTATTTGCTGGCACAAAGTTTCTTGCTTTAAAAAGTTCATCAAATTCATTTGGAGTAATCGGTGAAGCAGTATGAGCAGCGTCTCCCTTCGAAACAAAAAAAAATTCTTCCTCCACTCATTGTGCCTTTTCTTTAACACTCGATTGGCGAAACGGAGCATACTGATATCCACAAACCAAGCACGTAAAACAGGTACGAGCAAAAGTCGTCAAATACGCAAAATTGAACAGCTAAATAACACAAAGAAAACTCCACGAGTCAACACACACGGTATAGCGTGTATGTTTACCGATATTAACAGTCACATATGCAAAGCCATACAACACTGGAAAACAAAACACTGTCTAATTCCGCAAAGATACCATTCTTGCAGCCAGCGAGCGACGCCGTCAGAGTTGACGTACGAAGTCGTTACAACTGTTTACGCGGCACGCCAACTTTGCAGCGATAAAAAACACACTTAGAATTCACTTAGAAGGGTGAAACGTGATTTGTTTTATTCAAAAACATCAAATAATTTTATAATGAAAAAACCAAAAAACCTTAATTTTGTCATTTTCATTATTCCGGCTCCCCTTAAGACAGAAGAGAAATGGTTGTTCATAGCCCCCACGACCCTAGGATTACCATTATTTACTCTTTCCACTACGCAAACTGCTACCCGGAAACTACGCTAACTTTAACGGCTGATACCTCGCCCGACCAAGATGCTATTCTCCGTAAACTCTTGCCTATCTGAAACTCCCATTTGTCTCACTTTGATTTCATACCAAGCCCTGTACATACCATAAATCTGGACGAAATCGATGATGAGGAGGAGGTGTCATCCCCTTGTGAATGCTCCATATTACAACGCTCCCACCAAGAAAAAATGTCTGATAGTACCGGGAATGGCACACAGGACTTCTGCATGGTTGTCAACCGCACTGATCCCTCAGATACGGAGGCGGACTAAGAATAGTCTACTGTCGTCGTATTGTTTTCGCATGTGGGTGTAGCTGAATGCGCTATCAGCGATCCTTTTCTCGAGTCTGGATATAGTTGTAGATCTCGTACCAAGTTTAAAGAAACGTTCAGTATGTCAATATGGTTTAAAACGCAGCAAACGAAATTCACAGTGACTACTGTTTTTCATTGCAGACTATTCGAATTACTTGGCATGAGTTACTTAAATTCTAAATATCACAATGATATCACCATTAACTAAGACAAATCACCCTGAAGCTAGCGAATGATGGAGTAAGATGTGAAAGAACGCTTTCTTTATCGAATGGTTTCTTGAAAATCATTTAATACAGGCTGTATAGCAAGTAGCGTGCATACAACGTTCTGTTGGTACTCTTACAACTGCACCTTGACTATCAGGATAATCAGCGCTGCGCGCATCAGCCTGTATGCGCATAACGCATTACGGTAGATCGTGTGGAGAATCAATACAAACACTATCACCTTTCTCTGTGTTCCTCACAACTACCTCACACTGCAAGTTCGACTAGTGATTGAATGGATAATACTCCGCCCTGTTACTGTTACATGATTTGTCTGATCCTTATATGGACAGCTCTTATATAATAATTAAAAAAAACTGAAGGAATGTAGTACCTAATTACATCTTTTTACAAGAAAGACATATAGAAACATATCCATATGTAATGGACTAGGAATGGGACGTGGGCAGAAAAGGTCAAACAAGTGAGAAAGGCATAATGTTGATTTTATTGTTAAACGCCTCTTACACAGTTTGTTCCGCATGAGCAACGGAGACGGCAACGAAATACTTCATCCGTAAAACGACGTAATAAACAGTTGTTCGCAACAGTACTGGTGGAATCTGAGCAACATGTTCCTGTGTACTGACCTTCAGACCAGGTAGGGACCGAACGTATTCCTGGTAAACGAGATATTCAGATATCCCCAGAGTCGAAAGTCACCTGGATTCATATCACCACTGACGGCAATGCATCTACATCTACATCTGCATCATACTCCGCAAGCCACCTAATAGTGTGTGGCGGAGGGTACTTTCCGTACCACTATCCGATCGCTCCAAACCTCTTCCTCTTGCGAATATTGGGTGGGAAGAATGATTGTCGGTAAGCCTCGGTATTGGCTTTAATTTCTCGAATTTTCTCCTCGTAGTCAATACGAGAGATGTATGTAGGGGGAAGAAATATGTTGTCTGACTCCCTCGTAAAAGTGCTGTCCCGAAATTTCAATAGTAAATATCTTCGTGATGCACAACGTCTCTTTTGTAGCGTCTGCCAGTGGAGTTTGTTTACCATCTCCGTAACGCTTTCTCGGCAGTTAAACAATTCCGTGACGAAACGCGCCGCTCTTCGCTGGATCTTCTTTATTTTCTCTATCAGTCCTACCTGATAGGGATCCCAAATAGATAAACAATACTCAAGAATTGGGCGAACAAGCGCCTTACAAGCCACTTCTTCCGTGGATGAGATACATTTTCTTAAGATTCTTCCGAAGAACGTGAGTCTTGTGTCTCCTTTTCCCACTATCTGTTTTATATGGTCAATCCACTTAAGGTCGCTCTGGATAGTTACGCCTAGATATGTTACGGCAGATGCTGTCTCCAGATGTTTGTCGTCAATAGTGTAGATCTACAGTAGTGGATTTCTTTTCCTACGTATGCACAATGTGTTACATTTATTTACGTTCAGGGTCAACTACCAGAGTCTGCACCATTCATCAGTTCTCTGCAGGTCGTTCTGCAAATTCTTACTATCTTCTGGCGTTGCTACTTTGGTATAAAAGAGTGGAACATCTCCGAATAGCGTTAAAGAACATCCGACGATACTAGATCATTTACATATATTGTGAACAGCAACGGTTCTATCTCACTTCCCTGTGGTCGAGTGGTTAGAGGCGCCATATCACTGATTGCGCGGTCCCACCAGACGGAGGTTCGAGTCCTCCTTCGGGCATGAGTGTGCGTGTGTTGTGTTTAGGATACGTTAGGCTAATTTAGTTTAAATAGGATGTACGTCTAGGGACCGATGACCTCAGCAGTCTGTTCCCTTAAGAACGCACGCCCATTTGAACATACATTTGAACTCCGGATATTATCTTTACTTCCTTCTATTTAGTTCCTTTAAGAACGACGTGTTGAGTTACATCTGCAAGAAAGTCTTGAATCCAATCGCAGGTCTGCTCCGATACTCCGTAAGCTCGTTTTTTTTTTTTTTTTTCATTAAACGGCAATGCGCCACGGTGTCAAATCCCTTACTTAAGTCAAGGAACAAGACATCTGAAAAACCTGGAAAACACCTGGAGATAACACGTTCGTGGAAGGCTGCATTAAGATCTTTCACTGAGCGAGGGACGAGAAGTGTTGCCCCATCTTGCGTGAAAATAGTGGTTCAAATGGTTCAAATGGCTCTAAGCACTATGGGACTTAACATCTGGGGTCATCAGTCCCCTAGACTTAGAACTACTTAAACCTAACTAACCTTAGGATATCACACACATCCATGCCCAAGATAGGATTCGAACCTGCAACGGTAGCAGCATCGTAGTTCCAGACTGAATCGCCTAGAACCGCTCGGCCACAGCGGCCGGCGAAAACAGTGTTTTCCACACAGTTGAGCTCTTGCAAAGCAGGAGTCACTTGTAGTACAAGGAGCTCTCGATAACGTGCGGACGCCATGGTGTACCTGACAGACCCTCTGCGTCCACTCTCTTCAAAGAAGAGGTGCTTGTGAATCCACACCACACAGTCACATACAATGAGTGAAATGACAATGCCCCGAATTCGACAGCTCTGAGTATACCTTACAGCCTGTAGTGTAAAATGTGCCTCGTCGCTCCAGAAATATTGCCTGGCCAGCTGTTATCAATTTCGATCTGTGCCAGAAATCTGAGGGCGAATTCATAACGTTGCTGCGGATCGTCATTTTTAGTTGCTGCATCCTCTGGACCTTGTACAGGTACCAGAGTAAAAAAAAGACCGAAAAACTTTCCGTATTGTTGACTGTGTGATGGACAAGCCTCCTGACACTGTCAGAGCACTAGTTTATCCTGGTAAGTGCTACATGGTCAGTTATAGCAACAGCAGCCCCGTAAATTACTTCCACCCGGATATGTTGCATTTCTCTTCCTGTTGCCACACCAAGTTCACCCGCGTCTTCGAATTTCAGTATCATATTTGAACCGTGTAAATTTACTTTCAAAATCTTTTCTTAAAGAATTTACTTTATTTTTTTAGCGATTCATCAAGAACATTGACACACTATGTGAGCGTGGAAGTAGTTGCCAAGGAGTAACTGACGCAAACAAATTAAATTTCATCCAATGGAAATTTTATTCATAAAAGCATTTTCAAACAGATTTTAAAATTTATAAGCAGAAAAGCACTCTCGAATATCAAGTTACATTTCTTCAGAGGCAGAATGAATTATTATTATTATTATCATTAATACAGTAGGAGCCTTCGGGCTAAGAAGCTTACGCTCCCTTTCAACACGGCCACACGGCCGTGGTAACGACCGCTCACACGACCTCTGAAAAACCACACTGGTGCAAATCTGCAACACACCAGATTAAACTAAAAAAAAAAAATTTTAACATCTCACCGAAACACATTAACTATGCACCCCGTAAGAGGGATGGAAATGGTACAAACACTCACACTAAGAACTTATTTTCCACCAGAGTGCAATTTGTTTTTAAAAGGACTCTTACGGTGGAAGGGTGGCAACTTAGTAAAAATAGCTATTTAAATAAAACCCATGTAATTCAGACTTACATAAAATATACAACATGCTCTATATTACACATATACCGCCTCGCAAGATGATAGGCAAGATAAAAACATATTTCAGGAATTCGGCCTTTACATTTCAATCAATAAATTCGGTAACACCAAATCCGACAAACATGACAGAGGTAGGTATTAACGTACGGCAGACCGACAGACAGACAGACAGACAGACACTAACTGCCTAACAAATGCGGACGAGAGACAAACGAGCAAGCTGGGGACAAGAGACTGACCAAGAAAACAAGTACAATTTAACAAGTAACTGAAACAACATATCACAAATCACTTAACTGCGATGTCTGGCGAAGACATGGCGCAGCACCCCCAAAACGTTCTCCCGAACCGTCGGTTGCCAGCCGCTTCAACGGACGCAGGAAGGCACGCCGATCTCCTGTCTCACGGCGTCGCAGCTCGCACCAGCTAGACTGATGTCGTAGGTTGGCTCCTGTTGCTCTCGTGTCGGCCGCGAAGCCACTACGCCTCGCTATACGGCGCGGCCCACTGGACTCACGTGGCGACCTCACATGCGCCGACGCTCCAGGCAGACAAGTCTTCTTGCGTCCCAGTGTGCGACCGACCAACCGATCGATCCAACCGCCAATGCCCACTGCCTGTGCAAACTCGAGCAGACTGGCGGCTTAACACATACTAGCACTCCGGACGACAGCCAGACACTAACCGCCTCACGAATGCGGGCGAGAGACATACCCAGACTGACTTGGCTGACCAACTGACCAGACTCGCTCCGACTGACAGACTGACCCCTTGCTGACCAACTGTCTCCGACTGACACCCTGACGAGTTTTTTTTTCTTTATTGTAATTTTAATCACCTCAATACAAGGTGGGCTGACAGCAGCATATTACCCTGCTCTTCAGCCTTGAGTGGTATAATAACATGACATATAGGTGGCACAGACAATACAATAAAAACGCTGGGCAAAAAATGTAGATACAAAAAACAGTAAACATGAAGTCGTTCACGCTGGATGAGAAAAACACCGACACTTGATGACACAGCGCACATAACATGGATGACTGCGACGGCACACGTGAACGGTGGTGGCGTGACGGCGAAAGGACACTGAACACAAAACGAAGGCACACAAAGGAGACACTGATTGCGAATATCTCCGGCGCACGAATGTTCACTGAGCGTGTGCGAGTCCAGGGACCTGCCAAGGGAGGGGGAGGAGGAAGGGGAGTGGGACAGGGAGAGGGGAAGGCAGATGCCATGCGTAAGGGTGACAGGGGGAGGGGAGGAAAACAAGGGGGGAGCCCGGGGGAAGAGGGGTGGAGGAAGGGGGACGCGGGAAAAGGAGAGAGAAGGGAGGGAGGGTGCCAAGTGGAGAGGCCACAGGAAGTGGGGACGGGTAGGATCAAAGTTGATAGGAGGGGTAGATGGAGGGGAGGAGGACTTCATCAGGGAGGGGGAGCTGCCGGAAGCCACCTTGGGAGAGGGTAAGGAGGGTGGAGAGATGGAGACCGGGTGGGACGTGGGAATACAGGTGCGGCAGCGGGCAGGGGTGGGAGAGGATGGGCGAGACAAGCGGGTGAGGAGGGTCGAGTTTGCGGGAGGTGTACAGGATCTGTATCCTTTCAAGGAAAAGGAGGAGGTGGGGGAAAGTAATGAGATTGTAGAGGATCCGCGTGGGGGAGGGGAGACGGATGCGATAGGCGAGGCGGAGAGCATGGCGTTCAAGGATTTGAAGGGATTTATAAAAGGTAGGGGGGGATAAAAGGTAGGGGGGATAAAAATTAGGGGGGGATAAAAGGTAGGGGGGACCCTGACGAGCTGATAGCGCCCCTTAAAAGCACGTGAACAGGCAACTTTTTCCCTTTCCCACCAGAGAGAGACACCAAAGCTGCGACTGCCACAGCGGCGCCACCGCCAGAAACGGAGGGCGACTGCTTCACACAACGAGCTGCGGCGCGCTCTTCAAAACAGCGGTTTTTACCACGGCTGAATCTTCTTTCATCTATTTAATGAGATCGGGCCTCTCTTCAGATCTTCCACTCGGCGATTCTCTCTGCATACACGACAGTAATTGCTGCGGCTCACATAAAACAGTTTCACGAAAAGCGCATGGTCTCTCTTCTCGACAGCCACACTATTTACTCACGTCATGGTTTGGCTTGTCGAATGACAGCGTAGATGTCATACCGTCCTACAAACTATGTACAACACCAGATTTGCACCTGGCGGCCACAAGTGGAACTAATTTTTTTCCGGGCTAAACCGGTTCCGCATTAACGCATTAGCAAGTTCCGGCGGCATACGATGATTACAGCCCACACTGGACCTCCGCGAGAAGCTGCACTTTAATTGTAACTATACGGTATACACAGGGTGTCCCAGGAGGAATGGACAATATTCAGTAATATGACCGAAGCAAAAATCATCATATGGACATATGCCCTCTTCCTAATGGCTTCTGGAATAGAACACATTGAAAACAATTTTGTTTTGGCCTAGTAGCGTGCGGGCCGGTGTGGCCGTGCGGTTCTAGGCGCTTCAGTCTGGAACCGCGTGACCGCTACGGTCGCAGGTCCGAATCCTGCCCCGGGCATGGATGTGTGTGATATCCTTAGGTTAGTTAGGTTTAAGTAGTTCTAAGTTCTAGGGGACTGATGACCACATATGTTAAGTCCCACAGTGCTCAGAGCCATTTTTGAACCTAGTAGCGTGTAGCCATCTAAAATCAGCATATCTCTGACTTTTTCTTCTAGCCCATCCTACCTCGTTGCTTTCAAGCTGTTTGCTCGGGATGTGTTTCTGCCATTAAACCAGCCCGTTGTAAGCGCAGTTGTCCGTGGTGTGTCGGATCGAGAGTTAACTGTGTTTGCTCACTCTCTGGCTAAAATGCTACATGCCTACACTAAAGAAGAGTGTGCGGATATTGCATGCTATGTGTTTACTGCTTCTGTGATGGTTGTGCTTGCTCCTGCTGCTGTTCGATAATACCGTCGCTGCTTTCCGACACGTAGAATTCCGGACTGTACTTGAGTTTTTAGCACGTTACGTGAAACAGGTATTCTTCCAAGTTCCCGTTATTCTTCTGAAGTTTCTGTTCATCAACCTATGCAGAAACAGCAACACGTTACTGACAAGGTCCAACGAAGTCCTATTGCCAACGCACGGTGGCTTTCTGCACGTATCAGTGACCCACGAACACGTGCATGGCGAACACTGCTTGCGGAAAATGTATACTCATTTCACATACAGCGTGTCCACAACCTTCACATTCTCGACAATTTCAAACGACGTGAATCCTGTCACCTGCTAAATGACAATTGTCAATTGCTTACATTAATGCTCTTCACTGATAAAACCTTGTTTACACGGAATGGAATCAATAACAGAAGCAATAACCTTCGACGGTCGCAGGAAAATCCGCGCGCTACAAAGAAAACCAATTGCCAAGTTCGTTTCTCGATCAATGTCTGACGCAGCGTGATTGATAACATCACGACAGGCCCAGTTATTATAGAAGAGAGAATGACGGGACAGACCTGCTTGCACTTCTTTTGTTTTATTTATTATTTATTTTTTATTTTTGTAATGGCGAGCAGTAGTTGGTAAACTGGACTCGCATTCGTGAGGACGACGGTTCAGACCCCAGGAAAGCCATCCAGATTTAGGTTTTCCGTAATTTTCCTAAATAAGGCAAATGCCGGGATGGTTCCTTTGAAAGCACACCGCCGATTTTCTTTTCCGTCCTTCCCTAGTTCAAGCTTGTGCTCCGTCTTTAATGACTCGCTGTCGACGGGACGTTAAACACCAATCTCTTTGCCGACCGTGGTGGCCGAGCGGTTCTAGGCGCTTCAGTGCTGAACCGCGCGACTGCTACTGTCGCAGGTTCGAATCCTGCCTCCGGCGTGGATGTGTGTGACGTCCTTAGGTTAGTTAGGTTCAAGAAGTTCTAAGTTTTAGGGGACCGATGACCTCATATATTAAGTGGCATACTGCTCAGAGCCATTTGAAACAATCTCCTCCTCCTGGACACCTTAAGAAAGTTCCTTGGTCACGCAAACTGCAGTTACTTCCAGATTGACGGATCTACTACACATTTCTCAAGATGTATGATGCAATCTTTCAACCGCGCTTATCCTGATCGCTGGACTTACCGTGATAGCATAATTAGTTGGTCACAAAAGGCGTTAGATCTTACCCCAGTAGATTTTTATATATGAAGATGGAGTATCTCTAGGTTTACAAACGAAAGATCAATACGAGGGACGAACTGTTGCTCGCATCATGGACGCTGCTGTTCTCATTAGGGAACGTGTAGAGGCACTCTGACAAGCAGCGCAGTATGTTCTCCCAAGGGTGCACAAATGCACTCAAGTTGACGGTTGGGTATTCTAACATATATTATGAACTGTACGACAGCTGTAATGTGACGTTTACGTTAATGCATAGCGGTGAATGTATTTTTCAATTAATACTTTGTAAAACGCATTATGTAATGTTTACTAACTGTAACACATTTATATGCGAGAACCTGAGTGTTTATTGAATAATACAGGAAATATATATAACCATGGACATTAAAAGTGTTCTATCTCGGAAACCGTTCGGAATAGAGCACTCGTCCATATGAAGTTTTTGCTTCAAATGAGAGTTCCTGCCATATCCCTGAATAATGACCATTCCTCTTGAGACACCCTGTAATTATAAAACACTTTCTGAGATTTATTGCCGGCTGGGGTGACCATGCGGTTCTACGCGCTTCAGTCTGGAGCCGAGCGATCACTACGATTTCAGGTTCGAATCCTGCCTCGGTCGTGGATGTGTGTGATGTCCTTAGGTTAGTTAGGTTTAAGTAGTTCTAAGTTCTAGGGGACTGATGACCACAGATGTTAAGTACCATAGTGCTCAGAGCCTTTTGAACCATTTTGAGATTTATTTCTTTACGTTTCATTTTTATCTTGAGGTAGAAGACGATATTTGTGGTCTAACTTAACATACAGGTAATTCACTGCATTACTTTGAGGTCAGAGTAGGGTAGAGATTTGCTTTCAAAACCAAGAGGAACCTTTCGAAATCCTTTATTAATACTGGAGCATATGAGCTATTTCTTTACACAATGCTGGAGCAATAAGACTCAGACTAAAGCATGAAGACACAGAGTCCGTATGTACATTTGTTAACGTGTGAAACAGAACAAAGTCGATTAATTTTTGGACACGATAATCAGTAGAGGTTTTTTCTTTTCTTCTTAGTATTTTATGTTTATTCTCTGTGCCGGAGGGCACACAAGGCTGTTTCGATATCCGATACATTGCAAAGCCTAGTTTTATTATTGAGCTGGAATTGAGGCAGTAAAGATTCTGGATGGGAATATTTGGGATTATATTACCAGCCTCATCACGTTGCTTTCATTCAAGGCTAAACCTTTTGAAAAATCTTGTTAGAACTGGAGAAAATATGTCCTAGGTCAAAATACGAATACCCAATTAGTGTGCGCTCATCTGTTTATGTGTGCAACAGTGTAGTGTACATGAGGCTTCGAAATGTACAATGCACCTACGTGACAAGTAAGAGGTAGAACAATAATAAACCATCAACTCCAGGCTGAAGGTTGATTTTTTTTTTCTTTTAGTCGTCACTCTTGTGAAGGGTTTGATGCGGTCCGCCACGAATTCCTCTCTTGGGACAACCTCTTCATCTCGGAATATCACTTGCAACCTACGTCCTCAATTATTTACGAGACGTATTCCAATCTCTCCCTTTCTCTACAGTTTTTGGCCTTTACGGCTCCCTCTAGAACCAAGCAAGTCCTGAAAGTATGTCTTAACAGATGTCCCTTCTCCTTGTCAGTGTTTTCCACACACTCCTTTCCCTTCCGATTCTGCGCTCTACCTCGTCAATCCTTACTTTATCAGTCAACCTAATTTTCAACATTCGTCCACAGCACTACATCTCAAATCCAGAATAAGATTTTCACTCTGCAGCGAAGTGTGCACTGATATGAAACTTCCTGGCAGATTAAAACTGTGTGTCGGACCGAGACTCGAACTCGGGACCTTTGACTTTCGCGGGCAAGTGCTCTACCAACTTTTTTTTTTTATTGAAGAAACTAAAAGTACATATATATTCACTATGCAAGAGTTCTTCAAGGTACCATTCCATTTAAACATATACAAATAACTGTTAGTTAAGCAAAAAAAATAAATAAATACATTAAAAAGAAAAAACATTAAATACAACAAAGTATAACATATTCTGTCTTTTTGCTTTTTAAAAGTATTTTTTTTATTTTTTTTATTTTATTTATTTATTTATTTTTTATTTTTTTTGTCGATGCATGGGAACGTGGATAAGGGTGTTGCATCATGTGACAGGTATGCATGGTACACCCCAGCTTTGAGGGGGGGTCAAGGAAGACGCTGCGGAGATAACCGGCAAAAGTTTGTCGGTAAGATGGTTTTCGGGTGAGGGTGCTATGCGAGGTCACAACTTTGTACCAGAAGTCAAGGACTGTATGCGGACCATTTTGAAAGAGGTATTCTAAAGCCAGTCCTCGAAACCAGATGAGAGTATGGTGCTTAGCAAGAGGGTAGTGAAATGTCTGGGGCAACAACAGGAAATCCGGGGTTACCGTCGTTGGCGGGGCACGGAGGTAAAAGCCCACGATTCGTTGGATGAGGAGCCATACGTTTTGTTTCAGGGGGCACGTAAGACGGTGCTCGTCGGTGTCTTCGAGCTGACAGTCAGGGCAGAGTGGGGAGGTGGCCAGTCCTATGCGATAAAGTCGACTGGTAGTCGGGAACTTTCCATAAACTAAAACATACCAGAGTGCAGACACAGACGACGGTAAAAAGGGTGCATGCACACACCCCCAAACTGTGCGCCAGTTAATGTCAGGATGCCGTAGCACCATGGGGTCGCAAGGGTTGGACAGCATAAACAAACGATAATAATCTTTTGTACGGGGAGGACGGGCGACTGGAAGATCGGCCCGAACGTAGCTGAGTTCTATGAAACAATTGGCGACGTGGTACAATAACGGAGAAATAGGTGCCACATTGATCGGTGGATCGAGAGAAGCTGGTCGGAGGATATCTAAGAGACTACGTGTTAAGGACGGAACCGTCCCCTGCCAGTGCCGCAACAGAGTGTGGAAAAAGAGTGCAGAAGATCGTGCCCGCACGTTGACGAGTCCGAGGCCACCTTTTGCAGGAGACAATGTTAAAGTGCTGTAGCGGACTTTGAAAAGTGCCCCTGTTGACACGAAATATCCAAAGGCTGATTGGATGCGGCGGCCAAGGAGTAACGGCATTGGGAGGATCTGGGCGACGTGTACCAGTTTAGGGGCTACATACATGTTGACATAGGACACACGTTGAAGTAGGTTTAAGTTACGGTGCACTTGACCGCGGACATGGTGCCGAATCGACTGGAAAAGCCGCCGGTATGCCAGGGCCACTGTGCGGTGTGTGGAGCTCGTAAATTCGATACCCAAGTAACGAAGGGTGGTACTGACTGGGAGTGGGTTCGGCACCATAGCCGGGAGGCCGCGCCCAATGTGCATCATAGTCGATTTACGGACATTAAGAATGCTACCAGAAAGATGTCCATACTGGTGGATCCATTGGATGGCGTCATTGAGTTCCGTGGAGGAGCAGGTGAGAAAGAGAAGATCGTCCGCATAAGCCCTACAGTGAAAGGTGTAGTCACGCAAAGTGAGGCCCTGCAGTCTAGAGGTAAGTCCAGTGATGAGGGGCTCAAGTGCAATGGCATATAGTAAAGTAGACATAGGGCATCCTTGACGTACAGAGCGGCGTATAGGAATCTGTCCTACAAGCCTCCCATTGACTTGTACCATCGAGACGGCGGGAAGTAGTAACCGGCGAATGGCATCGACAAAAAGTAATGGGAACCCCATACGTGTCGCCACCATGAGGAGGAATGGGTGTCGAACGCGATCAAAGGCACTCGTGAAATCGACGGATACCAGTGCTGCACGAAGGCGACAAACCGACGCCAGTGCAATGAGGTCACGGCATTCTCCTAGGGCTGTTTGTAAGGTGGCCCCACAACCACGTGCAGTCTGCTCAGGTGAAAGGACCGTAGGTAAGACGGTGCGCATGCGCGCTGCTAAGAGTCGTGCATAGATTTTATAGTCTGCATTCAGGAGTGTAAGGGGGCGATATGCAGAGACATGAGACCCTCCCTTCGGTTTAGGCACAGGTAGAAGAATGCCAGTGACGAATTCAGGTGGAATTGGGAAGGATGGAGTAAAGAGTTCCTGAATCATTTCCGTCCAGCGAGGAAGCATCAACGTGGTGAACGCCCGGTAAAACTCCACTGGGAGGCCATCTGGTCCTGGTGATTTGTTCTTGGCCCATCTGTTGATCGCATCTACTACCTCTTCTGCGGTGATTGCAGACATCATGGACGTTGACTCCGCTACGGTGAGTGTCCGGTCAGGGGAAGGACGGAGATCGTCAGGAATGGGCGTCGCCATCTGTTCATCATCATAAAATTGGCGATAATGTTCAGCAAAGGCAGACACCACCGCCGCCTGTGTTGTGTGGTGAACGCCATCGGAGGTCGTGATGTAGGAGACGAAGAGTCGACGTCGACGACTGTGGTCGGATGCGGCATGGATTGTGGATGGGGTTTCGTCGTGGAGGAGGTCTTGTCGTCGGGAACGCACCACGACACCATGCAGTCGTGCACGTTGAAGAGAGAGGAGACGAGCTTTGGTACGTTGTCGTTCCCTTTGGGTGTCAGGTGATGGAGGGAGTGAATCGAGCTCACGGAGGACGGCGTAGTAAAAATTTGTGGTGTCTCGATGCCATGCTGCTGCTTCCTTGCCACATTGTATGAAGGCCTTTCTGATCGCAGGTTTGGCACATTTGAGCCACCAATGGAACGTGGATGTGTACTGCGGAAGGCGTCTTTCGCAAGACGCCCACGTAGTGGTAATACATTGTCGGCAGTGTGGATCATTAAGGAGGGAGGTATTAAGCTTCCAGTAACCTCTGCTGCGCCACACTGACTGAGGTGGCAGAGCCAGGGAGCAAATGACGGCGCACTGGTCCGAGAATGCAAGGGGCCACCGTTCAGCTTGGGCGACGTCATTGCCAAGGTGGGCAGAGACATATAACCGGTCCAGTCTGCTCGCAGAATGTGCTGTATAATGGGTGAAACCGGGGGTATTGCCATGAAATTTCTCCCAAACGTCCACTAGGTGAAACTCTTCGATTAAGGTGAGAAGCGCCGGGCATGGCGAATAACCAGGCATTTGGTCCTGCGGATGGATGACACAGTTGAAATCTCCTCCCATGATAAGGCGATCATAGCTTCCAGAAAACAGGGGCGCCACGTCATGTCCGAAGAAAGTGGACCGCTGCCGACGGTTCGTGGAGCCAGACGGAGCGTAGATATTGATGACGCGCGTGTCGAAGATGGTAACAGCCATGCCTCTTCCACAGGGAAGGATTGTCGTGTCCTTGAGTGGGATTCCTTCGCGTATGTAGAAAGCTACTCCACGCCCTGATTGATCACATGTGGACGTGTATGATTCGTAGCCGTAGACTGGTGGTAGTGTGGCAACGCGTACTTCCTGAAGAAGGGCGACGTCGACGTCAGAGGCCCGAAGCATGTCACATAGGAGTTGCAGCTTGGGTACAGTGCCGATCATGTTGATGTTCAGCGTGGCAAACCGATACGTTTGTTTCAGTGGTGGTGGACGCGCATCTACCATCACCAAGGCAAGTAAGAGGAGGGCACCGACAGGAAGTCCCGTCCCATCAGGTGCAGGGCCTCGCTTTTGATGTTAACAGGCAGCCTTGTCCGGCGGAGGCAACTCATCCGGAGGAGGGGGCGTATCTTCCTCAATCTCGTCGGCCCATGCTCCTATGCCATGGGTCCGTCCGATGTCCATGGGAATTGCGTCGTGGTGAGAGAGATCTGGAGTTGTCGGCGGGGAGACAGGCGTCTCAACCGGCGCACCGATCGTTACATTGTGCGTGGCGACCTCCATAGAGGTCCCGTCCTGCGAAGTGTCTTGATCATCGTGAAAGTTGTCCGCCGACCTCTGAATGGAAATGTCGGTTGGTTGGGTGTCGTCTTCGTCGTCGCGGGTGGCGACGCTTTGAGAGCCCGTGGGTGAACGGCGACGGCATTTGCGCCTACTTGGAGAGCGTTGTTTGCGCACGTGTTCCTCAGTGTCGGGCGACGGCAAGGAAGAGCGTCGACCTGGTTCGAATGCGTCAGTGGGTACAATGAAATTGTCAAACAGGTGTTGTGAAGAAGTACTGTTCTCCTCAGCGTCCGGTGCGGGAGCCTGTTCGGCGGCAAGGTTGTCAGGTGGGACGTCCGCACCGTCCATAGGTGACTGGGACGGTGGGACGTGCCGATCGGAAGGAACGGGCGACGGACTGGACGAAACTGTAGACGTGGCAAGAGCCGCTGCGTAAGTGACCGGTAAGGCGGTCATAGTGGGTGTGACGGACGCTTCCGACAACGGGAGCTGCGCGATACGTCGTTGAATGCATTCAGACCGTAGGTGACCTTCTTTCCCGCAACCGGAACAGGTTCGAGGTTGGCCGTCGTACATTATAATGGCACGGCAGCCTCCGATACGTAGATAAGAAGGCACGTGTTTCTGCAACTCGATGCGGACCTGTCTAACACCGTTTAAAACGGGATAGGTCTGAAATTGTACCCATCGTTCGGCAACATGTTCCAGAACGTTGCCATAGGGACGGAGCGCCTCGATGACGACGTCTGCAGGTAGTTCGAACGGAAGTTCGAATATCCTTATCGTCCGTGTGCCGAGACCTGCGTGATCGACGGTAACGGGTCCGACGTTGCCGTCGGAATGGCAGAAGCGCAGTCCACGTTTTGCCTCTTGAAGCACCTTGTCGCACGCCGCATCGTTGATCATTTTGACGTAGACGGTACTGCTAACTATCGACAAGTGGATACCAATTAGATCCGTTGGTGGTATCTTAACTTCATCGCGAATAAATCGTTCTACCTCCAGGGCCTTGGGTCGGGCAAAGTCGGAACAAAAGTTGAAACGTAATGTCTTCTTCCGATAGTTGTGCGCCATGGTGGTCTAGAAGGGAAAACGGCACTTACAGCGGCCGAAGTAAACACAAACACACCGTGCGCGCCTCGCCCGCAGCGCTCTGGCGCGTGACCGCCTCGCAGCACTGCCCAACTAAGCTACCCAAACACGACTCACGCTCCGTCCTGACAGCTTTACTTCGGTTCGTAGGAGAGCTTCTGAAAATTTTGGAAGGTAGGAGATGAGTTACTGGCAGAAGTAAAGCTTTGAGGACGGGGGCGTGAGCCGTGTTTGGGTAGCTCAGTCGGTAGAGCACTTGCCAGCGAAAGGCGAAGATTCAGTTTACGAGTCTCGGTCCGGCACACAGTTTTAATCTGCCAGGAAGTTTTACATCTCAAATGATTCTATTCTCTTCTGTTCCGATTGCCCGGCGGTCCATGCCTTACTACCAAACAATGCTGTGCATTCTCAGAAATTTCTTCCTCAAATTAAAGTCTTTGTTTGATACTAGTAGACTTCTCTTGGCCAGAAATGCGCTTTTTGCCGTTGCTAGTCTGCTTTTGATGTCCTCTTTGCTCCGTCCGTCATTGATTATTTCACTGAGTACGTAGTAGAATTCCTTAATTTCATCTACTTCGTGACCATCAGTCCTGACGTTAAGTTTCTCGCTGTTCTCGTTTCTGCTACTTATCTTCACTTTTGTCTTTCTTCGATTCACTCTCAGTCCATATTCTGCACTCAGCAGACAGTTCAATCCATTCAGCAGATATGATGTCCTTTCACCTTGAAATTTACTGCGCTCCTGGACCTTTCTTTCATGTTTATCATTGCTTCTGCGATGTACAGAGTGAACAGTGGGGACGAAAGATTACATCCCCGTCTTACACCCTTTTTAATCCGAGCACTTCGTTCTTGGTTCGTCCACTTTTATTATTCCCTCTTGGCTCCTGCACATATCGTATATTACCCGTCCCTCCTTACAACTTACCCACATTTTTCTCACAATTTCGAACATATTGCATCATTTTACACTGTCGCGCGCTTTACCAGGTTCTGTGTGTGACGTGTCTTGATTTTTCTTTCGTCTTGCTTCTATTACCAACCGCAACGTCAGAATTGCCCCTGTGTTGCCTTTACCTCTCCGAAAGCCAAACTGATTGTCATCTAACACATCCTCCGTATTTTCCATTCTTCTGTATATTGTCATCTAACACATCCTCCGTATTTTCCATTCTTCTGTATATTATTCTTGTCATCAACTTGGATACATGAGCTGTTAAGCTGATTGCACGTTAATCTCGAACTTTTTAGCTCTTGCAATCTTCAGAATTGTGTGGATGATGTTTTTCCCTTTCTCCCAAGAGTCAGATGGTATTTTGCCAGAATGATACACGCCGGACTCTAGACACCAACGTGAATAGTAATTTTGTTGGCACTACTCCCAAAGATTTTAGAAATTTTGATGCAATGTTATTTATTCCTTCTGCCTTGTTTGAGCTTAAGCCCTCCAAATCTCTCTTAAATTCTGATTCTAATACTGGATCCACTCTCTCTTATAAATCGACTCCCGTTTTTTCTTCTATCACATCAGACAAACCTTCCCCCTCATAGAGACCTTCAGTGTACTTTTTCCAAATATCCACTCTCTCTTCTGCGTTTAACACCAGGAATTCCGTTGCACTCTTAATGTTACCACCCTTGCTTTTAATTTCTCCAGAGGTTGTTTTGACTTTCCTGTACACTGAGTCAGTCCTTCCAACAATTACTTCTTTTTCGGTTTCTTCACATTTTTCATGCATCCATTTCGTCTTAGCTTCCCTGCACTTCCTATTTACTTCATTCCTCGGCGACATGTCTTTCTGTGTTCCCGAGTTTTTCTAAACATTTTTGTACAATCGTTTTTCATCGATCATCTGAAGTTTTTCTTACATTACTCACGGTTTCTTCCCAGGTACCTTCTTTGTAACTATGTTTTTCTTGACAACTCCTGTGATTGTCCTTTTCAAAGATATATATTCGTCTTCAACTGTACTGCCTACTGTGAAATTCATTATTGCCGTATCTATTGCCCTAAATGTCTTCAAGCGTACCTCGTCATTCCTTAGTACTTCCATTTCCCACTCGTTTGCGTATTGATTCTTCCTGACTAATCTCTTAAACTTCAGCCTACTCTTTATCACTACTACATTGTAATCTGAGTTTATATCTTCTTCTTCTCCTGGGTACGCCTTACAATCCAGTATGTGACTTCGGAATCTTTGTCTGGCATGATGTAATGTAACTAAAATCTTCGCGTAACACTCGGACTTTCCCAAGTATATCTCCTCCTCTTACGATTCTTGAACAAACTATTCGCTATTACTAAATGAAATTAATTACAATACTCTTTCTCCTGTTTTATTCCTTGTCCCAAAACCAGATTCTCCTTTAGCGTTTTCTTCTACTCCTTCCCCTACAATTACCTTCCAGGTACCGTTGACTTCTAGATTTTCATCTCCCTTTACGTACTGTATTATCCTTTCAATATCCTCATATACTTCCTCTCTTCATTTTCAGCTTGCGACGTCTGTATGTATACCTGAACCATCGTTGTCGGTGTTGGTTTGTTGTCGATTCTGATAGGAACAACTCTGAACTGTTCATCGTAACACACACTCTGTCCTATCATCCTATTCATAACGAATCGCATTCCCGTTATAACATTTTTTGCGGCTGCTGATATTACTCATCTAACCAGAAATCGTTGTATTCTTTCCATGTCACCTCACTGACCCACACATCGAGTATATCTAGATTTAGCCTTTACATTTCCGTTTCCAGATTTTTTTTTTCCTTACCACATTCAAGCTTCTGACATTCCAAGCCGCAAATCGTAAAACCTTTCCTTTAACAGGGCTTTAATGCTTACAACAGATTTCAGTCTATACGCTGCGCTTTAGAGAAAAGAAAGAACCTTTTTCTTTTAATTCTATGATAAAAACCGTCGACAAAATATTTTTCTGTCGAGGTCAACAATCGTTCGACACGCTAAAGTTCTCCTACAATAATATTTCACCGCTGCCATTTTTATTGAGGTGGAGCACGAAACACTTTCTACTCCGTGAAGTTTTCTGCACTTAGATTTCGCTCGGCTGTCGTATTTATTGGTATGCTACTTACTCTGCTCTATTAATAACCTTTCCATAACTGATAACGGGTAACTGTAAAATTGCTTAGTGATTGTGTTCGTGAATAAATAATTTTGAATTTTTTTTCCTGTCGTGGTATTCTGCATTACGTCTCTACCGTACTTTATAAAGCAAATACACCAGTATTAAGCTTGCGCAAACGATAACCACGTGTATTTTACTCGAATCTGAAATGGATTTGCACTCCAGATATGTCTCCACTATTTCATTGTTCTGATAAAGACAAACGTAGCTCTTTCTTGGTACTTACGAGAAACTCTCGAGGGTTGTCTAGCTTGAAAATTCCTTTCTCTTGTCCTTTGTTGTTCCAGTGCTAGCGTACTATGCGCTCAGTCCAGTGATGACTATCCTTAGTTTTTGCTCGTGATACCCGTTTTCCTTATACAGCACCTTCCTCTTCTTCATAGTCTTACGACTGCTCAGCATCAGTTTGATTTAATGCACTGTCCCTTAGTTAGGAGGCAGATTGGGGTCTGGTCGATGATGAAGCCGTTAGGGCTGCAGCACAAGGTCGGATGACGGAAGGATCTGACTCTACATCTACATACATATTCCGCAAATCACAATGTGGTGTATGGTTGAGAGAACTCTGCACCACTGCTAATATTTCCTTTCCTATTGACTCAGAAGTAGGAAAGGGACACAAACGATAGCCTATATGCTTTAATATGACGCTGATTTGTCTTGTCTCCTTGGTCCTTAAGCGAGATGTGTCTTGGTGGCAGTAAAATCGTTCTCCAGCCTACAGAGGATGTAGAAAAAGCCCGCATTACCCACTAATTGCATAACTCTCGCCAAATCCCTCCTCGGGTAACCATATATGTTCATGGAGCATTTCCGTATGACCTGACTTGCCTGTTAATCGAATCTACAGGTAACAACTCTAGCAGCATGTCTCTGATTTTCTTTGATATCTACCATTAATACTACATGGTGCGGATTCCAATCACTTGAGCAATACCAAACAGTTGGTTGAATAACTGTTCTGTACTCTGTCTCATTTATACATGTACGAGCTACATTATGCTAGAATTATCTCAATAAATCGAAGTCAGTGGTTCCCCTTCCTTATACCAACCACACGTTCTCGTTCTGTTTCTTGTAGCTTTGCAACGTTACACCTGGATATTTGATCCATGTGACTCTCAGATAACACACCACTAATACTGTAACCTAACAATACTCTGCTGTTTCTCAAAAATGGTTCAAATGGCTCTGAGCACTATGGGATTCAACTGCTGTGGTCATCAGTCCCCCAGAACTTAGAACTACTTAAACCTAACTAACCTAAGGACATCACACACATCCATGCCCGAGGCAGGATTCGAACCTGCGACCGTAGCAGTCGCACGGTTCCCGACTGCGCGCCTAGAACTGCTGTTTCTCCTACACATTGGTGTAAACTTAGATTTTTACGAATTGAGAGCAAACTGGCATTCATCACACCAAATGGTACTTGTATTCAAGTCATCCTGTACCCCTCTACAGTTAGCCAACGACAACACTTTCCAGTACGCTACAGAAAATAATAAATATATTAACAATAGGAATTTGCATTTAATCTAATGTACCAAAAACCAACAAAACAATCTACCAATATATGTACTGGCATTAACAAACAAGTTAAAGTGAAACGTATTTTCGATATGTACCGAGCAGATGGTTAATGATTTAGTAAAACTCCCATTTAGCAAGAGAAGGGAGAGCTTCAGCCCAGAAAGGGATAAGGCCCGAACAATACATTACTCCTTTTAAATTAAATAAGGCTGGGATCGAGGGTAAGTGGCTGCACATCATTAACAGGGCTAGGCTGCGACCCAGCAAGAAAAATAAAAATGTATTCACCTCTTGCGAGTCGGTGATTGGCTGAAGCCGTACTTGGTGACGCAGACGCGTCATAGTGTGGAGATCCTCATCATATAAAAGCATTTTGAGACCTGAAATTAAGGCTCTATCTCTCTCTCTCTCTCTCTCATCTCGCAGCGGGCCGCACAAGTGTGTGGAAATTTGTGAGGACGTTGAGAGATTTGCTTTCTGAGAAGTGAGGATAATACGCTTCAAGTATCGTGGCGACAGATACAAAGCGGTAGTCAATCATGCCTGCTGGAAATTTTGTGGGCAAAGAAATTGTGCACGTTGCTCCAACCCACACTGAGTGGGCAGTAGCTATTATTACAACTTGGAGAAAGATTAACGTTCCACAGAACGCAGGGAAGTTGTGACTGAGTGAACTCAGTCAAGACCAGAGTAGGGAATTAGCATTTCAGTTCCAGCACAGAAACAACGCTGTTGCAGATGCCGCTTGGTAAAGTGAATTAGGCCACAGTAAATGATGAGTCTAGATATTCCTCACTCCAACTTATGTACGCTTTGACCACTGAATATCAAAAGCTAGGATACTAACCTACGCTCACACTGAGTACATGAGAGTTTTTTTCACTGGTTCAAAAGTAAATTTATTCTCCACCAACTTAGTGGATCGTCATTTCAGTATGTCCAAGAATTAAATATTTTGTTATTGAGTGTGAAAAGTAATTGAACATGATTGTTGTTTATCGCTTGACCCCTGAAAGCAACAGTAGATAAACTATATTTAGAATCAAGAAAGTGAATAGCTGTGTTGTCTTTCTAGAATAGACCCCAAACTTTCACTTTTATTAATTCATACATTCTAGGTACATGACAGCAGCATTTCTAGTGATTTTTGTTATGATCCACACCTGATATTAGATGCTTTACGGGGCCAGGGTCACATTTATTTAGAATTTCTGTTTGACACCCTGAGCCTGAAAGAACAGTTCAGATGTTTAGCCATATGTGCACTCAGTGCTAAGCTAAGTTTGCACACATTAGTAAACTCGCTGTGCAGATACAAAGGTCAGACTATGACAGCTGCATGGCAGAAGGTACATCTCATTGTATCAGTTATTGGGTAACTTCCTGTTAAATTCACGTATGGAGTGTGGGGATAATGATTGTCTGAATGCCTCTTTGTGAGCAGTAATTACTCTAATCTTATCCTCATTATCTCTATGTGAGCGATACGTATGGGTTTGTTATATATTCCTCGCTTAATCTTTTAAAGCCAGTTCTTGATATTTAATTAATAGACTTTCTTGGAATAATTAACATCTATCTTCAAGAGTCTTGCAGTTCAATTGTTTCAGTATCTCTGTCACACTCTCCCATGTGTTAAACAAACCTGTGACGCTTCATGCTGCACTTTTCTGCATATGTTTAATATCCTCTGTTAGTCCTATCTGGTCCCACACAATTGAGCAGTATTCAAGAAACGGTCACAAGAGTGATTTGTGAGCAATCTCCTTTCACAGCACTTCCCCAGTATTCTACCTGCTTCAACCATGACTGAACCTCTGTGAACATTCCATTTCATATCCCTGCAAAGCGTCACACTAAGGCAGCTGCATGAGTCGACTGATTCCATGATTCCAACCGTGACTCACTGATATTATAATCGTACCATACAACTTGTTTTCGTTTTGTGAACTGCGAAATTTTACGTTTCTGAACATTTAAATCAAGTTGCCAATCTCTGCATCACTTTGAAATCTTATCAAGATCTGACTGAATATTTATGCAGCTTGTTTCAGACAGCGCTTCATTATATACTACTACATCATTTGCAAAAAGCTTGGCTTTACTATGGATATTGACTGCAGCGTCGTTAGTATTCACTCTCACATCGAGCATCAATTTCTATCTCAGTGCATTTGAATTTCGTGTCCTCTGCGACAAATAACCACCACCATTCCCCATTTTCCTATACTTTCGACATACACTTAGATTTTCCTCGAAAACCTCATTGTTATCAATTTCAGGTTCCAACCATCTTTCTGCACCTAGTATAATGTGAGCTTCACTGCTTTTAAAGAGCACTTAAAATTCTGGCCGTTTTTTGTGAATGTTTCGGCAGTTTACCATTAGGATTTTAATACTCTCACTTGTGAGAGGCATTTCTTTCTATCTTACATCGATACTTCTGGATTTCCTACAGCTATCCTTATCTAGACTGCATGGAGAGTTGCCTAATTCAAAAAAACCTTGTGTGCATCCCACACACAGTCAGCGACCTGAGTACCAGCCTCTGACGTGCAGCGCACACCTGACCCATTTAGAGGAACACCGTAGTTCTCAACACTGAAGCGCATGTCAAAGGAAGCAGCAGCCTAGCTTGTCAAATAACTTTCGAAGTCTCTGGTTCAGTCCATCGACTCGGCTCAGAACCAAGGGGCCACGATCAGTTCTGGAGACAAAGCTGCAAATTGTGAGCTTCATTGAAATTTCATTCGCAAGCTGGTCTTCTGAAGCTCCTCTACCAGTCGCTGGAATGAACCAAGGATGACCACGGGGTCCAGACGACTGGCACCATATGTTCCAACGTACGCCTCAATCTGCAACTGGTTGCATCCTGTTCCGTAGTGCTGCCACAATAGCCTCTTCAATATGTTGAATGAGGCTCCTAAACATACAAACTGGTCTCCTCAGAAACGTCAATAGTATCTTCACAATTGCAGTAGTTACTTTTCTGTCCCTTTCAACCATTTCCCTAAGGAATATTATCAGCAAACAGTGACAGATTGCTGTGTACCATATCTGTCAGCTCATTCAAGTACATAAAGAACAAAATCTGTCCTCTCACACTTTTATGAGGTGTAGCCCATATCTGCGATAAACACTCGCCGTCCAGGATAACGTACTGGGTTCTAATACTTAAAAAGTTTTGGAGACACTCATTTAACTGAGAACCTACTCTGTATACATGGAACTTCGTTAACAGTTCGCAGTGTGACACTGCGACAAACAACTTTCGGAAATCTAGGTGCATGGAACCTGCCTGTTGCCCTTCATACGTAATTTGCAGAACGTCGTGCGAGCGAGGCTTTGTACGTCCATGTTGTTTTGTGGATAGAAGCTACTTTCCATGAAGGAATATTATATTCGAACTTATAACACGGTCAAGAACTCTTCAGCAAAACGACGTTAATTGTGTTGGTCTGTAATTCTGTGGATCTCTTCTTTTACTGTTATTATAACCAGGAGTCAACTGCGCATTCCCCCAGTTGACTATGACTTCTCGTCGACCGAAATATTGGCTATAATGCAAGCCAAATAAGGAGCCAGCGCTGAAGAGTACTCCCTGTAAAACCGAATGAGACCTCATTCGGATCTGACAGCTGATTTATTTTTAACTCTATCAGCTGCTTTTCAACTCCATGGATGCCTTTCTCTACGTTCCCCATACGGCAATATGCACTTCTGTCAGACTATGGTATAATGCTGCAAGCACTTTTTAAGCATACAATCTAAAGGTTCAGCTTTCCTATCAGTGTTTACTATTCCTCCAGCAGACTACTCTAAGAGTGACCGGATAGAAGACTACATTTTGTATGGTGATAGGAATCAGCTGTGTCCTGGGATATGAGTTGAAGTGATTTAGAGAAATGATGGAAAACCTAACTATGGATAGCTTACAAAGATTTGAACCGCTATCTTCTGGATACGAGTCCAGCACGTTTGCACAGCACCACCTCCCTGGGTAAGCTTCAATTAGCTAGTCGTTTTATTTGTCACCAATAGTAACCCCCCCATGAACCATGGACCTTGCCGTTGGTGGGGAGGCATGCGTGCCTCAGCGATACAGATAGCCATGCCGTAGATGCACCCACAACAGAGGGGTATCAGTTGAGAGGCCAGACAAACGTGTGGTTCCTGAAGAGGGGCAGCAGTCTTTTCAGTAGGTGCACGGGAAACAGTCTGGATGATTGACTGATCTGGCCTTGTAACAATAACCAAAACAGCCTTGCTGTGCTGGTACTGCGAGCGGCTGAAAGCAAGGGGAAACTACAGCCGTAATTTTTCCCGAGGGCATGCAGCTTTACTGTATGATTAAATGATGATGGCGTCCTCTTGGGTAAAATATTCCGGAGGTAAAATAGTCCCCCATTCGGATCTGCGGGCGGGGACTACTCAAGAGGATTTCGTTATCAGGAGAAAGAAAACTGGCGTTCTACGGGTCGGAGCGTGGAATGTCAGATCCCTTAATCGGGCAGTTAGGTTAGAAAATTTAAAAATGGAAATGGATAGGTTAAAGTTAGATACAGTGGGAATTAGTGAAGTTCGGTGGCAGGAGGAACAAGACTTCTGGTCAGGTGACTACAGGGTTATAAACACAAAATCAAATAGGGGTAATGTAGGAGTAGCTTTAATAATTAGTAGGAAAATAGGAATGCGGGTAAGCTACTACAAACAACATAGTGAACGCATTATTGTGGCCACGATAGATACGAAGCCCACACCTGCTACAGTATTACAAGTTTATATGCCAACTAGCTCTGCAGATGACGAAGAAATTTAAGAAATGTATGATCAAATAAAAGAAATTATTCAGATAGTCAAGGGTGACGAAAATTTAATAGTCATGGGTGACTGGAATTCGGTAGTAGGAAAAGGGAGAGAAGGAAACGTAGTAGGTGAATATGGACTGGAGCAAAGAAATGAAAGAGGAAGCCGCCTGGTAGAATTTTGCACAGAGCACAACTTAATCATAGGTAACACTTGGTTCAAGAATCATAAAAGAAGGCTGTATACATGGAAGAAGCCTGGAGATACTGACAGGTTTCAGATAGATTATATAATGGTACGACAGAGATTTAGGAACCAGGTTTTAAATTGTAAGACATTTCCAGGGGCAGGTGTGGACTCTGACCACAATCTGTTGGTTATGACCTGTAGATTAAAACTGAAGAAACTGCAAAAAGGTGGGAATTTAAGGAGATGGGACCTGGATAAACTAAAAGAACCAGAGGTTGTACGGAGTTTCAAGAAGGGCATAAGGGAGCAATTGACAGGAATGGGGGAAAGAAATGCAATAGAAGAAGAATGGGTAGCTTTGAGGGATGAAGTAGCGAAGGAAGCAGAGGATCAAGTAGGTAAAAAGATGAGGGCTAGTAGAAATCCTTGGGTAACAGAAGAAATATTCAATTTAATTGATGAAAGGAGAAAATATAAAAATGCAGTGAATGAAGCAGGCAAAAAGGAATAAAAACGTCTCAAAAATAAGATCGACAGGAAGTGCAAAATTGCTAAGCAGGGATGGCTAGAGGACATATGTAAGGATGTAGAGGCTTACCTCACTAGGGGTAAGATAGATACTGCATACAGGAAAATTAATGAGACCTTTGGAGAAAAGAAAACCACTAATATGAATATTAAGAGCTCAGACGGAAACCTAGTTCTAAGCAAAGAAGGGAAAGCAGAAACGATGAAGGAGTATATAGAGGGTCTATACAAGGGCGATGTACTTGAGGACAATATTATGGAAATGGAAGAGGATGTAGATGAAGATGAAATGGGAGATACGATACTGCGTGAAGAGTTTGACAGAGCACTGAAAGACCTGAGTCGAAACAAGTCCCCTGGAGTAGACAACATTCCATTGGAACTACTGACAGCCTTGGGAGAGCCAGTCCTGACAAAACTCTACCATCTGGTGAGCAAGATGTGTGAGACAGGCGAAATACCCTCAGACTTCAAGAAGAATATAATAATTCCAATCCCAAAGAAAGCAGGTGTTAACAGATCTGAAAATTATCTAAATATCAGTTTAATAAATCACAGCTGCAAAATACTAACGCGACTTCTTTACAGACGAACGGAAAAACTAGTAGAAGCCGACCTCGGGGAAGATCAGTTTGGATTCCGTAGAAATGTTGGAACACGTGAGGCAATACTGACCATACGACTTATCTTAGAAGCTAGATTAAGGAAGGGCACACCTACGTTTCTAGCATTTGTAGACTTAGAGAAATCTTTTGACAATGTTGACTGGAATACTCTCTTTCAAATTCTGAAGGTGGCAGGGGTAAAATACAGGGAGCGAAAGGTTCTTTACAATTTGTACAGAAACCAGATGGCAGTTATAAGAGTCGAGGGACATGAAAGGGAAGCAGTGGTTGGGAAGGGAGTGAGACAGGGGTGTAGTCTATCCCCGATGTTATTCAATCTGTATACTGAGCAAGCAGTGAAGGAAACAAAAGAAAAATTCGGATTAAGTATTAAAGTCCATGGAGAAGAAATAAAAACAGCAAAGGACTTGGAAGAGCAGTTGAACGGAATGGATAGTGTCTTGAAAGGAGGATATAAGATGACCATCAACAAAAGCAAAACGAGGATAATGGAATGTAGTCGAATTAAGTCGGGTGATGCTGACGGAATTAGATTAGGAAATGAGACACTTAAAGTAGTAAAGGAGTTTTGCTATTTGGGGATCAAAATAACTGATGATGGACGAAGTAGAGAGGATATAAAATGTAGACTGGCAATGGGAAGGAAAGCGTTTCTGAAGAAGAGAAGTTTGTTAACTTCGAGTATAGATTTAAGTGTCAGGAAGTCATTTCTGAAAGTATTTGTATGGAGTGTAGCCATGTATGGAAGTGAATCATCGACGATAAATATTTTGGACAAGAAGAGAATAGAAGCTTTCGAAATGTGGTGCTACAGAAGAATGCTGAAGATTAGATAGGTAGATCACATAACTAATGAGGAAGTATTGAATCGGATTGGGGAGAAGAGAAGTTTGTGGCACAACTTGACCAGAAGAAGGGATCGGTTGGTAGGACATGTTCTGAGGCATCAAGGGATCACCAATTTAGTATTGGAGGGCAGCGTGGAGGGTAAAAATCATAGAGGGAGACCAAGAGATGAATACACTAAGCAGATTCAGAAGGATGTACGTTGCAGTAGGTACTGGGAGATGAAGAGGCTTGCAAGGATAAAGTAGCATGGAGAGCTGCATCAAACCAGTCTCAGGACTGAAAACCACAACAACAGTGACCCACAACTACTTCTTTTATTTTTATTATTGATACCACAGCGCTAATGATGTTATACAGAGCGATTCGTTGATCGAGATCGAGCCAAATATCTCACGAAATATGTGCCAAACGGAAAAACTACAAAGAACGAAACTTGTCTAGCTTAAAGCTGAAACCAGGTGGCGCTATGGTTGGCCCGCTAGATGGCGCTGCCATAGGTCAAAGGGATATCAACTGCGTTTTTTTTTTTTTTTAAATAGGAACCCCCATTTTTATTATATATTCGTGTAGTACATAAAAAATATAAATATTTTAGTTCGACCACATTTTTCGCTTTGTGATAGATGGCACTGTAATAGTCAGAAACATATGGCACACAATTGTAGACGAACCGGTGGTAACAGGTAGTTTTTTCAAATTAAAGTACAGAACATAGGTACGTTTGAAGATTTTATTTCGGTTGTTCCAATGTGATAGATGTACCTTTGTGAACTTTCTGAGAACGCATGCTGTTACTGCGTGATTACCGGTAAATACCACATTAATGCAATACATGCTCAAAATGATGTCCGTCAACCTCAATGCATTTGGCAATACGTGTACGACATTCCTCTCAACAGCGAGAAGTTCGCCTTCCGTAATGTTCGCACATGCATTGACAATGCGCTGACACATGTTGTCGGGTGTTGTCGGTGGATCACGATAGAAAATATCCTTCAACTTTCGCCACAGAAAGAATTCTGGGGACGTCAAATCCGGTGAACGTGCAGGCCATGGTATGGTGCTTCGACGACCAATCCACCTGTCATGAAATATGCTATTCAGTTCCGCTTCGAACGCAAGCGAGCTATGTGACGGACATCCATCATGTTGGAAGCACATCGCCTTTCTGTCATGCAGTGAAACATCTTGTAGTAACGTAGGTAAAACATTAAGTAGGAAATCAGCATACATTGCACCATTTAGATTGCCATCGATAAAATGGGGGCCAATTATCCTTCCTCCCATTATGCCGCACCATACATTAACCCGCCAAGTTCGCTGATGTTCCACTTGTCGCAGCCATCGTAGATTTTCCGTTGCCCAATAGTGCATATTATACCGGTTTAAGTTACCGCTGTTGGTGAATGACGCTTCATCGCTAAATAGATCGCGTACAAAAAATCTGTCATCGTCCCGTAATGTCTCTTGTTCCCAGTGGCAGAACTCTACACGACGTTCAAAGTCGTCGCCATGCAATTTCTGGTGCATAGAAATATGGTAGAGGTTCAATCGATGTTGATGTAACATTTTCACTACTTACCTTTTGAGATTCCCGATTCTCGCCCAATTTGTCTGCTACTGATGTGCGGATTAGACGCGACTGCAGCTAAAACACGTACTTGGGCATCGTAATATGTTGCAGGTCGTGGTTGACGTTTCACATATGGCTGAACACTTCCTGTTTCCTTAAATAACGTAACTATCTGGCGAACGATCCGGACACTTGGATGATGTCGTCCAGGATACCGAGCAGCATACATAGCACACGCCCGTTGGGCACTTTGATCACAATAGCCATACATCAAAAAGATATCGCCCTTCTCCGCAATTGGTAAACGGCCCATTTCACGGGTAATGTATCACGAAGCAAATACAGTGCGCCCTGGGGGAATGTTACGTGATACCAGGTACTTATACGTTTGTGACTATTATAGCGCCATCTATCACAAAGCGAAAAAAGTGGTCCAACTAAAACATTCATATTCCTTTACTTACTATACGAATATGTAATAAAAAAAGGGGGTTCCTATTTAAAAAAAATAGTTGTTGGTATCCGTTTGACCTATGGCAGGGCCAACTAGCGGGCCAACCATAGCGCCATCTGGTTTCCCCCTTCAAGTTAGACGAGTTTTGTTGTTTGTAGTTTTTTTCGTATGATGCTTATTTTGTGAGATATTTGTCCCTGTCTCTATCAATGGACCACCCTGTATACGAGGTGCGACAATAAAGTAATGAGAGTGATCTTCATTGCAAGATGTGGCAACCCTGCAGGCTTGCATAGGCACAGTATCTTTGACCTTGGTCTATAGCTGCTCCTAGTCCAAGTGGCACATCGATGGAACTGATCAGTCGTGAGTTCTGCTGTAATGAGTTAACACGTGTTAGCGTCTCTGGTCACGAAAATAGAACCGCATAACATTGCGCAACGGTATGCCATTTTTTTTGTGGGTTAAATTGGGTGAAAGCGCGACTACAAATTACGTTAAGCTTCAGAAGGCTTTTGGAGAGAGGGTTATGTCAAGAGCTCAGTTTTTTCATTGGTATAAAATGTTTAGTAAAGGCAGATCGAATGTTGAAGATGAAGACAGCAGTGG